>NC_056744.1:1575954384-1576310357 GCF_019279795.1 Protopterus annectens | reverse complement strand
TACTCTTGTCTGCCCTCATGGGGGCAGACATGGTGATTCCTTTGGAAAGCTAAATCTGTCCTATAATGCAGACTGTGAGGACAAACAGCCCTACCCTTTGTTGTCAGACTAGACTTCCATTCACTTACAATGGAACTCCTGAAAAAAACTGCCAAGTTTGAGAGTCTGCAGCTCATGTGTCATTGACTGATATGCACCGAGTTTTACAAATGTTGTTCCTACTGATGTACTACACATTCACTGAAAGAAACTTGCAAAAGTGTCAACAAATTACAGAGATAAAGACTTTTCACAAGAAGCAGTTTTGCAAGTTTCAGCTCCTGGCCAGGTTACTCCTCCCATTTCCCCCCTTCAGTGGGCTACAGTCTCACATTTCCAGCATTGCTAGATTCAACTATTTAGTCAGCTTTGCATGACAATAGAAATAAAAAAATAGCCTGGTGTGCCACTAAAACGTTTCCCTTGTACGTCTCTTCACTTCTGAACGGCAATTCCCAAGAATAAAAAAAAAAGCACACTCATCAGTCCAGAGTTTAGGCAAGTCTATCCATTTTTTAAAATGTGCACAGTAAAATATTCAACTTGTAATGCATTTTGGCTGCTGACAGTTATCTTTACATAGTTATTCTCTTATAGTATAACCTGAACTTATGGTATTTAATGATAAATTTTACAACAATTCTCAGTTTCTTAACAATGACCTCCCAAAGCCTCTGATGTGACCTAGTACTTTCTTACTATTGCTTTATGTAGTTTGTCTTAGTTGTATACTTGTAGTGTGTTTCTCATCCTCTCAGCAACAGACTCCTGGAGAAGCATATACTTTTATTGAAAGAGTACCAGCAGTTGTAGCAGTGATACCACACTCCAAAACAATGCACTCATAGTACTGACAAACACAAGGGAATGTATATGTCTGAATCAAGCAGTGATGAAATTGCTAGGGACTTCACTAGGGTTGCCAGCTGTCCGTTTTTTGACCGGACTATCCGGTTTTCAGTGAAATTGTCCGGTGAAAAAAAATCATCAAAACCGGACTAATGAAGTCCTTTTTTTTTTTTTTTTGTGCAGTCAGGAGTCAAGGAGGACTGAAAAGTAAAAAAACTGAAACATACACAATGCAAATTCAGTTATAACTTATGCAGACACAGTGCAATTTATTACCGCCACCCGTGTACATGCGTTGTCTTGTTAGAAGTCCATGCTTATATGTTAGGTAGGAAGATTTAGTTCTGGGTTTCTTATGACAGTGAAACAACTGAGTTTTCTTCAGCTTGGCGTGATATAATTGTGTTAGTTGTAAAGAAACACATAATTATGCATATAACCACCCGTGCTACTACTACAACAAATAGGTAAAAGAAATCCCGTTTGAGAAGTAAAAGGGCACCGTTAAACTGAGATCTGATAACGGGGTTTACAAACATTATTTACTTATTATGAATTCTTCAGTCATACTTACTGCTCTGTCTGCTCATTGTGTATTAAAGTCCTCCGCAAACTAGTTGGCACTGTACAACTTGTAGCAAAACAAATCTCTATGGTCTTTGGAATAGTTCCTGTTTCCGGGCCGCCATACCAGTGTGAGACAGCACAGTGAAAGAGTTGCAAGTTCCAAGAGAAGTTGTGTTGTGGTTAACCAGTTAAACGAAATGCTGCTAAATCCTGGCTTCCAAGCGAACAGGAGAATAGAGAAGCTTCATTACAGCGGGCCGTTAGAGCAGAGATTTTCACCGTACACTTTCAATGGAGGGTAAAAGTACAATATAGTGCATTCTCTGAAGTTATTGTATGGTGTTTAACCCCCCCCCCTTTTTAATGGGGGATTAAGGTGATTATAAAATATACTGTTAAATAACACCAGATCCATGAAAACAGAATACATAGCTGCTGTTTACATTGCCGAAAGTGGGTGACTGGTAGTTGACATGATGGTTCTTTTGTTTCGGTTTCTGTCTTTCACCGTATATTTAGTTTTTCAGTGGAGATAATTGATTTTGTGGTGGGAATACATGTAGAGTATCGCATGGTAGTTGCGGTGAATGAAACAAATGTTTCTATTTGACGGTCAGTTTCTTTTGTGCTGTTTAATCTGAAATGCTTGCAGTTGAATATTAAGTACACACAAAAGTTTGAGGGTGAACATTTGGTGTCGCATGCTGACTCGTACCCTTAGCATCATTTTTCATGCACAGAGGCATTCCTCTGTCCATGGTCTACCTGCTTAGGTGACCCACAAAAGGTCAGTAGCCTGGCACCACTTGTCATACACAGACACATTCCTTTACCAATGGGCTGCCTCCTTCAGGTGACTAATTCTGTACTTTGGCGTGTTCGTCGACTTTAGTAGTTGTAGCATTTCTTGTTTGTACATTGCTACCTTTCCAATGTGATTGCCTCTAAGCTTTGATGCGTTTAATAATCGCATATAGGTAGGGAACTATAATATCAGAGTCATTGCTTATTAAATGGTCTGTTGAGCTGTCATCAGAAGTTGCTATTTGCTTGAGTGGTAACTGTAAAGGTGCTCCTCCCACTGTGCTAACTGGTGTAGCGTGTAGGCTGACCAGGCAAGTAACATTTTTCTGTAACAATTGTAGGCTTAACAATTGGTGTATATTATACATTTCTATTGGCAGAGGTGTCTCTACCAGGGTAAGAGTCCAGGCAGTTGATAATCTTTCAAACATCTTCCCATTACTGTGCTGCCTTGTTTTTGCCCTCTTTTGTGGCTTTTGCTCCCCAATTCTGTCACGGTGGATCGTTGTGACCTTGCATCTGTCATCATATGGTTTCCCTGGTTACAATTGGCTGATTTGCTATGCTTTTTTTTTTTTTACAGAAAAGCATAGTAAATCGGCTGAAAGCAGGCATCCGGAGCAGAAAGAGAGGGCATTCCCATCAGCTGATGTCACTGTGATGTCATAAAACGGGCGTGGCATTGATGGGAGAGTGGGTGGGAATGGGTGGAGTTATGGGTGATGCAAGGGGCGTGACCTTAGTCCGGTTTTAGCCACAAAGAAATCTGGCAACCCTAGACTTCACTGAGCAAAATTTTACTCAATTTCTCCATTTCATAATGCATAACATTCGCACCACACTTACAAAGGCACACCTCCACCTTCCACAAACACAGCAACCCACACCCACACAACTGCTACGGTTTCTCCCTTCAGTTATTGCAAGCCAAGAATAACACTTTTTAATAAGGATACCTACCAGACGAGTCTGCATAGTGCACTTGGTCTACCTGCATCATCGCAGCTCGGCCCCCCCCCCCCAGCAACTGCAACATTGCCAGATAAAACCACTGCTACGGTCCGGTTTCTCCCTACAGTTATTGCAAGCCAAGAATAAAGTACAGTTGTGTACTCTTATCATAAATGTAGATGTTAGAGTATGTTCACTGTTACAGTCATTACTGTAGGATTCTTCCTGCTGGCAGCAGCCCTAGATCAGCCAGAGTCCCAAAATCGGCTCCGACGTCAGCTGAAGTCGCTCCTGCCCTGACGTCAGTGCGCCAGGGGTATAAAGACCTCAGCCGATGCCATTTTCCCCAGCTTTTCTTGCCCCAGATGTCAGGTGCCCAAAAATAAAGGCCAAAAGCTTAATCAAAAAGAATAAGCAAACAAACCACAACATTCCCAAATATCACCAGCAAAAATACCTCAGAGAAAAAAGAAATGTCAAGGAGACAGACAGCACTCAAAGAACAACAAAAGAGGGGACAGGAGGGAGGGTAACCCAGACTGTAACAGTGAACATACTCGAATATCTACGTTTATGGTAAGAGTACACAACTATACTATGTTCTTCGTGGTTCACTGTTACAGTCATTACTGTAGGGTTGAATCCCAGAGCTAAGAAAGGGTGGATGGAGAAGGAACAGAAGGGGCGGCCACAAAAAGTACAGTTTTGTACCTACCATAAATGTAGATGTCCGAGAGGTATGCATCTGCAGTCCTAACAAATGGGTTGTCCTGCCTCAGGCAGCCCTTCGGTCGGCCGGATTCCAAAGTCTGGGTCTGGCCTCGGCTGATGTCGCACTTCACCCGACGTCATAGCTGCTGTTAACCGGGTATAAAGGCATCAGCCGACGCCATTTTCCTCAGTGTTTCTTGCCCCAGATGCCAGGTGCCCTCTAAGAAGGCTAAATTTGGATAAATGCAAATGTTTCCAAACAATAGAGAACAAATAGAAATAAACATGTATATACATGTATACAAAAAATACACCATAAAAGATTCCCCCAGCTAGCTACAAGATGGGCAAATACCCTAGGAGTACCACAGAGGGGAAGAAGGGTGGGTAATCCTGACTGCAGATGCATACCTCTCGGACATCTACATTTATGGTAGGTACAAAACTGTACTATGTCCTTCAAGGATGCATCTGCAGTCCTAACAAATGGGTAGAATACCATAGCCAAATTGGGGGAGGAGGTACTAAGAAGATTATGGTGTAGTTAAGATCCCTTGCAAAACAGCAGTGGCAAAACCTGCTCGGGATCTGGAGTATAAAGGTAGATTGTAATGCTTGGCAAATGTATGCACGGAGCTCCAAGTAGCAGCCTCTAAAATGTCTTTGGTAGCCACTCCTCGTAAAAAAGCTGTAGTAGTGGCTGTAGCCCTTGTGGAGTGAGGTCTGATGTTTTCTGGAGTTGTCTTTCCATGATAAGAGTAACAAAATCTAATGCAATTTCCTATCCATTTTGAGATTGTCTGTTTTGAAATTGCTTTTCCTTCCATTCCTGTTGCATATGCTACCAGAAGCTGGTCAGTTTTCCTATTGTTCTTGGTTCTGTCCAGGTAGTAGCGCAATTGTCTATGCACATCCAAGGTATGTAGTAGTCTTTCCCCCCTGTTCTGTGGGTTGGGGAAGAATGTAGGTAGGTGGATTGCTTGGTTTAATGATACCCTGGAGACCACCTTAGGCATAAAAGTAGGATTAGTTCTCATGGACACTCTATCCTGATGGAAGATAAGGAAGGGCTGTACTGCCATTAATGCCTGTAATTCAGAAACCCTTCTTGCTGAAGTGATTGCAAGCAGGAAAGCAGTTTTCCAAGATAAGTACTGTAATTCTGCTGTTGCTGCTGGTTCAAAAGGGGGAAGTGTCAACTTTTCTAACACAAAGTTCAAGTCCCATGTAGGCAATGGTGGTTTCCTTGGTGGCTTTACATTTTTAATTCCTCTCAGGAACTGCCTGAGTAGAGGATGAGAAAAGACTGGAGGATCCATGTTGTATTCTGCTGAAATTGCTGACGCATGAATCTTAATGGAGGAGTAGGACAGGCCATTGTGGAAAAGCTCTGCTCAGTATTCCAGGATGTTAGCTATGTTTGCCAGTGATACATTTTCTCCTTTTGCTGCACTCCAAATGAGATATCTTTTCCATTTTGTTGAATAAGTTTTTCTTGTTGAGGGTCTGCGAGCCTCCAAGATAATGTCTTTAACCCTTTGAGATAAATCTGGGTTATTTTGTCTTATGCAATGTTCCAAGCAGCTAGCTGCAGTGTTTTCAAGTTTGGATGCAGGATTTTGAAGTTGTTCTGTGTTAGCAGTAAAGGAACTAGGGGTAGAGGCCATGCGTGTTCCCGAGACATACTCCTCAGTAGTGGGTACCAATGCTGCCTCGGCCAGTCTGGAGCTATCAGGATGATCCTTGGGTGATCTTCTTTGATCTTCAGTAGCACTTTGTGCATCAAAGGAAGAGGTGGGAATGCATATGCTGTCAAGTTTTCCCAACTGAAAGATAGGGAGTCCACCTTCCAAGCTAGTGGGTGGTATGTCCTTGTGCAGAATTTTTCAATTGGTGGTTGTGTGGGGATGCGAATAGGTCTATTTCTGGTAGTCCCCATTTCTTTGTAATGGATTTGAAGATGTCTGGATGCAGCATCAATTCGTGGGCATCCGTGGTAGTTCTGCTTAAGATGTCTGCTAGTATATTTTCCTTTCCTGGCACAAATATTGCCTGGAGCTGAATGTTGAGGTTCAGGGCCACATTCCAGAGGTACATTGCCATCCGGCATAGAGGATATGAATGTGTGCCTCCCTGTTTGTTGATATACCACATAACTGTGGTGTTGTCCGTCCTTATCAGCAAATGACCCTGTTGAAGAAACGGTCTGAATGTCTGAATTGCCAGCTTTACTGCCAGCATCTCTTTTTGATTTATGTGTAGGTTCAGCTGGTCTTGAGTCCATAAGCCTTGTATGCACTTGTCCACCATGTGTGCCCCCCAACCGAGGTCTGAGGTATCTGTGGTGATGGTCTGGCTTGGGTGAGGGCTGTGGAAGGGCAGCCCTTTGTTCAATTGACAGGCCTGAGCCCACCATTGGAATTCTTGCTTCAGGCATGGAAGTATTGGAATTTGGGTTTCTAGGCTGTGCTTGTGCTGAGACCATAAATTCCTTAGGTACCATTGCAACTTCCTCATATGTAGTCTGGCATGTGGAATCAATATTATGCAGGATGCCATGTAACCCAGGGCTTGCAGGACTTTCCTTGCTGTAAGCTGGTTCTGCGTTGTTAATGCCATGAAATAGAGTGGTAGGTGCTTCTGCTTTTCTGCTGTGAGGAATGCCATTTGGCTTGATGTGTCCAGTTCTGCACCCAAGAAAGTTATCCTTTGGGATGGTATCAGCCTTGACTTTTTTATGTTGACTGTGTATCCCAGGGCTTGCAATAGGTGAATGACCTTTCTCAAATCTTTTGTTAATTTGTTTTTGTTGTCCGCTTGTAACAGGCAATCGTCCAGGTATGGATAAATTTGAATTCCCTGAAGCCTGCAATGAGCAATTACTGATGCCAGGCATTTCGTGAACACTCTGGGCGCAGTAGATAAGCCAAAAGGCAATGCTGAGAATTGATAATGCTCTGATCCTGCAAGAAATCTGAGGTATCTTCTGCAATTTGGTCGTATGGGGACGTGCAGGTATGCCTCCTTGAGATCTAGAGTTACCAGCCAAGACTCCTTGCCCAGCATGGGAAGAAGCTGCTGTAGGGTCAGCATCTTGAATTTTGGAACAATGAGATATGTATTCAGAGCAGACAGGTCGAGAATAGGTCTCCATTGGTTTTCCTTTCTTGGCACCAGGAAAAGTCTGGAGTAAAATCCTTGCCCTTGTTCCATAGACGGTACCTTTTCTATAGCTCTCATCCTTAGTAAGTGGTCTATTTGCTCTAGAGCGTTTGTCTTTTGATTTGGAGGTAGGTTTGGCATTCCTCTCTTCCTTGGTAGAGTATGGAAGTGAAACCTGTAACCTTTGTCTATTGTCTGTAAAATCCATTTGTCTCCTGTAATGTAATGCCAGTTTACTGAAAATAAGGCTAGCTTTCCGCCTAAGGGTGCTTCTAGTTGTTCCCTGGTAGGCGGTTTCAGAGCCAAGTCACTGTGATTGTCCTGTGGAAGTGGTAGTGGCTGGATCTGTGGCAGTACTTCTCTGGTTGTTAGGCTGCCACTGGCGTCCCCTGTAGGCACCTCTGGATTGACCTCTGCCTCTTGGGCGCCTATTCCTGCCTCTCTGTGCTCTGTTGGTGGCTGGAAAGGACCAATTCTTGGAAGGCCAGTTCCTACTAAACCTCGGAGGCTGGACCTGTAAGAAATCCTTGACTGTCTGGACAGATTTTGCTTTCTCTTCCACCTTCAACACTTGCTGTGCAGGGGAGCCAAACAAACTGTGTTTTTCCATGGGAGCATCTAGGAGCTTTGACTTTACATGGTCTGGTAAGGATTGCTCTTTTAACCATGCATGCCTTCTGATCACTGTATCAGTCATAGCTGATCTAAAGGAAGCCTCCAGTGCATCATAGCCGCATTTTAAGGAATGATTACTGACCTGCTGAATGTTATGTACCATTTCCTGAAGGGACTTTCGGTCTAAAGGTTCAGGCGAGGATAGTTTTTTAGTTAGCTGATCTAACATAAATTCCTGATACTGAATCATGTGGAATTGACAGTTTAAGGCCCTAGCCGAAAGAGTAGCAGAAGTATAAACTTTTTTACCCCATCTCTCTAAGGCCCTAGATTCTCTTTCAGAGGGAGGGTTTTGGCAGAGGCAGCTGCTACAGCTTTGGGGCCCTGTGAAATAGTTTCAGGATCTGCAATAGGAGCCTTATACAAGTGATAATGTGTGTCCGAACCCTGTAGTATCTGTCGGGCTTAGCAGGGGCCGGAGGAAGAGAGTCAGGAGCAGTACAAGCATCATTAAATGCATCATCCACAACTGTAAGTACTGGAGGAATGGCTAAAGGCCTATGCTGTGGCAAATGTAAAAGGTCCTAAGCCTTTTCCTAGAGTCTGAAAAATCCTGGCCCTGCCATTGAAATTGTTCTCTCATAGCATGCAAGGTTTCCCCAAAGAAAATTCCTCCGGAGGAGAGGCAGAAGGAATGGAGTCTTCTGCATCAGAGTCCTCATATGGAGAATAAGGGCCTTCTGGAGGGTTTGTATTTTCTGAATCATCAGAGGAGTAATCTGTAGAAACTGGCTCAGGGGGCTCTGCTCTAGGCCTCTTCTCTGGAGGGGGTGAGAGGCCCTGTCAGGGTGAGGCTGGGATCCCCTGATCAAAGAAATGAGATCCTCTGCTAGACTAAGCATTTGAGTACTAGAGCTAGGCCTGTGAGAGGGGGTTTTAGCAGGCACGGTCTTTGTTGATTTAGCTGCTTTAGCCCTGGTGAAAGCCTTAATTGACATGGATGCAGGGGGCCTAGCAGCTCCACGGGCAGGAGTAGATATATCTAAAGGGATAGTATCTGATAAATCCTGAGAACCTGTAAGAGCAGGTGGAATTTCAGTAGCAGATTCAGCCATGCTGGATGAGGCCTGTGTAGGAGGCATGTTTTCGGCCGAAGGAAGAACCGAGGACTCGGTTTCAGCCGAAACAGACACACTCACGGTTGGCTTAACCGTGGTTTCGGACGAAACCACGGACCGCGAGTGTCGGTCCTTTTCCTTACGCTTTTTAGCTAATTGTGAGATCGGAGTCTCCGACGGCATGTTGTAAGCAAAAGCGGAGCCGAAAAACTCCTCTGCAAACTCCGACCGACGTCTAAGTGTCCGTTGGTTGAAGGAAGCACAGGCTAGACAAGCTGCTACGTCGTGGTCTGGGCCTAAACAAGGTAGGCAGTAAGAGTGGAAATCTTTATGAGGTATTTGTTTCCCACAAGTTAAACAGTTATTCACTTTTTCTGACATCGGCTGAGGCAAGAAAGAGTCCCCAACGGGGTACCTAGCTTTTTAGAAGTCTTCGGTAGTAGTAATCTCTGGTTCTGACCGACCGGCACTTGCGAACAGCTTCTGCTTCGGGCGCCACGTGGCAAGAAAGACTGGGGAAAATGGCGTCGGCTGATGCCTTTATACCCGGTTAACAGCAGCTATGACGTCGGGTGAAGTGCGACATCAGCCGAGGCCAGACCCAGACTTTGGAATCCGGCCGACCAAAGGGCTGCCTGAGGCAGGACAACCCATTTGTTAGGACTGCAGATGCATCCTTGAAGGACATCCCTGCAAGACTGCAGAGGCAAAACCTGCCCTAGATTTAGAATAGAGAGGGAGATTGTAGTGCTTAGAAAAAGTATGCACAGAACTCCAAGTTGCAGCTTCTAAGATCTCCTTGGTAGAAACTCCACTGAGAAAATCTGCCGAAGTGACAGTAGCTCTGGTAGAATGTGTTCTGACATTAACAGGAACAGGCTTACCATGATGAGCGTAACAGAACTTGATGCAGTGGGAAATCCACTTAGAAATAGTCTGCTTAGTGATTGCTCTCCCCTGTGAGGTACAAGCATAAGCCACAAAGAATTGGTCCGATTTTCTGAAAATCTTGGTCCTGTCCAGGTAAAAACGAAGCTGCCTGTGTATATCTAAAGAATGCAAAATACTTTCCTCTTCACTTTGAGGATTAGGATAAAAAGGTAGGCAAATGAATAGTCTGATTCAAGGCTACTTTCGAAACCACCTTAGGCATAAAAGGTGGGATTAGTCCTCAGGGACACCCTGTCCTGATGAAAAATAATCAAGGGTTCTACAGCCACGAGAGCTTGCAATTCCGAAACTCTTCTGGCAGAGGTAATGGCTAAAAGAAGATCAGTTTTCCATGATAAAAACTTGAAATCTGTGGAAGCTGCAGGTTCATAAGGAGATAAAGTTAACTTTTCCAAAACAAAGTTGAGATCCCAAGTGGGAACTGGTGCTCTTAAAGGAGGCCTTATATTCTTCGCCCCTCTCATATATTGCTTAAGTAACGGATGAGAAAAGATTGGGGGAGTCGTATTGTAATCTGCAGAAATAGCAGAAGCATGAATTCTGATAGATGAAAAAGATAGGCCCTTATGTAACATCTCTGTTAGGTATTGTAAAATCAGAGGAATGTTTGGAACTGCAGAATCAAAACCCTGGGCCTGAATCCAGGAGCAAAATCTTTTCCATTTACCTGCATAAGATTTCCTGGTGCTGGGCCGTCTAGCTTCAAGAATTACGTCCAGTACCCGTTTGGTAAGGGTAGAACTGTTTAAAGACCCTAGATCCGCCAGGCTGCTAGATTCAGAGTTTTGACATGGCTGTGCAGGATTTGGCCGTCTCGTTGAGACAGTAGATGTGGAAGTTGTGGCAAAATCCATGGTGGACCCTGAGCCAGGTTCATCAGGGAGGAATACCAGAATCGCCGAGGCCAGTTGGGAGCCAGTAAAATCATTTGCGGTCTGTCCTGTTTGATTTTCAGAAGTACCCGAGGAAGAAGAGGCAAAGGAGGAAAAGCATATACTGAGAGGTGCTTCCAACTGAATGAAAGAGCATCCACTTTCCATGCTAGCTTGTGGTAGGTCCTTGTGAAGAATATTTGAAGTTGATGGTTTTGGGGAGATGCAAAAAGATCTATGTCCAGGCACCCCCACGCCTCCATCATCATCCTGAATATCCGAACATCCAACATCCATTCGTGTGGATCCAAAAGAGTTCTGCTTAGACTGTCCGCCAGAGTGTTGTCCTTTCCTGGCAGGAATTGAGCTAGTAAGTCCACCTTGTTGGCTAGTGCTGTGTTCCACAGAGCCATGGCCAAACTGCACAGGGGGTACAAATGAGAGCCTCCCTGCTTGTTTATGTACCACATCACTGTAGTGTTGTCTGTGTATCAGTAATTGCCCCGGTAGAATAAGATCTTTGAAGGCTGTCAGGGCATTCTGTACAGCTAGCATCTCCTTCAAATTTATGTGCAGATGCATTTGGTCCTCTGTACAGACACCCTGAAGACATTTCCCTTGCATGTGGGCTCCCCATGCATGATCCGAAGCATCTGTCATTATGACTTGATTGGCTGGAATGGGACAGAAAGACCTCCCCTTGTTTTGGAGACAGACCTCGGCCCACCAAAGAAACTCCTGCCGGAGACAAGGCAAAATTGCGATCACTGTTTCCAGACTGTGGCAATGCTGAGACCATACACTCTTGAGGTACCACTGTATCTTCCACATATGTAGCCTTGCATATGGTATTAACAGAATGCAGGATGCCATGTAAAACTTTTCTTGCAGACAGCTGACTCATTAAAGCCAGACTTTTGAAATAAGAAGCCAGTTGCACTTTTTTGTCTGGTGTCAAAATAAGCCATCTAGGTTGTAGTGCTCAAAAGCGCACCCAGGAAAGTAATTTGCTGCGTAGGCACCAGGTTTGATTTCTTTAGATTCACCGTGAACCCTAGGCACAAGAGAAGATGCTGCACAAATGTTAGATGCTGAAGTAAAGTCTCCTTGTCGTCAGCTTGAATGAGACAATCGTCCAGATAAGGGTATATTTGAATTCCCTTCTATCTGCAAAACGCCATTACTGGTGCCAGGCACTTTGTAAAAACCTTGGGCGCAGTAGATAAAGCCAAAGGGCAGCACAGAGAACTGGTAATGCCTCGAGCCCGCTCTGAATCTCGGGTATCTTCTGCACTCTTGCCATATGGGAATATGCAGGTAAGCCTCCTTCAAGTCCAAAGTCACCATCCAAGCATTCTTGCTCAGCATAGGCAGCAGCTGCTGCAGAGTGAGCATCTTGAATTTTGGAATTTCTAGGAAGGTGTTCAATACGAAAAGGTCCAGGATTGGTCTCCATGCATTTTCCTTCCTGGGAACCAGGAAAAGTCTTGAATAAAGCCCTTGCCCCATTTCTGAATCTGGTACCAAACCTATGGCTCTCATATCCATGAGGGACTGAACTTGCCGTTGTGCCTCTGCCCACTGATGCTTTGGCAGATCTGGCCATCCATTTGATCTTGGCAAGGTATGGAAATGAAACCTGTAACCCCTTGAAACTATGTCCAGAACCCATTTGTCTTAGGTTATGTGGCTCCAATTGTGATAAAAAAAGAGAGATTTTTCCTCCCAAAAGCGCATCCAGGAGCTAGTAAGGGAGAGTCATAATGACTGTTTCCTGTAAGGTTGTGACCTATCTTCCCCTCCCTTGGGAGAGGGGGCACTCCACTGCTTATTCCTGAAAGGGGGCTGTGCCTGACCCCTACCTCTGGAACGCTTGTATCTGCCCCTCTGAGGTCTGTCCGAGCTCGGAAAGGACCAAGGTTTAGCTGGCCAATTCCTGCTAAATCTAGGGGGTTGTACCTGTAGAAAATCTTTAACCGTCTGTATAGATTTGGCTTTGTCTTCCATTTTCTTCAATACTTCCTCAGCTTTGGCCCCAAACAAAACATTGTGTTGCAAAGGGGCATCTAAAAGCTTTGCTTTAACCTGCTCAGGCAAACTTTGCTCCTTTAACCAAGCGTGCCTTTTTTAATAACTGCGCCAGTTGCTGCAGCCCTGCAAGAAGCCTCCAAAGAATCA
Source organism: Protopterus annectens (assembly GCF_019279795.1). Taxonomy (NCBI): domain Eukaryota; kingdom Metazoa; phylum Chordata; order Ceratodontiformes; family Protopteridae; genus Protopterus; species Protopterus annectens. The sequence continues at coordinate 1,576,297,540 of NC_056744.1, read as the reverse complement.
AAACCCACAGTGCAGGGTATGTTTACCCACCTGCTCAGTAGCATGCAATAAATCCTGTAATTCCTTATTGTCTGCACCACCAGAAACAGCAGACATATTTTGCTTTAACATAGACAAAAGGTATTGCTGATATTTTAACATATGAAATTGACAATTCAAAGCTCTAATAGACAATGTAGCAGAAGTATAAACTGTTTTGCCCCATCTTTCCAAGGCTCTGGACTCTCGGTCAGAGGGAATAGGATTCTTAGCAGAGGCCGCTTTAACACCCTTAGGGCCCTGAAAAATAGTTTCTGGATCAGCTGAGGAATTCTTAAATAGATATTTGTGGGAATCCGGAACCCTATAATACCTATCTGGTTTGACAGGAGCAGGAGGAAAAGAATCGGGAGAGAGAGATGCCTCTGTAAAAACATCATCCACAATGTCCAATACAGGGGTAATAGCCAGGGGTCTATGCTGTGGAAGCAGAAGAAAATACCTAAGACTTTTCTTAGATTCAGAGTATTCCTGCCCTTCCCAGTGAAAATGCTCTCTCATGTCATGCAAGGTTTCCCCAAATGAATAATCCTCAGGCGGAGAGGCCGAAGGAAGGGATTCTTCAGCATTAGAATCCTCATAAGGAGGGAAGGAATAATCCTGCTCAGAAGAAGCAACAGAAGAAATTGAAACTTGATCTGAAGAATCATAATCTGGCTCTAGCCTAGGTCTCTTGTCAGGAGGGGGATGAGAACCCCTGATCATAGTTAAGAGGTCTTCAGCCATTCTAAGCATCTGTCTGAGGTCTAGGGCCCTGAACAGAAGGTGCCTGTGCATGCTGCTTTGTCTTTGCCGGAGCCTTAGTCTTTGCCTTTGTCCTTGGCTGCAAAACTAGAGTCATCTGTACATGAAGCTGTGTAGGCCTAAAAGCTACCTTAGAAGCCGGTGCCTGCACAGCGGCTCTGGACCCATCTGAGGGAGCAATATCCAGAGGTCCAATCCCTGAAAAGTCTGAAGGCCCCACCGGCTCCTCATGGGAGTCGGTACAGGCAACCAGTTCAAAAGTGGCGGATGACAGGGGCTGCGAAAGTGCCTCACTTACGACAGCCAAACCGGCAACTGGCTCTGGTTAAATAAAGTCGCCCACTTTGGACCTCGGAGGCCTGTCTTTATCCTTGCGCCTCATACACTGCAGTAGCCGGATAAGAATCCGATGACATATTGTAATTAAATCTTTTTTCCAAAATAATGGAAGGCAAAATCGTACCTACGCCTAATAGTGCGTTGATTAAACTTAGCACAAAACCTACAATTAGCTACGTTGTGGTCAGGACCTAAGCAAGGTATACAGTAAGAGTGAAAATCCTTATGAGGTATTTGCTTCCCACAAGAAATACAGTTAACTTTTGCTGACATCGGACTGGAGCAATTCAAAAGCCACCAAAAACAAACAGGACTCGGCCGACCTGCACTTGCGAACTGCTTTGCAACAGGCACCGCACTGCAAGAAAGACTGGGGAAAATGGCGTCGGCTGAGGTCTTTATACCCCTGGCACACTGACGTCAGGGCAGGAGCGACTTCAGCCGACGTAAAACCCGACTTTGGGACTCTGGCCAATCTAGGGCTGCTGCCAGCAGGAAGAACCCTACAGTAATGACTCTAACAGTGAACCACGAAGAACATCACTTTTTAATAAGGATACCTATCAGAGAGTTCTGCATAGGTGACTGGATATTTACAGATCTTGTTATTAGCAGATGTGGTCATTAAACAGTTATGTTTTAACCATTGTGACTGGTTATTTACATTTCCTTTTACAGCACATTTGTTACTTTTACTAGTTATTTTTTAAACATTGTTTTGGCCGGTATGCACACCTGCAAGGCCCCCCTCCAGGCAACTATAGATTTGTCTATTGCCACTGGGTGGAATAACTTAATATACTTGCTGTATCTTGTCCCAAATAGATCTGCCTCCACACTGAATAGTTGTAGTAAGGCAAGTACCATTTACTTGGTGCATTTTGTCCTCAGATAGATTTACCTTCCTTTGCATTACTTGCACACCAAGGCCTTAGAGTAGTGTTTCTGCAACTAACTGCTTACACTCTTAATTTCCTACTTTGACCTCTTCCTTGCTTACACTTATATTACAGCTCCAACACTTCCACTTCTTATGCTGATTACTTTTCTTTGCCGTTTTCTGTGAGGGGGCGGGCCAGATCTCTACCAGCTTTTTCTGTTTATACCTTCCCCCATTTTCTATCTCCCTCCTCCCCCATGCACATTAACTAGTCTATATTAGTGGGTCTCCTTGAGTGGCGCCCTTTTGAAAGTTATCTTTTGGCCTGCTTGTGGTGAGGAAGCTTCCCCAGACCTTTTTCAGTGTGACTGCATCAATATAAGTAAATTTAACTAGTACAATACAGCCAAACAGACACATTTGGTGTAAACAGAAACAAGTGGAAAGATACATTTGGTGTACAAAGAAAAGAAACAAGTAAGCCCATTGATATAATTGGAGTTAGTGTTAGCCCCGCTGTGCTCGGGCTCACTCTGCTGCCCTCCCTGCTTCCTATTCCCACCCACCCCCACTAGTGCTACATTTCAACTTAACATAGCCACGCCCATCATGCCAACCACCAACCACTGAATCTGCCCCACCCATGTACAGACTGTAGGGGTCTGAGGGGAGGTGCCATGGTGGCAGCAGTGACACACTACGCAAATTACAGTTTTGTACCTAGCATAAATGTAGATGTTAGAGTGTATACAGTGCTGCAATCACTACACTTGGGTTATCCTGCCGTCAGGCGGTTCCCCAGTCGGCCTGAGTTCCAAAGTCTTGGGCCGGCGTCGGTTGCTATCGCCTCCTCCCTGACGTCAGTGCGGCCATTTTCTTCAGTTTTTCTTGCCACAGATGTCAGGTGCCCCCAAATAGGTAGGCAATTCAAAGTGCTAATAAAACATACATAATAAAAGCAAACAACAACTTTCAGCTACCAGCAAATACTCCCCATAGGTACTAAAGGGTAGAAGGCATAGGTACATACCAGTAAGTAAAAGGGGAAGGAGGGAGGGTAACCTGGACTAAAGCAGTGTATACACTCTAACATCTACATTTATGGTAGGTACAAAACTGTACTATGTTCATCGTGTTACACTGCTGCACTCATTACACTTGGGTAGAATCTCAAAGCTGAGGTTGGGTGGCTGGTTCTATAAGGCATTAGGGGTGGTTATAAGGCCCTGCAGTACTGCAGTGGTGAAGCCAGCTCTGGATTTAGAGTATAGAGGCAGATGGTAATGCTTGGTGAAGGTATGCACAGAACTCCAAGTTGCTGCTTCCAAAATATCCTTGGTAGGTACTCCTCTGAGGTAGGCAGTTGAAGTGGCTGTTGCCCTAGTGGAGTGAGATCTAATGCTGCTAGGTACAGGTTTCCCATGGTGTGTATAGCAGAAATGTATACAATGTCCTAGCCATTTTGAAATAGTCTGCTTTGAAATAGCTTTTCCCTGTGCTCCTGCAGCATATGCTACCAATAATTGCTCAGATTTCCTGAAAGCTTTGGTTTTGTCCAAGTAGAAGCATAACTGCCTATGAATGTCCAAGGAATGCAGTGGTCTCTCCCCTTTATTCTTTGGTTTTGGATAAAAAGTTGGCAAATGAATAGTTTGGTTTAGAGCCACACTGGATACCACCTTTGGCATAAATGTAGGGTTAGTTCTTAAAGACACCCTGTCCTGGTGGAAACTGAGGAAAGGTTCCACTGCCATTAGTGCCTGTAATTCTGAAACTCTTCGTGCTGATGTTATTGCCAAGAGCAGAGCAGTTTTCCAAGAGATATATTTTAATTCTGCTGTGTTAGCTGCTCAAAAGGAGGTAAAGTCAATTTTTCCAAAACAAAATTGAGGTCCCAAGTTGGAGTAAGTGCTCTACGGGGCGGTCTTATGCTTTTAGCCCCTCTGAGGTACTGTCTTAGCAAAGGATTAGAGAAAATGGGTGGATCCGTGTTGTAATGAGCAGAGATGGCAGAGGCGTGGATCTTGATGGATGATAAGGACAGTCCTTTGTCCAGCATCTCAGCTAAACATTGTAGTATCTGAGGAATGTTTGGAACATGAGGGTCAAGGCTGTGTGCTTGGTTCCAGGCACAGAATCTCTTCCATTTATCCGAATAGGCTTTCCTGGTACTAGGCCTTCTGGCCTCCAGAATGACATCCATAACAGCTTTGGAGAGCGGCATTGCCTGCTTGACTAAGGAATCTTCCATGCAGTTAGGTTTAAGGTCTTTAGCTGGCTGTGAAGTATCTGATTGTTGTGCTGAGTCAGCAGATGTGGGATATGAGGCAAAATCCAGGGTGGTCCTTGTGCTAAGTTCTTTAAGATTGGGTACCAGTGCTGGCGTGGCCAGTCTGGTGCAATCAGGATCATCTTTGGCTCTTCTTGCCTGGCTTTTATGAGTACCTTTGGCAGGAGAGGTAGTGGTGGGAAAGCGTATACTTGTAGGTTTTTCCAGCTGAATGAGAGGGCATCCACTTTCCATGCTTGTGGATGGTAACTCCTTATGCACAATTTCTGTAGCTGGCAGTTCATTGGGGATGCAAACAGATCTTATGTCCGGGCTCCATCATTTCTGTGTTATCATTCTGAATATCTGTGGATTCAATTCCCATTTGTGGGGATCCATGTTTCAAGTCGTCTGCCAGTGTGTTTTTCTCTCCTGGCAGGAATTGTGCTTGCAGGTGAACTTGATAGTTTAGAGCTGTGTTCCACAAGGTCATGGCTTGCCTGTAGAGGGGGTAGGAGTGAGTGCCCCCTTGCTTGTTTATGTACCACATAACTGTAGTGTTGTCTGTCTTTAGTAGTTGTTGTCCTGGATGCAGCAGGCCCTTGAAAGCTATAAGTGCATTTTGTACAGCTAGCATCTCTTTTTGATTGATGTGAAGATGCCTTTGTTCTGCGGGCCACTTGCCCTGAATACAGTTGCCTGCCATGTGTGCTCCCCAGGCGTAATCCGATGCATCTGTTGTCAGTGTTTGCCTGGCTGTGGGTTGAGTAAAAGGCTGTCCCTTGTTGAGGTGACAAGCTTGAGCCCACCAGTGAAACTCCTGTTGAAGGCAAGGAATTAGTGGTATAACTGTTTCCAAACTTTGACAGTGTTGAGACCATACATTCTTTAGGTACCATTGTAGTTTCCTCATATGCAGTCTGGCATATGGAATTAGTAGTATGCAAGATGTCATGTAACCCAAGGCCTGCAGAATTTTTCTTGCAGGGAGTGGAGTCTTTGTTGCCATCAATTGAAAGTATTGAGTCAGTTGTCCTTGCTTTTCTGGCGTGAGATAAGCCATCTGGGTCGTTGTGTTCAAGCTGGCACCCAGGAATATCTCTTGTGAGGGCACTAGTTTTGATTTCTTTTCATTTACTGTGTACCCCAGGCAACTTAACTTTTTTACAAACGCCAGATGCTTTAGAAGAATGTCCTTGCTCTCTGCTTAAATCAGGCAGTCGTCCAGGTACGGATAAATCTGAAATCCTTTCTGTCTGCAAAATGTAATTACTGGTGCCAGGCACTTTGTGAAGACCCTGAGCACAGTAGTTAAGCCAAAGGGCAGTGCAGAGAATTGATAATGCATTGAACCAGCTATGAATCTGAGGTTATCTTCTGCAGTTTTGTCTGATAGGGACATGCAGGTTTGCCTCCTTGAGGTCCAATGTCACGAGCCAAGCCTTCTTGCCCAGCATGGGAAGAAGCTGCTGTAGTGTCAACATTTTCAATTTCCAAACATCCAGGTAAGTGTTTAGAGAAGAAAGATCCAGAATGGGCCTCCAGGCTTTGTCCTTCCTGGGAACTAGAAAGAGTCTTCAGTAAAATCCTTGTCCTTGCTCCTGTGGTGGTACCTTCTGATTAGCTCTCATATCCACGAGTGCTGTAATTTGTTTTTAAGCCTCTGCCCATTGATTTGGTGGCAGATTTGGCATTCCTTTTAACCTTGGCAGAGTGTGAAAGTGGAACCTGTAACCTTGAGATACAATGTTGAGAACCCATTTGTCGTTGGTGATCATATGCCAATTGTGATAAAAAAGTGCCAGTTTTCCTCCCAAGGTGGCTGCCAAGAGAGAGTTGTTTGGCAGCTGTAGTGGGAAGTCATTGGGGTTGCTTTTTATATGGTTGGGGTCTGTCTTCCCCTTCTTTCTGGCCTGATGCAACCCATTGTCGAGGCATATAAGGACCTTGTGGTTGACCTCTACCTCTTGGAAGTCTCTATCTGCCCCTTTGAGGTCTGTCTGTAACTGGAAAGGACCAATTCTTAGTTGGCCAATTTCTGCTAAATCTATGAGGCTGAACCTGTAAAAAATATTTCACCGTTTGCATAGATTTTGCCTTATCCTCCATTTTCTTTAATACCTCTTCTGCCTTAACTCCAAATAACACATCCTGCTGCAAAGGTGCATCCAATAATTTTGCTTTAACATGGTCTGGTAACGCATGTTCTTTTAACCAAGCATGTCTTCTAAAGACAGAGCCTGTAACCGCTGCTCTACAGGAGGCCTCTAAAGAGTCAAAACCACATTGCAAAGTACGTTTTCCCACCTGTTCAGCTGCATGCAATAATTCCTTCATTTCTTTAAAAGTAGGAGGATCTGAATCTGGAAGCATTTTTTGTTTCAACTGAAACAGTAGAAATTGCTGATATTTTAGCATGTGAAACTGGCTAAATACTATAAATGCTATATACTTTCTTTCCCCATCTGTCTAATGCTCTGGAATCTCTGTCAGAGGGAACTGGATTCTTGGCTGATGAGGCCTTAACCCCTCTGGGTCCCTGGGAAATAGTTTCAGGGTCAACAGGGCTTTTGTACAGAAATTTGTGAGAGTCAGGGACTCTGTAGTATCTGTCAGGTTTAACTGGGGCTGGAGGTAAGGAATCAGGATTTAGGCTGGATTCAGTATACACACCATCCACAATATCTAACACTGGCGGAATAGCAAGGGGTCTGTGTTGAGGTAATAAAAGGAAGTCTCTGAGCCTTTTCTTGGATTCTGAGTAATCCTGGACTTCCCAATGGAAATGCTCCCTCATGGTATGCAAGGTTTCCCCCAAAGGAGTAATCCTCAGGTAGAGAGGCTGATGGAATTGACTCCTCAGCATCAGAATCCTCATAAGGGGGTAAGGAATATCCTAGGTCTGAGGATGAATCTGAAGAGATGGACACCTGGTCGGATGAGTCATAGTCTGCATCTTGTGCATCCGAAGGACCAGCCATCTCCACGTGGGAGTCAGAGGCGGCCTGTGGTTCTATAGAAGCGGTTGTCGGGGGCTGCGAAGGCACCTCGCTGAAAACCGGAGAACTGGCGACTGGCCTACAAAAGGCTTCGTTGTCAGTTTTTGGCCTCGGATGCCTATCCTTGTCTTTGCGCTTTTTATGTATTCCGGTCGTCGGTAGTTCCGAAGGCATGGTATAATTGAATTTTCTACCAAAATAATGTCAGGCAAAATCAAACCGACGTTTAATAGTGCGTTTGTTAAACCTAGCACAAAACTGACAACCAGTGACGTCGTGGTCTGGGCCTAGACATGGGATACAATAAGAATGGAAATCCTTATGAGGTATTTGCTTCCCACAAGAAATACAGTTATTAACTTTTACTGAAGTCACTGAGGCAGTTTACCATAGGGGGGAGTTTTATTACTCCCAGATTTGGAAGTGGAGGCTCCCCACTGCTTAGTCCTGTGCGTACCCTGGGACTGAAGCCTGGGAGCTCTGCTGGGTTTGGACTGAAAAGGTCTGGAAGAGGCAGGAAAGGACCAATTCTTGGAAGGCCAATGCCTACTAAACCTTGAAGGTTTTACTTGTAAAAAATCTTTTAACAGTTTGCATAGATTTAGTTTTTTCCTCCATCTTTTTAAGAACTTCTTCTGCCTTGTTGCCAAATAGGCGGTCCTGATTTAAGGGAGCATCCAGTAATTTCGCTTTAACATGATCTGACAAGGATTGCTCCTTAAGCCAAGCATGTCTTCTAAGTACAGACCCAGTCACAGCAGACCTGCAAGATGTCTCTAGTGAATCAAAACCACATTGCAAAGTATGTTTTCCAACTTGTTCAGCTGAGTGCAGTAAATTCTGTAAATCCTTATTTTCAACACAATCAGGAATCAACATTTTCTGTTTAAGCAATCCAATAATATGCTGCTGATACTTTAACATATGAAACTGACAGTTTAAGGCCCTAATGGCCAAAGTTGCAAAAGTGTATTCCTTCTTACCCCCATCTATCCAGCGCCCTGGAGTCTCTATCAGTGGGGGTAGCATTTTTGCCAGTAGTAGCTTTAATGCCCTTGGTTCACTTGGAAATGGTCTCAGGATCCGCAGTAGGATTTTTAAAAAGGAACTTGTGAGAGTCAGGGACCCTGTAATAGCTATGAGGTTTTCTGGGAGCATGAGGTAAAGAATCAGGGGCCAAGCTAGATTCCGAAAAGGCATCAACAATGTCTAGTACAGGAGGTATGGTTAAAGGCTGGTGCTGGGTCAGGAGTAAGAAATCCCTAAGCCTCTTTTTAGAATCCGAGAAATCCTGACGTTCCCAACGAAAATGCTCCCTAAGAGTATGCAAGGTTTCACCAAAAGAGAAATCCTCTGGGTGGGGAAGCAGAGGGAATAGAGTCCTCAGCATCAGAATCCTCATAAGTAGATAAGGGTAAATCCTTGTAATCAGAGGAAACAGAAAATTCTGAATCCTGGTCAGAAGTATCATAAGCAAACTCAGTCCTAGGTCTCTTAGAGGGGGAAGGCTGGCTTCCCCTGATTAAAGTAATAAGGTCTTCAGTCATTCTTGATTTTTAGGCAGAGGCCTGACCATGCAGTCTGGAGGTCAGTTTTCTAGGCATGGTTCGAATTTTGGACCCTGAAGAAGAAGATGGCATCTGTTTAATACGCAAGTCAGTAGGCCTAAATACACCCTCAGAAGCTGGGGCCTGCACAGCAGCTCCTGACCCATCCAAGGTAGAGACATCCGCAGGTTCCACAGTTGAAGCATCTAGCGGCACACCGGACTCCGAATGGGTCTCAGTAGAGGCCTGCAAAGTAGCGGGTATCAGGGGCTGCGAAAGCACCTCACTGAGTACCAGCGAACTGGTGACTGGCTTAAGAGAAGCGTCATCGGCAGCTTTGGACCCAGGCGGCCTCTGTCTTTATCTTTGCGTTTTTGCGGAATGTCAGATGGCTTACCGAAGACCTATCAGGATAATTGAACTGAGCACCAAAATATTTAGAAGCAAAAATATACAGATGGAAAGTTTGTGGTATAAATAAGGCACAAAACCGACAGCGAGGTACATCGTGGTCTGGGCCTAGGCAAGGAATACAGTACAAATGAAAATCTTTTTAGGTATTTGCTTTCCACAAGTAATGCAATTATTTACTTTCACGGACATCGGTTTAGAGCAAGAAAAAGTTTCCCCAACAGGGTACTTGGCTTTTAGATGAAGGCTTCGGTTCTGAAACTTGAAAATGAAAATTTCAGGAGTCGGCCGACCGGCACTTGCGAACTGCTTCGGCACCGCACAGCAAGAAAGACTGATGTAATGGCGTTGGCTGCATGTTTTATACCCCTGACGACCGGAAGTCATGGAAGAATGGACAGCAACAGATGCAGGACCCATGACTTTGTTAATCAGGCCGAATGAGGGTTACTGCAAGCAGATAACCCAAATGGGATGACTGCAACAGTGAAACACTAAGAACATCCCATTTGTCCTGGGTAACGAGTTCACAGTTTTTTGCCTGCAGAGCAATCTTTCCCCCTAAAGGAGCAGTCAGATGAGAAGGGCTTGGAAGTTTTCAAGTCAAGTCATTGAGACAGTTTATCAGAGGGGGTCTTACTACTCCCTGCTTTGGAAGTGGGAGCCCCCCACTGCTAAGCCCTGTTTGTACCTTGGGACTGGAGCTTGGGTGTTCTGCTGGTTCTGGGTTTGGACTGAAAAGGTCTGGAAGAGACAGGAAAAGACCAATTCTTAGAGGGCCAATGCCTACTAAATCTTGGAGGCTGTACTTGCAAGAAATCTTTAACAGTTTGCATAGATTTAGCTTTTTCCTCCATCTTTTTAAGTACTACTTCTGCTTTGTTGCCAAACAGGTGGTCCTGGTTTAAGGGAGCATCCAGCAATTTAGCTTTAACATGATCTGGCAAAGATCGCTCCTTAAGCCAAGCATGCCTTCTAAGTACAGACGCAGTGGCAGCAGCCCTGCAAAATGCCTCTAGTGAATCAAAACCACACTGCAAAGTATGTTTTCCAACTTGTTCAGCAGAATGCATTAAACCCTAGAAATCCTTATTTTCAGCACAGTTGGGAATCATCATCATTTTCTGTTTAAGCATTCCAATAATATGCTGCTGCTATTTTAACATATGAAACTGGCAGTTTAAGGCTCTAATGGCCAAGTTTGCATAAGTGTATACCTTCTTACCCCATCTATCCAACACCCTGGAATCTCTATCAGAGGGAGTAGGATTTTTGGCAGTAGTAGCCTTAATGCCCTTGGGTCCATGTGAAATTGTCTCTGGATCTGCAGTAGGATTTTTAAAGAGGAACTTGTGAGAGTCAGGAACCCTGTAATATCGATCTGGTTTTCTGGGAGCAGGAGGTAAGGAGTCAGGGGCCAAGCTAGACTCCGAAAAGGCATCAACAATGTCCAGTACAGGGGGGATAGCTAAAGGCCTATGTTGAGGCAGGAGTAAGAAATCACTAAGCCTCTTTTTAGAATCACAGTAATCCTGGCTTTCCCAGCAAAAATGCTCCCCAAGAGTATATGCAAGGTTTCAACAAAAGAGAAATCCTCTGGAAAGGAAGCAGAGGGAATAGAATCCTCTGCATCAGAATCCTCATAGGTAGATAAGGGTAAACCCTGGTCATCAGAGAAAACAAAGTTCAGAATCCTGATCAGAAGAATCATAAAAAAAATTCAGTCCTAGGTCTCTTAGAGGGGGAAGGTTGGCTTCCCCTGATGAAAGTAATAAGGTCTTCAGCCATTCTTATAATTTGTTTTTTAGGCATAGAGGTCTGACCATGCGTTCTAGGCATGGATCGAGTTTTAGGTCTTGAAGAAGAAGATGGCGTCGGTTTAATATGCAAGTCAGTAGGCCTGAATACACCCTCAGAAGCCGGTGCCTGCACAGCGGCTCCGGACCCATCCAAGGTAGAAAAATCCACAGTTGAAGCATCTCACTGTATACCGGACTCCGAATGGGTCTCAGCAGAGGCCTGCAAATCTGAAGTAGCAGATATCAGGGGCTGCGAAAGTGCCTCACTGAGTACTGGCTAACTGGCGACTAGCTTAGCAGCGTCGTCGGCAGCTTTGGACCTAGGCGGGCTGTCTTGTCTTTATCTCTGCGTTTTTCGGAATGTCGGTAGTCGGGTGGTTACCAAAGCCATATCTAGGTAATTGAACCAAGTACCAAAATATTTAGAAGCGTAAATATACCGACAACGAATAGTTTGTTGTTTAAATAAGGCACAAAACCGACAGGGAGGTACGTCGTGGTCTGGGCCTAAGCAAGGAATACAGTACGAATGAAAATCTTTATGAGGTATTTGCTTTCTGCAAGAAATACAATTATTGACTTTTGCTGACATCGGTTTAGAGGAAGAAAGTTTCTCCAACAGGGTACTTACCTTTAGTGGAAGACTTTGGTTCTGAAATTTGAAAATGAAAATTTCAGGAGTCTGCCGACCAGCACTTGTGAACTGCTTCTGCTTCGGGCACCGCACGGCAAGAAAGACTGATATAATGGCGTTGGCTGCATGCTTTATACCCCTGACTACCTGACGTCATGGATGAGACAGCAACCGACACAGGACCCAAGAGTTTGATAATCAGGCCGACCGAGGACTACTGCAAGAAGATAACCCAAATGTGATGACTGCAGCAGTGAAACACAAAGAACATCAGCAGTCGAAGACGAGGAAGGAAGGTCAGAGACAGGCAGAAGACCTTTGAGGGCCAACTTGGCCTTTATCTTTCAAAGCTCGGGGATTGAACCCCGCACAAATGGAGCAATCCACACTAAGGTGGGCCACACCTAAGCACAACACACAGTGTGTAGCCATCCGCTGGGGAGAGCTTATGGCCACACTGTGCGGCGCTTAAAGACAAGCTTTTCAGCCATTCTACAAAGAAAGAAGCCTTAAAAAAGACAGGCAACAACTTTCTTTCTTTAAACTAACAAACACACACCCACTTACCACACTAGACTATAGACAACACTAAGGGGGGGGGAGGGCACCACAGACAAACTACTCTAACTATAACTACAAACCTACACTCTACGCCGGGTGGCTAAAATAAGACATTTTAGAAAACAGAGTAAGAATCACGCACTGCTAGCTGGAGCTCTAGACACACTATGTATTACAAATCGCAGCAAATGAGATCTGGGGATGGAAGGCAGTGGAGATGTATTATGGGTAAGGGGAGGGGTCTGAAGCTCGGAGCTGACTATAGTAATTTTTGCCGGCTCGGATCCGTATCCCACAGGTTGAAGACCAAATGAAGTAAACTTCAGATCCACATTACAGTGGAAGAATCAACGTTAACCTTAAACTCAAACACCTTAAACACTTGTTTGGTGGTGAGATATACAAATCTCCTACTGCTGTCTATATGCTGATAAAAATTAAATTCACCACAAGGTATTGTTCCTCCTTGTATATCTCTTCTCACACCTCGTTTTTTACCATAACATGACAATCTCTTCAGAGATTGTTTGTTCTTGGACAAAAAGTGTATGCTGCCCTACAATGTTACTAATCTTCGTATCTGATAATAGGACTGGACAATTCTTTTTAATTATATTGCAAAAAATGTCAGTACTGTTGGTATAATGCATCAAAAAGTTGACCATCAATATATTATTACTATTGATGGCCCGCTTATAGTTACCAGTAAAAACATTACCTGAAAAAATAAGCTCGAGAATAAATAGAACATGCTGGAGGGATAGATTCCTGTCCCAGAGACTTCCCAAACTCTGGAACAGATTACCTATGTCAAACAGAGCTCCTCATTAGCACTCTTCAAGAAAAATCTTGATTGGATGGGTAATAGGAAATTCACCTCGGGGATCACTTCTGTGGTTCTGCTTGACAGGGGCACAGGAAAATAATTTTCTTGGGTGGCGAAAGCCAGGGAACCTTTTTGGCTAGGCTTGTATAGGCCCTAGGGCCAGTAGCCTAGTACCGACCTATGAACCTACGAGCTGAACTTCTCCTTAGAACTCACTTCTCTGACCATGCTTTCCACTCCTCTAGTCCCGTAATCCCTGTCTTTAAACTCTTGTGCAAGGGTATTTAGGTTAGAATCAAAAGTGCTTTCTTTACTATTTAACCTCGAAATCCTCATACCCTGGCCTTTCAATACATTCCTAAACACCCTAGATGGGTGCATACTATTTCTTTTCAACGTTGTACTTGTACAACAGGGTTTCCTGTAAAGTCTGGTAGCTATCTTATCATCCATCTTAAAGACTTCTACAGCTAAATAATCCATAACCAACTTGGAGCATTTAAAAGTAAATTTTAAGAAAAAGCTTGTACTATGTAAATACTCAAATGCTGGAATAGCCTCCATGTCCTGTCCATAACAGAAAAAGGTCATCCACAAATATCTTGAAAAATACAGGTTTAGAAAATCTGTTGCCTTTTAGAACATATGTCTCTTCCCAATGTGACAATTAAATTTGCATAACTATTAGCACAGGGTGTGCCCATGGCAATACTCTGTTTCTGCCAATAAACTCCATTAAATAACACATTTTCTAAAATCAAGTTTACAAGGGAACATATCAGAACAATCTCCACATCACTAAAATTACTATGCTCCTTCAAATAAATATGTAGGAACCCAAGACGTTCATCATTAGGTATGGATGTGAAAAGAGACTGTATATCCAGGGTAAAAAAATATACATTTTCCATATCTTGACATTGCTCTACACCTAGAGGTAGCTCCCTTAAAAATTGTTTAGTATCCCTAAGAATGGTTGTGGAGGAATCCACAAAACCACTTAATTCTTTCTCAACATAAATAGAAAGTGACTCAGTCACCCACCAGCTACTCAAGACAATAGGTCTCATAGGGGGGCCTGCTCATGTCTTTATGTAGCTTGGGTAAACCATTCAATATAGGTACCAAAGGCATATTCACTCTAAAGTAACTAAACTAGTCCAAAGTAAATCATACATGCTGCCAAATAACCTTTTAAAAGTTTGTGCACATCATCAATAAGTTCACAGACGTGATCATCAGTGACTTCATATACACTGCCAATATTGAGCATTTCCTGCATTAATGTCAGACAAAAATCCCCATCTAAAACTAGAGATCCACCCCTACCAGCAGGGCAGAAAAGTGTTTCATCTGCTTGTAAATCACACAAAGCTTGCCATACAGATTTGTATAAATTATGAAACCTTGAATGTGAAGAGCCTTTTAGAAAAAAAAAATACAGTTGTGTACACTTACCATAAATGTAGATGTTCAAGTGTATTCATTGTTGCAATCATCACATTTGTGTTATTTGCTTGCAGTAGTCCTCAGTTGGCCTGATTAAAGTTTTGGGTCCTGCGTCGGCTGCTGTCTCATCTTCCATGACGTCAGCTAGTCAGAGGTATAAAGCATGCAGCCAACGCCATTACATCAGTTTTTCTTGCACCAGATGTCAGGTGCCCCCATAATAGGAAATAATTATATACAAGGTTACACTCCCAGCAAAAAAGCAAATGCACCAAAATCTTTAAGCACAGTAAACAAGATTACAGGTACAGTCAATAGAAGTCAGGAGGCTGGAGGGAGGGTAATCAGGACTGCAACAGTGAATACACTTGAACATCTACAATTATGGTAAGTGTACACAACTGTACTATGTTCTTCATGTTTCACTGTTGCAGTCATCACATTTGGGTAGATTCCCAAAGCTAAGGATGGGAGGAAGTAATTAGATAGCATTAGGACCAGCTATAAGGCTCTGCAAGACTGCAGTAGCAAAGCCAGCTCTGGATTTAGAAAAAAAATTGGCAAGTGGTAATGCTTGGTGAAGGTATGTACAGAACTCCAGGTAGCAGCTTCTAGGATGTCCCTGGTAGGGACACCACTGAGAAAGGCTGTACGGGTAGATTGCAGCCCTAGTTGTATGTAGTCTTATCCCCTGTAGGTAGGTTTTCCATGGTGCCTATAGCAGAAATTAATGCAATGCAATGGCCTATCCACTTAGAAATGGTTTGCTTTAAAATGGCCTTTCCCTCTGCCCCTGCAGCAAATGCAACCAGCAGCTGTTCAGATTTCCTGAGAGGCTTAGTCCTGTCCAAATAAAATCCAAGTTGTCTGTGCATGTCCAAGGAGTGCAGTATTTGTTCCCCTTTGTTCTGAGGATTAGAAAAGAAGGTTGGCAAATGAATGGACTGATTAAGGGCCACACTGGATACCACCTTGGGCATGAAGGAGGGATTGGTCCTGAGGGACACCCTGTCAGCATGAAAGATGATGAAAGGCTCCACTGTTCAGACACCCTTCTTGCTGAAGTGATGGCTAGAAGGAAGGCTGTTTTCCAAGAAAGGAATTTCAATTCTGCATTTGCAGCTGGCTCAAAGGGAGGTAGAGTGAGCTTTTCAAATACAAAGCTGAGGTTCCAGGCTGGAGTAGGGGCTCTCCTGGATGGTCTTAAGTTTTTGGCCCTTCTGAGGAATTGCTTCAGCAGTGGATGAGAGGAGGGGTGGGTTCTGTGTTGTAAAATAAGCTGAAATGGCTGAGGCATGAATTTTGATGGAGGAAAAGGAAAGGCCCTTATGAAGTATCTCAGTTAAGTATTGAAGAATATGGGGTACATTGGGTGCTGCTGTGCCCATCCCCTGAGTTTGGCTCCAGGAATAGAATCTTTTCCATTTTTCAGCATAGGATTTTCTAGTATTAGGCCTCCTTGCCTCCAGAATGACATCCATCACTTGCTTACTGAGGGATGGTAACGGAGAGATCAGGTAATTAGCCAAGCTGCCAGGTTCAGAGTTTGAAGCGGTGGGTACAGAATCTGGCCCTCCTGCTGGGACAGCAGGGCAAGAGTCTGAGGCAGGTGCCATGGTGGCAGCAGTGACACACTGAGCAAGAGGCGGTACCAGTGTTGGCGTGGCCAGTCTGGTGCAATCAGTATTGTCCTTGGTTTGTCCTGTTTGATCTTTAGTAGTACCTTTGAGAGGAGAGGCAGAGGGGGAAAGGCATAAAGAGAGAAGCTTTCCCAGGTGAAGGACCGGGCACCCACTTTCCAAGCTTTTTTGTGGGAGTCCTTGTGCAGAATTTGTCCAATTGGTAGTTGTGGGGTGAGGTAAACCTATCTCTGGGCTCCCCCATTTGTTTCTCAACATGTTGAACATCTTTGGTTCAATTTTCCACTCGTGTGTCCATGAGATTTCTGATTAGGTCATCTGCCAGTGTATTTAGCTTTCCTGGCAGGAACTGAGCCTGTAGGTGCACTTGGTAGCTCAAGGCTGTGTTCCAGAGAATCATGGCTAGTCTGCAAAGAGGGTAGGAGTGGGTTCCCCCCCTGCTTGTTTATGTACCACAACAGTGGTGTTGTCCGTCTTTACCAATAATTGTCCTGGAAGAATGCTGTCATTGAAGGCTATCAGAGCATTCTGTACAACTAACATTTCTTTTGATATGCAGATGCATTTGATTTGGGTTCCATTTGCCCTGAATGCACTGTCCTGCCAAGTGAGCCCCCCATGCATAATCTGATGCGTCCGTTAGGGTTTGAGCGGCAGGAGGTAGAGTGAATTGCAGTCCCTTGTTTTGGTGGCAGGCCTCTGCCCACCAAAGGAACTAATCTGTAGACAAGGTATGATAGGAATCATTGATTCTAGATCCTGAGAATGTTGACAACATAGGCTTTTTAGATACAATTGTAGTTTCCTCATATGCAGTCTTGCATACAGAATTAGTAGAATGCAAGAGGCCATAAACCCCAGGGCTTGCAGTATTTTCCTTGCAGATAGCTGGGTCTTTGTGGCCAGTAGTTGGAAGTACTGCCAAATGAACTTGTCTGTCTGGCGTGAGGTAGGCCATCTGGGAAGTTGTATTCAGGCTTGCTCCCAGGAATACAATTTGTTGGCAGGGTACAAGATGTGATTTCTTTTCGTTTATGGTGTACCCCAGTGATGTTAGCAATTTCTTTACAAATGCCACATGATTTAATAGTATGTCCTGGCTTTCTGCCTGAATTAGACAATCGTCCAGGTATGGGTATATTTGAATATTTCTTTGCCTGCAAAATGCAATGACTGGAGCTAAGCACTTTGGTTTATCTACTGCGCCCAGGGTATTCACAAAGGGCAGTGCAGAGAACTGACAGTGCATGTAGCCTGCCCTGAAGCATAGGTATCTCCTGCAAGATTCCCTTATTGGGATGTGCAAGTAATTCCTTTAAATCCAGTGTTGCCAACCGGGTAATCTTTGCCTCCCATGGGAAGCAGCTGATGAGTTAGCATCTTAAATTTTGGGATTACCAAAAATGTGTTTAGGATAGACAGGTGCAGGATAGGACACCAGAAATTGTCTTTTCTGGGTACCAGGAAAAATCTTTAGTAGAAACCGTGCCCCCAGTCTTCTTCTGGGACAAGCTGAGTAGCCCTGATGCTTAAAAGAGGGAGAATTTGCTTTTGAACCTCTGCCCACTGATTTGGGGGTAGGTCTGGCCAAATGTTTGGGGTTGGCAAGGAGTGGAAGTGAAATCTGTATCCTTGGGTTTTAAATATAGTTTCCCATTTGTCCTGGGTAACAAGTTCCCAGTTTTTTTGCATGCAGGGCAATCTTTCCCCCTAAAGGAACAGTCAGTTGAGCAGGGCTTGGAAGATTTAAAGTTAAGTCACTGAGACAGTTTACCATAGGGGGAAGTCTTACTACTCCCCGCTTTGGAAGTGGGAGCCCCCCACTGCTTAGGCCTGTGAGTACCTTGGGACTGAAGCCTGGGTGTTCTGCTGTTTCTGGGTTTGGATTGAGAAGGCTTGGAAGAGGCAGGAAAGTACCAATTCTTAGAGGGCCAATGCCTACTAAATCTGGGAGGCTGTACTTGCAGGAAATCTAACAGTTTGCATAGATTTAGCTTTTTCCTCCATTTTTTAAGTACTTCTACTTTATTGCCAAACAGGCAATCTTGGTTTAAGGGGGCATCCAGTAATTTAGCTTTAACATGATCTGGCAAAGATTGCTCCTTAAGCCAAGCATGCCTTCTAAGTACAGACCCAGTGACAGCAGCCATGCACAACATGCCTCTAATGAAATAAAACCACATTGCAAAGTATGTTTTCCAACTTGTTCGGCAGAATGCATTAAATCCTGTAAATCTTTATTTTCAGCAGTCAGGAATCAACATCATTTTCTGTTTAAGCAATCCAATAATATGATGCTGATAATTTAACATATGAAACTGGCAGTTTAAGGTCCTGATGGCCAAGGTTGTAGAATTGTACACCTTTTTACCCCATCTGTCCAGCGCCCTGGAATCTTTATCAGAGGGGGTAGGATTTTTAGCAGTAGTAGCCTTAATGCCCTTGGGTTCCTGTGAAATGGTCTCAAGAAGGATCCACAGTAGGATTTTTAAAGAGGATCTTGTGAGAGTCAGGTACCCTGTAATACCCATCAGGTTTTCTGGGAGCAGGAGGTAAAGAATCAGGGGCCAGGCTAGATTCTGAGAAGGCATCATCTACAATGTCCAGTACAGGAGGGATAGCTAAAGGCCTGTATTGAGGTAGGAGTAAGAATTCCCTAAGCCTCTTTTTGGAGTCAGAGTAATCCTGGCTTTCCCAGCGAAAATGCTCCCTAAGAGTATGCAAGGTTTCACCAAAAGAGAAATCCTCTGGAGGGGAAGCAGAAGGGGAAGCAGAAGGAATGGAGTCCTCTGCATCAGAGTCCTCACAGGTAGTTAAGGGCAAATCCTGGTCATCAGAGAAAACAGAAATTTCAGAATCCTGATCAGAAGAATCAGAAGGAAAATTTGTCCTAGGTCTCAGAGGGGGGAGGGTGGCTTCCCCTGATTAGAGTAATAAGGTTTTCAGCCATTCTTATAATTTTTTTTAGGCATAGGGGCCTGACCATGCAGTCTGGGCATCGGTTTTCTAGGCATGGATCGAGTTTTAGGTCTTGAAGAAGAAGATGGTGTTGGTTTAATATGCAAGTCAGTAGGCCTGAATACACCCTCAGAAGCCGGGTGCCTGCTCAGTGGCTCCGGACCCATCCAAGCTAGAGACATCCGCAGGTTCCACAGTCGAAGCATCTTGCGGCATACCGGATTCCGAATGGGTCTCAGTAGAGGTTTGCGAATCTGAAGTAGCGGGCATCAGGGGCTGCGAAAGTGCCTCACTGAGTACTGGCGAACTGGCGACTAGCTTAGGAGAAGCGTAGTCGGCAGCTTTGGACCTATGCAGTCTCTGTATCTTTGCATTTTTTCAGAATGTCGGTAGTAAAGTGGTTTACCAAAGCCATTTCTGGATAACTGAACCGAGCACCAAAATATTTAGATGCTTAAATGAACAGACAATGAATAGTAGGAGGTTTGAATAGGGCACAAAACTGACAGCGAGGTACGTCGTGGTCTGGGCCTAGGCAAAGAATACAGTACAAATGAAAATCCTTATGAGGTATTTGCTTCCCACAAGAAATACAATTGTTAACTTTTACGGACATCGGTTTAGAGCAAGAAAAAGGATCCCCAACGGGTTACTTAGCTTTAGTTTGAAGACTTCGGTTCTGAAACTCGAATACAAAAATTTCAGGAGTCGGCCGACCGGCACTTGCGAACTGCTTCTGCTTCGGGCACCGTGCGGCAAGAAAGACTGAATAAAATGGTGTCAGCTACATGTTTTATACCCCTGACATCATGGAAGAGGAGACAGCAACCGACGCAGAACCCAAGACTTTGTTATTCAGGCCGACTGAGGGCAACCTGCCAGCAGATTACCCAAATATAATGACTGCAACAGTGAAACACGAAGAACATCTTCAACCACCTGTTGGGAAAGATTTAAAGTATCAGCCAGGCAGTTAAATGCAGAGTTTGAAGATGAAGGAACTTTCCCCCTCCCTGAACCAACAGATCTGGTACCAGGGGAAGATGCCAAGGCTGCGAAGGAGGGGATACCAATGCTGCCTGGGCCAATCTGGAGCTATCAGAATCACCTTTGGCTTTTCGTCCCTTATCTTTAGCAGCACCTCTGGGAAGAGGCAGAGGAGGGAATGCATAAACTGAGAAATGTGTCCATGAGAAGGACAACGCGTCCACCTTCCAAGCTTTGTTGTGCAACTCCCTGGTGCAGAAGGTTGGAAGGCGATGACTGGTGAGAGAGGAGAAAAGATCCACTTGTGAGGTGCCCCAATGATGAGTGATGCGATAGAAAATGTCCTTGTTCAGTTGTCACTCATGAGGATCCAGAACATGTCTGCTCAAATGATCCACCAGGGAGTTTAACCTCCCTAGGAGATACTGGCCTATTAGATGCAAGCCCATAGATGCTGCAATGGGCCATAGTCTCATGCTTTGTCTGCACAAGGGGTAAGACTGAGTCCCCCATTGCTTGTTGATGTACCACATGACTGTAGTATTATCTGTCCTGATTGGTAGAGTAGGTCCTTGAAAGCCAGCAAGGTCTGCTGCACTGCCATCAATTCTTTTAAGTTTATGTTGAGATGAATCTGCTGGTTGCTCCAAGTCCCTTGTATGCCCCTGCCTTCCAGATGAGCTCCCCATGCAACATCAGAGATGTCTATGGTGAGAGTCTGGCTGGCAGGCAGTGGGCAGAAAGGCAGACCCTTGTTCTGAGAACAGGCTGTTGCCCACCAGAGGAACTCCATTTGTAGTCAGGGAATCAAGGAAGAATCAAGTCTAAGCCCGGAGTGTGTTTACACCAAAGATTCTTGAGGTACCATTGAAGTTTTCTCATATGCAGCCTTGCATATGGGATCATCAAAATACATGAAGCCATGAGTGCTTGCAGGAAGTGACTTGCAGAGAGCTGGGTCATGCTTGCCAAGTTCATGAGGTAAGCCAAAATATCTTCTTGCTTCTGTTGAGGGAGGAATACCATCTGGGTGGCTGTATTCCAACTCGATCCCAGGAAAACAATCTCCCTTGTAGGAACCAACTTTGACTTCTTTTCTTTAGAGTGTAACCCAAAGAGGTGAGTGTGTTCTTCACAAAATCCAAATCCTTTTCTAGTTGTTCTGGGGAGTTTGCTTGAATGAGACAGTCCATGTAAGGATAAATTTGAATGTTTCGCTGCCTGCAAAAGGCAATGGCTGGAGCCAGGCACTTGGTAAAAACTCTGGGAGCAGTAGATAAGCCAAAGGGCAATGCTGAGAACTGAAACTGTTGCTTCTCAGCCCTGAAGGGAAGGAACTGCCTGCAACTTTCCCTTACTGGGATGTGCAGATAAGCCTCCTTTAGATCCAAAGTTATCAGCCATGAATCCTTGCCCAGCATTGGTAGTAAATGTTGAAGAGTGAGCATCCTGAATTTGGGAATCGGAAAAGTGTTTAGAATAGATAGATCCAGAATAGGGTGCCAGGTGCCCCCTTTCTTGGGTACCAGAAAAAGTCTTGAATAAAAACCTAGGCCTGCCCGATTTGCAAGAACTGGCTCTATAGCCCCCATAGTCAGTAAGGAAGAAATTTGAGTTTCTGCCTCTGCCCTTAGAGTTCTGGGTATGTCTGAGCACCCTTGTAAAACAGGGAAGGAGTGAAAGTAAAACTTGTAACCTTGGTTTACTATATTGAGCATCCATTGGTCATCTGTGGAGGTAGACCATACCTCTGCGAACCTGGCTAACCTTCCCCCAAAGGAAACCTAAGGCCTGCAGAGGTAGGCACAAGAAGGCTGGAGTCATTGAGAATGTTTGCTTTGGGGAGCTGGCTTAGAACTCCCCAATTTAGCAGAAGAATGCCATTGCTTAACCTTTTTATGGGCAGAAGTTTGCCTTCTGGAAGATCTGAAACCCCTAGGCCTAGAGCGACCCTGCTTGCCAGGATCAGGGAAAGACCAATTCTTGGAAGGATAATGCCTACTAAACCTGAGGAGGCTGAACCTGAAGGAAATCTTTTACAGCTTGCACAGATTTTGCCTTATCCTCCAACTTCTTCAGTACCTCCTCAGCCTTATTACCAAAAAGATTGCCCTTGTGCAAAGGAACACCCAGCAATTTAGACTTAACAGGTTCAGAAAGGGGCTGCTCCCTGAGCCAAGCATGCCTTCTAATTACATAACCAGTGGCTGCTGCTCTGCAGGAAGCCTCCAAAGTGTCAAAACCACAATGAAGTGAATTCTTATTAACTAAAGTGGCAGAGTTCAGTACGTCTTGTAAATCTTAGATCTCTGTCATGGAAGGAATATCTCCAGGTTTAGCCTTAATAGCCTCCAAAGTATGCTGCTGATACTTAAGCATGTGAAAAAGGCAATTCACGGATCTAACGGCAAGAGTTGCAGAAGTATAGACGTTTTTACCCCACCTGTCCAAGGCCCTAGACTCCTTATCAGAAGACAGGGTTTTTAGCAATAGTAGCCTTAACACCCTTGGGGTCTTGAGAAATAATTTCTGGATCAGCAGTAGGGTTTTTAAAAAGGAAGTGATGAGATTCAGGAACCCTGCAATACCTACCCGGTTTTCTGGGGGCAGGAGGAACAGAATTAGGAGTTAAAAAATTTTCTATGAAAACATCATCCACAACTTCCAAAACTGGAGGTACAGCCAGAGGCTTATGCTGAGGCAAATCCAAAAATTCCCTGATTATTTTCTTAGACTGTGGAAAATCCTGACATTCCCATTCAAAATGCTCCCTAAGGGCATTCAAAGTATCCCCAAAAGAAAAATCTTCTGGAGGGGAGGCAGAAGGAGTCGTCCTCAACATCAGAATCCTCAAAGCCAGAAAAAAGTTGAGAATGTCCTTCACCAGCAGAAATACTGGAAATCTCAGAATCTGAGACAGACAAAACATCAGGAGATAATTCCCTAGCCCTCTTTGAAGGGGGAGGGATGAGAGTCCCTAATCAGGGAAAAAAGATGCCCAGCCATCTTTACCAACTGGGACGGAGGCATAGGAGGGGAGGCCAATGCCTGCTTGTGAGTAGGTTTGCAGCTGGAAGGTTTACTAGCAATCCGGAGGGACTCGGGAGGCCTAGCAACTGCAGAAGTCTGAACTAAGGTAGTCAGTCTGGTTCTGGTCTCATGTCGAAAAGAAGAGGCGTCAGAAGCCGGTGCCTGCACAGCAGCACTGGACCCATCTGAGGTGGCAACAGGTGGAGGGTCTGAAGAGAAAATAGCAGCCTGCAGCATGGAGGACTTCGTAAAGGACTTGGCAGAGGCTTGCAGCTGAAAATCTGAGGACTGCAGGGGCTGCGAAAGTTCCTCTGACTACCGCTGTGCTGACTACCAATTTCACCTGTCTCTCATCGGCAGATTTAACCCTAGGCCTGTTGCGGTCCTTGTCTTTGCGTTTCCTAGGTACATCCGAAGTCAGGAGATCAGAAAACACCATACCAACGAACTTAGGCCAGACTCCGAAATGCTTATACAAAATCTTAGCTCTACGGCGTATGGTACACGTGGGTTAAAAGAAGCACAGAGATCGCAGTTAGGGACGTCGTGCTCAAGGCCCAAACAAGTTATACAAAAGGAATGGAAATCATGGTGCGGGAGGGTTTTCCACAGGCAAGACAGTTTCTTAACTTTATCTGATATTCTTTAAAGCAAGAAAAGAGGATCCCCAACGGGGTACTTATCTGAAGGTGTCTTCGACTTGGTAGTCGGAAAGCAAAATGAAGGTAAACAGCCGACCGGCACTAGTGTGAATTGCAGCTGCTTTGGGGTCTGCTGCAAGAAAGACTGAGGAAATGGCGTCTGCTGCCTCCCTTTATACCTGACATTCTGACATCAGTTTTACAACCGGCGGCAGCCGACGTCATATACCAAGGACTCTGGTATTCAGGCCGACTGGGGGCTACCGAGAGCCGGATAAAGTACAGTTGTGTACACTTACCATAAATGTAGATGTTAGAGTGTATTCACTACTGTTGCAGTCATTACATTTGGGTTATCTTCCTGTAGGTAGCCCTCAGCCGGCCTGAATACCAGAGTCTTGAATTCCTGCGTCGGACGCCATCTCTTCTTCCATGTCAGGTCATCAGGGTTATAAAACATGCAGCCGACGCCATTATATCAATTTTTCTTGCCCCAGATGTCAGGTGCCCTCACAATGGGAAGCAATTATAT
Source organism: Protopterus annectens (assembly GCF_019279795.1). Lineage (NCBI taxonomy): Eukaryota > Metazoa > Chordata > Ceratodontiformes > Protopteridae > Protopterus > Protopterus annectens. Next base: position 1,576,273,255 of record NC_056744.1, on the reverse strand, counting down.
GTTATGGTACACCTCCATCAAAAAGCAAATGCACCAGAAAGCTTAGATACATCACACAAGAAGGAAAGGTAGAGCCAAGAGAAGTCAGGGGGCTGGAGAGAGGGTAACGAGGACTGCAATAGTGAATACACTCTAACATTTACATTTATGGTAAGTGTACACAACTGTACTATGTTCATGTTTCACTGTTGCAGTTATTACATTTGGGTTGATTTCTAAAGCTAAGAAAGGGAGAAGGAAGTCAGAGAGCATTAGGACCAGCTATTAAGCCCTGCAAGACTGCAGTAGCAAAACCAGCTCTGGATTTAGAAAAAATAGGCATGTGGTAATGCTTGATGAAGGTATGTATAGAGCTCCAGGTAGCAGCTTCTAGGATGTCCCTGGTAGTGACTCCTCTGAGAAAGGCTGTAGAGGTAGATGCAGCCCTGGTGGAATGTGATCTTATCCCCTGTGGGGTAGGTTTTCCATGGTGCTTATAGCAAAAATGAATGCAATGTGCTATCTATTCAGAAATGGTTTGCTTTAAAATGGCCTTCCCCTCTGCAACAAAGCCAACTAGCAGCTGTTCAGACTTTGAGAGGCTTAGTCCTGTCCAAATACAATCAAAGTTGTCTGTGCCTGTCCAAAGAGTGCAGTATTCGCTCTCCTTTGTTTTGTGGATTCTGGAAAAAGGTAGGCAAATGAATGGACTGATTTAGGGCCACACTAGACACCACCTTGGGCATAAAGGAAGGATTGGTGCTGAGGGAAACCCTGTCTGCATGGAAGATAATGAAGGGCTCCACTGCCATGAGGGCCTGTAATTCAGACACTCTTCTTCCCGAAATGAAGGCTGTTTTCCAAGAAAGGAATTTCAACTCAGCAGTAGCAGCTGGTTCAAATGGAGGGAGAGTGAGCTTTTCCAATACAAAGTTAAGGTCCCAGGCTGGAGTACGGGCTTGCCTGGCGGGATCTTAAATTTTTGGCCCCTCTGAGGAATTGCTTTAGCAGGGGGGGGTGAGAGAAGATTGGTGGTTCAGTATTATAATGTGCTGAAATGGCAAAGGCAAGAATTTTGATTGGCGAGAAGGATAGGCACTTGTGGAAATTTCTGTTAAGTACTGAAGAATATGAGGTAAGCTGGGCACTGTTGTGCCCATCCCCTGAGTCTGGCTCCAGGAACAGTATCTTTTGTACTTTTCAGCATAGGATTTTCTAGTACTAAGCCTCCTTGCTTCCAGAATTACATCTAGCACCTGCTTACTGAGGGATGCTATTGGAGATCTCAAGGAATTAGCCAGGCTGCAAGATTCAGGGTTTGAAACTGAGGGTGCGGAATCTGGCCCGCCTGCTGGGACGGCAGGGAAGCTGTCTAAGGTAGGTGCCATGGCTCCAGCAGTATCATACTGTGGAAGATGGGGGAACCAATGCTGGCGTGGTCAGTCTGGTGCAATCAGTATTGCCCTTAGATTGTCCTGTTTGATCTTTAGCAGAACCTTCGAGAGGAGAGGCAGAGGGGGAAAGGCATAAACAGAGAGGCTTTCCCAGGTAAAGAACAGGGTATCCACTTTCCAAACTTGACTGTGGGGAGTCCTTGAGCAGAATTTGTCCAATTGGTAGTTCAGAGGGGAGGCAAACAGATTTATCTCTGGAGTCCCCCATTTGTTCCTCAAGAGGTTGAATATTTTTGGTTCCAGTTTCCATTCGTGTGGGTCCACGAGATTTCTGCTTAGGTCGTCTGCCAGTGAATTTAGCTTGCCTGGCAGGAACTGAGCTTGTAGGTGCACTTGGTAGCTCAAGGCTGTTCCACAGAGCCATAGCTAGTCTGCAGAGAGGGTATGAGTGGGTTCCCCCCTGCCTGTTTATGTACCACATAACTGTGGTGTTGTCTGTCTTTACCAATAATTGTCCTGGAAGGATGTGGTCTTTGAAGGCTGTCAGGGAATTCTGTACAGCTAACATTTCTTTTTGGTTGATAAACAGGTGCATTTGACTTTGGTTCCATTTGCCCTGAATGCACTGCCCGACCAAGTGAGCCGCCCATGCATAGTCTGCTGTGTCTGTTAGGGTTTGGGTGGCAGGGAGTAGAGTGAAAAGAAGCCCTTTGTTGTGGCAGCAGGCCTCTGCCCACCAAAAGGAACTCTGTCTTTATAACGCACAAAAAGCAAAAACGGAGATGAAGGCAATAAAAAGCACTGATAGCCAAGGAAAATTGCCCAAACAACCACAAGGGAAGCTCGCAACACAATAGGAAACTCCAAACTAGATTCAGTTAACTCTCGCAACACAGTTAGAAACTCCGAATTAAATTCAGTAGATTCAGTTTATTATAACGCTACTAACACAGTACGTTTTCGACAGAAGTCTTCATCAGAAACAATACAACAAATCCAATTACAAACCAGCTTATATATACCATCCAATTGGTAATTAAGTTGCTGTCCATTAAAAGCCTACCAACAATTAATACTATAATACAATTAGTTAAACAACCTCTTCACTAAACTTATTACCTAAAAATACATAATCTCACTAAAATTGCAAGTGTATACAAATGTGTAAAGTATTAATAGTTCAATGAAAATACACTACATAAAATCATTGTAACAACATTTAAAATCGTAGGTATTAAAAATTCACACTACAAAAAAGTAGGTATAAATGTGTATATCTATAGTACAATACTGCTACCTAGTGACCTAGAGGTGAATACATTTGGTATCTCAAAGTTTAGCAGATCTCAGCTTTAAAACTGGTTTAATAGAAAGAAAATCATTCAAACTAGGAGGTTTGTTACATTCTAAAACAATCTGCCAATACAATTCTTTGTATTCCAATTTGTCCTCCCACATACCTCCCCTAATGTCCTTGGGCACAGAATCCAAGGTAAAAAAGAAAAATACCGCCTTGGAACAAGTTAACTGGTGCCTGTACAAAGCATTATTGGTGTTCTGTTTTTTAATTTCATACATATGTTCATAAATCCGGCACTTCAGTTTTCTTTCTGTTTTCCCCACGTAGAAAGAGGTGCATTGGTCACATATAGCCAAGTATACTATACCATAACTATTACAATTAAAAGTTCCCCTACTAGTAAGTAGTTTGTTTCTGGCATCTAAAAAGACCTGACCTTTATTACCTATCCAAGGACACTGGGAACAAAAACCACATTTGTAGGTTCCGAACCCTCGAGGACCTGTACTTTTGGGCTTTGGACCACCAAATTCAAAAATCTGTTTGAAGTTGGTGTCCTTACGATAAATAAATTTTAACGGGGTTTGTTTATTAAGGGGTAAATCAGTAATTTGGACAAACCTAGCCCATTCTCTGGAGATCATTTCCTTAATGGGTCAGGAATCCCCCGAATAGTCTAATATATATGCCCTATCCCAATTATTAGGATTGTTTTTCCCAGAATCTTCAAAAGAGGAGGGTGGGTTTTGTCCCAAAATAGGGGCAAATCTGTCCTGTCTTGCTTTGACCACCCCTTCTAAAACTTCCTCCAGCAAGGACTTAGGGTAACCCCTATCCACCAACATACTGAGCACATGGTCACATTCCTTTAAAAATTCTTGGTCATCAGAAGTCATTCAGAGAAGCTATATATTTTGGAATGTCCATATAAGAAATGCTGGTCCCTGTACAAGAGATTTTTAGATGACATTTGTATCTTTTGGATTGATACGGAGGAAAGATTTTATGAATTTCTTGATTATGTGAAGGGAACAACTAACTTTCTAGATTTTACTTTTGAGACCAATGTTGAACAATTGTACTTTCTTGATGTTTCACTTAGGAAGGTTGATCAAGGGTTTTCTTCCAGCATACACCGTAAGAAAACTTTTACTAACTCTTACCTTCATTTTAGGAGTGCCCATCCTTACTGTCAGAAGAAAAATTTAGTAAAGGGGCAACTGGTAAGTGTTAGCAGAATGACTTCTGATGACCAAGAATTTTTAAAGGAATGTGACCATGTGCTCAGTATGTTGGTGGATAGGGGTTACCCTAAGTCCTTGCTGGAGGAAATTTTAGAAGGGGTGGTCAAAGCAAGACAGGACAGATTTGCCCCTATTTTGGGACAAAACCCACCCTCCTCTTTTGAAGATTCTGGGAAAAACAATCCTAATAATTGGGATAGGGCATATATATTAGACTATTCGGGGGATTCCTGACCCATTAAGGAAATGATCTCCAGAGAATGGGCTAGGTTTGTCCAAATTACTGATTTACCCCTTAATAAACAAACCCCGTTAAAATTTATTTATCGTAAGGACACCAACTTCAAACAGATTTTTGAATTTGGTGGTCCAAAGCCCAAAAGTACAGGTCCTCGAGGGTTCGGAACCTACAAATGTGGTTTTTGTTCCCAGTGTCCTTGGATAGGTAATAAAGGTCAGGTCTTTTTAGATGCCAGAAACAAACTACTTACTAGTAGGGGAACTTTTAATTGTAATAGTTATGGTATAGTATACTTGGCTATATGTGACCAATGCACCTCTTTCTACGTGGGGAAAACAGAAAGAAAACTGAAGTGCCGGATTTATGAACATATGTATGAAATTAAAAAACAGAACACCAATAATGCTTTGTACAGGCACCAGTTAACTTGTTCCAAGGCGGTATTTTTCTTTTTTACCTTGGATTCTGTGCCCAAGGACATTAGGGGAGGTATGTGGGAGGACAAATTGGAATACAAAGAATTGTATTGGCAGATTGTTTTAGAATGTAACAAACCTCCTAGTTTGAATGATTTTCTTTCTATTAAACCAGTTTTAAAGCTGAGATCTGCTAAACTTTGAGATACCAAATGTATTCACCTCTAGGTCACTAGGTAGCAGTATTGTACTATAGATATACACATTTATACCTACTTTTTTGTAGTGTGAATTTTTAATACCTACGATTTTAAATGTTGTTACAATGATTTTATGTAGTGTATTTTCATTGAACTATTAATACTTTACACATTTGTATACACTTGCAATTTTAGTGAGATTATGTATTTTTAGGTAATAAGTTTAGTGAAGAGGTTGTTTAATTGTATTACAGTATTAATTGTTGGTAGGCTTTTAATGGACAGCAACTTAATTACTAATTGGATGGTATATATAAGCTGGTTTGTAATTGGATTTGTTGTATTGTTTCTGATGAAGACTTCTGTCAAACGTACTGTGTTAGTAGCGTTATAATAAACTGAATCTACTGAATTTAATTTGGAGTTTCTAACTGTGTTGCGAGAATTAACTGAATCTAGTTTGGAGTTTCCTATTGTGTTGCGAGCTTCCCTTGTGGTTGTTTGGGCAATTTTCGTTGGTCAACTCTGTCTTTATACAAGGAATGATAGGAATCATTAATTCCAGGTCCTGTGAATGTTGGCACCATAGGCCTTTTAGATACCATTGTAGTTTCCTCATATGCAGTCTTGCATATGGAATTAGTAGAATGCAAGAGGCCATGAACCCCAGGGCTTGCAGAACTTTCCTTGCAGATAGCTGGGTCTTTGTGGCCAGTAGTTTGAAGTAGGTTGTCAAATAAATTTGTTTCTCTGGAGTGAGGACAGCCATCTGGGAAGTTGTGTTCAAGCTTGCTCCCAGGAATACAATCTGTTGGCAGGGTACTAGGTGAGATTTATTTTCTTTTATGGTGTACCCCAGTGAGTTTAGAAGCTTCTGTATGAATGCCAGATGTTTTAATAGCAAGTCCTGGCTTTCTGCCTGAATCAGACAATCATCCAGGTATGGGTATATTTGAATATTTTTCTGCCTGCAAAATGCAACAGCTGGAGCTAGACACTTTGTGAAAAGCCTGGGCACAGTAGATAAGCCAAAGGGCAGTGCAGAGAACTGATAGTGCATGGAGCCTGTCCTAAAGCGTAAGTATTTCCTGCAAGATTCCCTTATTGGAATGTTCACTAAACTTCCTTCAAGTCTAAGGTTGCCCACCAGGCATCTTTGCCCAGTATAGGGAGCAGCTGTTGAAGTGTTAGCATTTTGAATTTTGGGATTACCAAATAGGTGTTTAGAATAGAGAGGTCCAGGATAGGATACCAGGAGCCGTCTTTTTTGGGTACCAGGAAAAGTCTTGAATAAAAACCTTGTCCCCTTTCTTCTGCTGGGACAGGTTGAATAGCCCTGATACATAGAAGAGAGAGAACCTGCTGGTGAGCCTCTGCCCATCGATTTGGGGGTAGGTCGGGCCAACTGTTTGGGGTTGGTAGGGAGTGGAAGTGGAATTTGTATCCTTGGAAAACTACATTTAAATCCCATTTGTCCTGGGTAATGAGTTCCCAGTTTTTGCATGTAGGGCGAGCTTTCCTCCTAAGGGAGCAGGCAGTTGAGCAGGGCTTGGAGGGTTAAGGTTAAGTCATTGTGACATTTTTTCTTAGGGGGTGAGTCTTACTACTTCCTGCTTTGGAAGTGGAAGCACCCCACTGCTTAGGCCTGTGGGAAGTCTGAGACTGTAACCTAGGTGGTCTGCTGTTCCTGGGTTTGGACTGAGAAGGCCTGGAAGAGACTGGAAAGGACCAATTCTTTGAAGGCCAATGCCTACTAAATCTGGGAGGCTGGACTTGCAGGAAATCTAACAGTTTGCAGATTTAGCTTTTTCCTCCATCTTTTTAAGGACTTTTGCTTTGCTGCCAAACAGGCGGTCTTGGTTTAAGGGAGCATTCAGTAATTTAGCTTTAACATGATCTGGCAAGCTTTGCTCCTTAAGCCAAGCATGCCTTCTAAGTACAGACCCAGTGACAGGAGCCCTGCACAATGCTTCTAAAGAGTCAAAACCACACTGCAAAGTATGTTTACCAACTTAAGCAGAATGCATTAAAATCCTGTAATTCTTTGTGTTCAGCACAGTCAGGAATCAACAACATTTTCTGTTTAAGTAGTCTTATAATATGCTGCTGGTACTTTAACATATGAAACTGGCAATTTAAAGCCCTAATGGCCAAAGTAGCAGAAGCGTATACCTTCTTGCCCCATCTGTCCAAAGCTCTAGAATCTCTATCAGAAGGGGTAGGATTTTTGGCAGCAGTAGCCTTAATGCCCTTTGGACCTTGGGAAATGGTCTCTGAATCCACAGTAGGATTCTTCAAGAGGAAATTGAGAGTCAGGCACTCTGCAATACCTGTCAGGTTTTCTGGGAGCTGGAGGTAAAGGGCGTCTTGGGACAGGCTAGATTCCAATAAAGCATCATCAGGAGGGATGGCTAAAGGCCTGTGTTGAGGAAGGAGTAAGAATGCCCTAAGCCTCTTTTTGGAGTCCGAGTAATCCTGGCTTTCCCAGCGGAAATGCTCCCCAAGAGTGTGCAAGGTTTCACCAAAAGAAAAATCTTCTGGAGGGGAAGCGGAGGGAATGGAATCCTCTGCATCAGAATCCTCATAGGTAGATAAGGGCAAATCCTGGTAAACAGAAGAAACAGAAATATCAGAATCCTGATCAGAAGAATCAGAAGGAAAATCTGTTCTAGGTCTCAGAGGGGGAAGGCTGGCTTCCACTAATTAAAGTAATAAGGTCTTCAGCCGTGCTAAGCATTTGTTTTTTAGGCATATGGGCCTGACTATGCGGTTTGGATGTCGGTTTTCTAGGCATGGGTCAAGTTTTAGGCCTGGATGAATAAGATGGCATTGGTTTAAAATGCAAGTCTGTAGGCCTGAATACACCGTCAGAAGCCGGTGCTTGTACATCGGCTCCAGACTCATCCAACGTAAAGCCATCTGCAGGTTCCATAGTCGAAGAAGCATCTCGCGGCATATAAGACTCTGAATGGGTCTCAGTAGAGGCCTGCGAATCTGAAGTAGCGAGTATCAGGGGCTGTAAAAGCTCCTCACTGAGTACCGGCGGACTGGTGACTAGCTTAACGGAGGCATCTTTGGCAGTTTTGGACCTATGCGGTCTGTCTTTGTCTTTATCCTTACGTTTTTTCGGAATATCGGTAGTCGGATGGCTTACCGAAGCCATTTCTGGATAGTTACAGCGAGTACCAAAATAATTTGCTACAAAAACAGACCAACGAATAGTTTGGGGGTTGAATAAGGCACAAAATCGACAGTGAGGGACGTTGTGGTCTGGGTCTAGGCAAGGAATGCAGTATGAATGAAAATCTTTGAGGTATTTGCTTTCTATAGGTAAGACAATTGTTAACTTTTACTGACATCGGTTAAGAGCAAGAAAAATGATTCCCAATGGGGCACTTGGATTTTTTTGAAGACTTCGGTTCGGAAACTCAAAAAAGAAAATTTCAGGAGTCGGCCGACCGGCACTTGCGAACTGCTTCTGCTTTGGGCACCACACAGCAAGAAAGACTGATGTAATGGCGTCGGCTGCATGTTTTATACCCCTGACGACCTGACATCATGGAAGAGACAGCAACCGAAGCAGGAATTCAAGACTGTGGTATTCAGGCCGGCTGAGGGCTACCTGCTGGCAGATGACCCAAATGCAATGACTGCAAAAGTGAAACACGAAGAACATCTACTTTATGGTACAAACAGGCTTCAAAATGAAGACGCGGACACTGATAGCATTTTAATTTAAACAAGTTGTTCTCTGACAGCTTAAACTCATTGTTGAACAGTTCTTTATCAAAATTCAAACCATCTTCTGCATTCTCTGTATCTATAACATAGTTCAATAATGGGGTGTGCTGAACAGTAATCAGGCTCTCTAAATGATCTGAACTTACTGATTCACTCCTTGGTCTAAAGTCCAATTCAACATTATATCCTTCTGCCATGGTCCACAGGTATACCAACAAACAAAACAGTCCAATAAGAGCAAAAAGGTAATCCACTGTAAATAGGTATGTAGAATACCAAAACCAGAAATCCAAAAATACTTCTCAAGGCCAACGACGACAGCAAGCAGAACTAAAAGACACAATTTAAAAGGTGAGGGCTTTCATGCCCAACTGAGCACTTCTTCAGACCAATATAAAGCATTTAAAAACCAACAGCTCTTATATAGTAAATATAGCAAATAAAATCAGTCAACATGTTTAATTACCACTGAAGCTATTTAAATAAATAATGAACTTTAAGAATAGGTTTTAAAGGTACATAACCATTTAACCCTGGATATACATCTGCTTGAAATCTAACAACACATCCAGTCTCTTGCTTTTTTGTAATATTCGTAATGTCTCCTAAACATTCCCCAAAATTTAAACACACTAGTACTCTAAACTTAAACTTATGCAGATCTCCTTCCTTATATACATGTTTTGCTAGGGTACTCCTATTACCTGTTTCTTATAGCTAATAGATGTTCTCTGACTCTGTACTTTAGCATCCTGTTGGTTTTGCCTATGTAAATGTACATGTTGAACAGCAACCTATATAAACCATATTTACATTGAAACAATCAGCGTTAACCTTAAACTCAAATACCTTAAACACTTGTTTGGTGGTGGGATGTACAAATCTCTTATTCATGTCTATATGCTGACAAAAATTACATTCACCACAAGGTATTGTTCTTCCCTGTATCTCTCTTCTCACCTCATTTTTTACCATAATATAATATCTTTAGAGATTGTTTGTTCTTAAAGGAAAAATGAGGATGCTGCCCTACAAGGTTACTAATCTTCATATCTGATAATAGGACTGGCCAATTCTTTTTAATTATATTATACATAATATTGATAGTCAACTTTTTGATGCATTATACCATGAATACTGACTCTCTGCAATATCATTAAAAAGAAATTGGAGATCAACCTCATGGACGAATCAGCAATGGAATGAAGGGTAGCCAGCTTGGAAGAAAGTGTCTTAAATTCCTCCTCAGACATGCATCCCGTGAGGGAGGTTGACAACTCCTTCATCAAGTCCCTTTGGAGATGGGTGAAATGAGTAAGATAGTTTACTGCTCGCAGGCTAAAGGAAGCCGAAGCAAACACCCGCTTTCTAAATCTGTACAGAGCCCTTGATTTACGATTGGGAGGATGGACAGAGGAACTCTGCTCCGCCAACACCTCCTTGGTGGCAGCGGCCACCATGATAGCATCAACTAGGACTGCCTTGGACCAGAATGCTTTATCCGCCGGGGGACTAAGGACCTTAACCACTTTCTTTGGCACTGGCTCCACAGTATCAGACTCCTTCCGCACCCTGCTGGCCACAAGGTTGATAAGAGGATCAGCAGAAGGGGACACCCAAGAGGTAGATGGGCCCGTACCAAAAGCCTCCATAAACACTGTTTCCTCAGAGGACAGGTTAGGCCGACCAACCACACTTGGCCTTAAGGATTTAAAGTATGTCCCCAAAGAAGAGGTCAATGGGCAGAGATCGTGGGGACCCGTCCCCTTCATCCACATCTTCCGTTAAAGACTCCAAAGGCGAGTCGAGATGTCTCCTCTTGCATGTCCTGTTCCTCAGAACATCCTCCACTGGAGTCTGTGGGGAAGACTCAGAAGAGGAGGGGACATCTAAGTGGGAGGCTCCCCATTGGAGACTACACTGTTCGGATTGACCTGAGAAAGGATGAGACAGTCCGCTCAAATACAGGGGCTGGGTAGGATGACCACGAGCTGGGGAGGAAGCTCTGATAGCAGAGAAGGATCTTTTCACTGTCTGGAAAGTGGAGGGGCTGGTAGAGGTTCCATCCCCCTCTCCCGCCAAAAAGACTGCAGCTGAGGAGGGGGCAGAGCTCACCACATACCCCCCCCCCCCAGACAGGACCAACCCACAGCTGTCGAAAGCGGAAGCACTGATGGACCTGTCCGATAACCCTAGACTGGAACCCGCCACCAACAGATTCCAAAGCGGCAGCTCGGACCGGAGGGATGGTCTGTCCTGGGAGAGGAGGAATAGAAGCAATCAACGATCTTGATGGGGTGGTGACCAAAGAGGGACCCGCAACTCTCACTGCCTCTATACCACGTACTATTCCCTGAGAATCCAAACCTAAGGTCAGATGAAGAGAAGTTAAGTGGGGGGTGGGAGACTGGATCCCCATCCTGTGGGTTGGGGAAGCCAGAAACCCCAACTCTATTTGAGCCTTCAAGAAGGACCACATCATCCTGTCCATATCCATAGAAAAAAAACGTCCTGGGGGATATGGAGGATCTGGTTAGAGAGTCTTGCCTGAAACCCAAGGGTCTTCTCTTGTGCTCCCTACAGTGAGGAGGAGAAAAGGCCTGCACTGTAATCAGGGGATCCAAGGGAAGGTCCTCCACTACTATCGGCTCTGGCATTTGGAGCCGAAATTAAAGAAGGATCCGAAGTTGTTACAATCGAATCCCTCGGATCCGAGAAGGCTGGATCCATGGTCAAAGCTCCTATCCTTGGATCTGAAGGTCTCAAATCCGGAGCCTTGGATCTTGGGGAGGGAGATGAAGGTGTCAGATCCAAAGACCTGTGGTCTGAACCTTTGGATCCAGGAGTGGACTCCCAGGACGTCCTGCGACCAGAGGATTTTGGATCAGACACTGCCCTGGCTAGAGTCTGATCAGAGGATCTGACAGCCTGGGACTTTAGACAGGGCTTCCTCAACCAAAGGAATCTTCTTTGCCCCTGAACAACCTGCCTTGGCCGGGGAACTAGTGACCAAGGGGCCTCCCTTCACTAATCTTTTAAATGGTAATTTGTTCCGGCTGTCAACCAGAGCTCTGGGGTTGAAGGAGGCAGAAATACTGCACTCAACCTCAAGATGGTCGCCACAGAGACAATACAGACATTCCTCATGCGAGTCGGAAATTGGCATTTTCTGGCCACACAAGAAGCATCTCTTAAACCCTAAGGGTTTGTCCGACATTACCACAACCAAAGGAAAACCCACACTCAAAGTCCGGACACAAGCAACAAGTTCAAATACCCGAAAAATCCATCCGAAACACTAAACACAGGAAACCAACTACCAGAAACTCTACAATAAGACTTGTTTAACTGGACAAGAAACAGTTTACAATACCCTTAGCAGGCTCACGAAAAGGGTGCCAAATGTCTACATGGAAAAACAAAACAGGAGGGGAAGAGAAAAGGAATAAACTATAACTACCAACATAAGATAAAGGGTTAACCCCAAGAAAAGAAATGCCAACAATGAATCACTTACTATGAGGAGCTGAGCAATCTGAGTCTGTCTTGATTAAGTGGCAAACGGGATCTGAGGGATTACAGGGAAGCAAAGTATCATGGGAGGAGAGGAGCTTGAGCCAAGCTGTCGTCTGAAGTATGCTGGCTCGGATCCGATATCGGATCAGAGACCCTAACGTGAGGAATGGTGACTAAGATAACATCAGATCCAGGAGACAGAATTTTTTTTCTGCTGAAACCTGTTTGACTATTATTTTTTTTTCCTTTGCAAACTTAATCCTTACAAATTTATATTTCAGTTTCCTTTATTCTTTACATATGTAATGAAAGCCCCTATTTAACTTTCCAAAGTCCACAGTTAGCTCTTCTTTTTATAAAGGTACTGCACTGTTTTGGATAAAGGAAGGTTGTGTAAAATCTTACCATAACCATAGATGCCCTTCTCTTTCATATTGCAGTATACACTAGTGAGTTTACCCTTCTTCCCATCAGCTTGTTTGGCAAGGTTTCCAAAGCTTTTTCCAGTCCCTGTTGGTGCGGAAGCCTGACGTGTTTGGTGGTACATGGGCCAGAAAAGTGACATCTGCACTCACCAGTCCTCAGAATCAAGCCGCCCCAGACGGAGCCAGTCCTAATAGCATAGCCTGTATAAGAGTCGAGAAGAGCAACTGCAAGGAGAACAGGGGGTGGGAGGGAAGGAATACTGCAACATGGAAATGAAGGACATCTATGGTTATGGTAAGATTTTGCACAACTTTCCTATGTCCATCTACTCCAATGTTGCAGTATTCACTAGTGGGTAAGTACAAAAGCTCACTGCTGGCTGGATGATGGTCTGCATGAGGATTCCAGGATCCCATGCATGATAGCCCTGGCAAATCCCGATCTGGTCCTGGAGATGTGGTCCAGCTAGTAGTGTCTGGTGAAGGTGTGCACAGATGACCAGGAAGCAGCTTACAGAATGGAGTTAGTATCTAGACCTTTAAAGAAGGCTCCAGAGGAAGCCATGGCCCTGGTGGAATGGGCTCAGACGTTGCCCGTTAGTGTCTTTCGGTCATAACTTCAAGAGAAGGTCCTGGAGCAGCTTTTCTTTGCACTCTGCCTGAATGAGGCAGTCATCCAGATAAGGGTAAATCTGTAGAATTCTCCATCTGCAAAATGCTATGGGCAAGGCTAAGCATTTGGTGAATACCCTGGATGCAGTAGATAAGCCAAAGGGTAGCACAGAGAACTGAAGGTGTTGTGAGCCTGCTCTGAAGCACAGGAATTTCCTGCAGGATTCTCTTACGGGGATGTGGAGATGGGCATCTTTTAGGTCTAGGGTCACTAGCCAAGCAGTTTTTGTCAGAATAGGCAGCAGCTGCTGCAAAGTTAGCATTCTGAATTTGGGGACCACAAGGGAGGTGTTCAGGAAGGATAGATCCATGATGGGGCCACAAGTGCCCTCTTTTCTGGGAACAAGGAATAGTCTAGAATAAAACCCTCTGCCTATTTGATCTGAGGGGAAAGGTTCTGCTGCTCCCTGAGATACGAGTTTGGACCTGTTTCAGTGCCTCTACCCATTGAGATTTGGAGGTAAGGCTGGGTACCTTCTTGGAATTGGGAGTTTGTTGAAAGAGAATTTGTATCCCTAAAAAGTTATCTTTAAGACCCACTGGTCCTTTGTTACAGAAAGCCAATTTTCTTTGCAGAGGGAGAGCCTTCCGCCTAGCTTTTGGTGAGTGAAAAGAGGGCAGAGGGGGGAGAGGGAGTCATTGAGAGTTTTTGCCATAGAAGGGTGGCTTAGAATTCCCTGCCTTTTGGGGCAAAGTAGTCCACTGTTTGGTTCTCTGCTGCCCCTGGGATAGGAGCCTGGGTGGTCTATCCTTGCGGAGCTTACCTTGGCCCTGTGTACTAGGTGCAGGGAAGGACCATTCCCTAGAGGGAATGTTCCTGCTGAACCTGGGAGGTTGAACGTGAAAAAAATCTTTTACTATTTGCAAAGATTTTGCATGGTCTTTCAGCTTTTTAAGCACCTCTTTTGCTTTTACTCCAAACAAGCTGTCCTTATCCAGGGGTGCATCAATTTAGACTCGACATGATCAGGGAGAGGTTGTTCCTTCAACCATGCACGTCTCCTAATGACAGATCCTGACACCCCTGCCCTGCTTGAGGCTTCTAGGGTGACATATTCAGAGTGTAATGAGTATTTGGCCACTTGACAAGTAGAGTGCAGTAAATCTGCTAACTCTTTCGAATTGGCACAGTCAGGAAAGGTTGAAATTGTTTATTTTAATAGTTCCAAAGTGTGTTGTTGAAATTTGAACATATGGAACTGACAGCAGAGTGTTCGGATAGCCAAAGTTGCAGAGGTGTATACTTTTTTACCCAATCTGTCCAGAGCTCTGGAATCCTTGTCAGAAGGAATAGGATTCTTGGAAGAACTACTCTTAGCTCCTTTAGGTCCCTGTGTAATGACCTCTGGGTCTACAGCAGGATTTCTGTACAGGTATTTGTGAGAATCCGGTACTCTGTAATACCAGTCAGGTTTACTGGGAGCAGGTGGGACGGTATCAGGGGTTAAAGCTTGACTCATGGAAAACATCATCCATCACTTCTAAAATAGGGAGGGGGTGGCCAGGGGTTTGTGCTGGGACAGGTCCAGAAACTCAGTCTTTTCTTAGACTGGGAGAAATCCTGAGATTCCCATTGGAAGTGCTCCCTGAGGGTGTGAAGGGTTCCCCAAAGGAAAGGTCTACTGGTGGGGAGGCAGAAGGAATGGATTCCTCTGCATCTGAATCCTCATAAGCAGTCAGAGGTTGATGTTCCTCTTCAAAATCTGAATAATCAGATTCATCAGAATCATGTTCTGTCATAACTTCAGGAGAAGGGTGTATCTTCCTTTCAGAAGTTATGGCCTGACTACCCCTGATAATGGAGATGAGATCCTCCGCCATTTTAAGCATTTGTGCTTGAGGTGGTGGAGCAGAAGCAAGATGGTGGCTAGAGGCAGATTTTCTAGCAGTGGCCTGGCGTCTAAGCCTAAGAGTATCCATCGGTCTGAGAGAAACTGTAGTCGGGTGAGTAGACATTGTTTTTTGTCTAGATTCGGTAGTGCGAGTGGCCTCCTCGGAAGCCAGTGCCTGCATCACGGTTCTGGACCCAACCGAGGCAGAGACACAAAGGCACGGAAGACAAAGATTTCTGTGGCATACAAAAGGGTCCTGGTAGAGGCCTGCGTAGATATCGAATCGGGCATGAGGGGCTGCGAAAACTGATGACCTAAGCGGTAGAGTCGTCGGAAGGCTTAGCCTTGTGTGGTCTCTATCTTTATCGCTGCAGTTTTTCAGAATGTCCACGGATTGGTGGCTGACAGATGCCATTCTGGAATGCAAAGACAGACGATGAAAATACCTGTCTACAATAAGAGCACTACGGCAAATGGTTTTCGTGTTAAAGAAGGCACAGAACCAGCAACGGGGACATCATGGTCTGGGTCTAAACAACTGATGCAGTATGAATGAAGTCTTGGTGTGGGATCTGCTTTCCACAGGCGAGACAACTTAACTTTTTCAGACATCGGTTAGTGCAAGAAAAAAGGATCCCCAACGGGGTAATTCGCTTTAGACGTTTTCAGCTGTAATTCAAACTCTGGTAGCGACCAACCAGCACACTTACGAACTGCTTCTGCTACGAGCTCCACGGCAAGAAAGGTTGTTGTAATGGCATCGGCTGCCTTGCTTTATTGCACTAATGACCTGATGTCAGACTACAGGTGACAGCAACCAAGGCAGAAAAACACGACTCTGGTATTCGGGCTGGCCAAGGGCTACCACAGCAGGGATAACCCACAGGTTATGACTGCAACAGTAAAGCATGAAGAACATCCAGTGTTGCCTTGGCCAACAGGGAGTCACCATTAAGAATTTTGGTTGGTCCTTGTTGATTTTCAGTAGGACCCAGTGTATTAGAGGGAAATGGGGAAAAGCATACAGAAACATTCCCTTCTATGGAAAGCTGAAGGCATTCACTCTCCATGATAGTGGACTGTAAATCCCTGAAGCAAAATCTGTGTCTGTTCTGGGGGGAGGCAAACAGATCCACTTGAGGTGTGCCCCACTGGTGGACAATGTCCAAGATGATTTCCCTGTGCAACATCCATTCGTGTTGAGGGGAGGATATTCTACTGAGCAAGTCTGCTTGTTTGTTTTCCTGAGAGGGGATGTAAGAGGCCTGCAGTAAGAGGTTGTGTCTGGTTGCTATTTCCCAGATTTGCACAGTTATCTGGCATAACTGGTATGCCTTTGTCCGTCCTTGCTTGAGGTACCACATGACAGTTGTGTTGTCTGTCACAATGTGCAGCAGGCCTGGTTACAAGACTGGAAGGAAAGCTTTCAGAGTCAGTAATACTGCTGCCATTTCCCTGACAGTGATGTGTTGCTTTTGAAGTGCAGGGTTCCACCGCTGTTGTACCCTGAATGCCTTAAACTCTGCTCCCCCCACCCTAAATCTGATGCTTCTGTGTGCATGGTCTGAGTGATTTGGGGGGGGGGTAGTTGGAGTTGGATGCTCTGGTTCTGGGAAACTAGCTGAATTCCGCCACTTTAGTTCCGTTTTTAGCCAGGGCAGGAGGGGAATAAATTTGCCTAATGAATGTAGGCTTTGAGACCATACACTTTTTAAATACCATTGGAATTTTCTCATGTGCATCCTGGCTAATCGGAGTATGGGAATGGTTGCTGCCATGAGACCTAGGACTTGCAGAAATTGTCTTGCTGAGAGAGGGGATTTCTTAAGTAGGCCTTGAAAATGGCTGGAGAGAGAGTGCACTTTGTCCAGTGGGAGAAAGGATCTCATCAAGTCTGTTCTTATCCTGCAGCCTAGGAAAACTTTGTCCTGCTGAGAAAGAGGTGAGGACTTCTGGAGGGTGATAGTGAAGCCCAAGTTGTGCAGGATAGTCACTGTGAATCTGAGATAGTTTTGCAGGGTGGATTCTGAGTCTGCCAGAATATGAATGTCATCCAGGTAAGGGTAGATTTGTAGTCCCTTGGTTCTGCAATGGGTGGGGCCAGGCACTTTGTAAATACTCGCAGCAGTAGACAAGCCAAAGGGCAAGGCTGTAAACTGAAAGCGTGAAGAATGTCCAGTGAAGCGCAGAAACCTCATGTGGGAGTGTCTGATAGGGACGTGCAGATAGGCATCCTTTAGGTCCAGAGTGATCATGAAAGCTTTGGGTGGAATGAGGGGTAGCAAAGTTTGTAGGGAAAGCATCCTGAAAGATGGAACTTTTATGAACAGGTTGAGATAAGGTAAGTCCAGAATTAGCCTCCAAGTGCCATCCTTTATGGAGATTAGTAACAGGTGCGAATAGAAGCCTTTTCCTTCCTGTCCTGAAGGAACTTGCTCTGTAGTTCCTAGAGTCTGGAGTTCTTTCAATATGAGAGGGAATAAATGTAGCTGGTCTCTTGGAGGGAAGGGAATTATTTTTGGCTTTTCCTTCCAGGATAGGAAATATTCTTTTTGGATGATGGAAAGCGCCCAAGTATCCAAGGTAATTGTTTTCCAGAAGGGAAGGCATTGGGTAAGGCAGGCGGACAGAGGGAGCTGATCCAGGCAGTCAAACTGAAGTGGAACCTCCTCGGTCAAGAAAAGGCTACTTGGCAGGTCCCTGGGAATTAGAAGGTCTGGAGTAAGGCAATCTCCTGGACCCTTTACGAGGTCTTAGAAGAGGAAGGACAAGATTCAGACTGAGTTCTTCTTACAAAAGAAGTCTTAGCAGGGTAGTTCCTGTAGTGAAGGGGGACACCAGCAAGTGCTCAATGTCTTGAATTTCTTTACTTTTCTCTTGTAAATTTTTTAAAAATTCTGCTGAATTCTTACCAGTTAAGAGATTGTGATCTACAGGAGCATCCATTATCTTGGATTTAAAGTCCTCTGGTAGAGGTTGGAGACATAGCCAGGAATATCCATGCAAGACAGATGCAGATGCAGCAGATCTGGCTGATGCTTCTGCTGCATCATAGCTGCACTTAACAGAGTGTCTGGCTACTTGAGTAGCTAGAGACAGTTTAGATGCAATGTCATTTTTGTGGGACAGACAGGGGTAGAGGCTAGCAAGGTGGAGGCCAAGGAAACAAGGTCTAAGGCATATTTTACCATGTGTTTTTGGTAATTTACAGCCCTAAAGGGTAAGGTGGAGAAGGTCTATACTTTTTTACCCATTCTATCCATGATCTTGTTATCCTTGTATGTGGGTAAAAGGGAAGCAGATGGTAACTGCCTAGACTGTTTATCAGGGGAGACAGCAATGACTGCAGGCTCAGCCATGGGAGGTTTCACTAGAAACTTCTGTTCATCTAGAACTTTATAAAATCTATCTGGCCTTTTCGGGGCAGGTGGTTGATAACTTGGATTCTTGGAGGCAGAATTAAAGGCGTCCAGAAAGGCTGGAAGAACTGGGGGAATAGCTGAGTGGGAGGGAGATTCTAACAGAAGCTCAAAATATCTTTTCTGGGTAAGTCATCAAGGTGGTATCCCACATGAAGTACACTCTCATTTTTGTGATGGTTTCCTCAAAGGAAAGATCCTCTGGAGGGAGAATTATCCTTAACAGAGTCTTCATCGGGGGAGTAATAGTCCACAGGAGAAGCCATTTGAGACAACAGATTCCTCAGAAGAGGAATCATACAATTCAGGTTCTTATTCTCCCTGAGTAGTGATTAAAAGGAGAGAAGAAGCACTGAAATGTCTACAGGTGCAGAGCCCTTAGACCTACGGGCCATAAGGCCTGCAGCAAGGAATCAGTCGTCTGCCAATATGGAGTAGCTTGAGGCATAGGGCGCAAGTGTTTTTTGTTTTTTTCTTAGTTGGTGTTGGCTTAGGAGATGGCCTAGACACTGGTCTGGTCTAGGAGTCGTCTTGGTCGGCCGACCAAGTACTGGTTCCCCCTCAACGTCTGTTGAGGCCGGTGTCTGGGTTGGCTCTGCTGATGTGCTCGGTAGCTACTGTAACGGCCTCTACCAGAGGATCCGTCGAAACTGATGGAAGAATCAGCTGTCCCTCATCCCCAAATCGGTAGTTGGCGGGACGTCCGATGGTAGAGCAGCAACGAGAGTAGGCCTGGAAACCTTGACCTTCTTCCTTGGTTGTGCAGATTGGGCGGCCGACTCGGGATCCATCCTGCGAGCTAGGCGTTTCAATCTTTGATTCTCAAGATACAAATTTAAAGCTGCCAGATGGCTGCGCAGATTTTTTTGGTATGAATGACTGACAAATGGAGCAAGCTTTATGGTCGTGCTTCTCACCTAAGCAAAACACGCACTTGTGTGAATCCTTATGTGGTATCTGACTCCCGCAATTACATTTGCTCTTTTTCTCAGACATCGGCTAAATAGCAGAAACAAAACCTACAGCAACCAAGCTCAAGTAGTAAGAAAAACGAAAACCCCAATGGGGTACTTACCGTTTTTTGAAGTCTTCAGACTAAGGAGCAGATCAAAGCATACATCATCTATGGCTAAAAAGTTCTGAGGTCTGTGCATGCAGATGTCACATTTATAGTTCCTGGTTTATGGCCCTACGTGTGACGTCCCATGCACCTACAGCAGCCAGGCTTAAGGTTTTGTATAGGAGCAGACGTCAGATCACCTGAGGGCTGGAAATCCCACAGTATGAATACTGCAACATAGGACTAGAGGGACATCATGGGTGACAGACGTCAAAACCCGCAGGTGGACCTCAGGACAAACCAAAAGCATAAAGGGTTTGGCTCACAACAGTGTTCTAATACTAACAGTTGATGTAATGCCAGCCTTCTGAGGTGTCACAGATGTCACAGCAGGAAGTACAGTTGTGTATACTTACCATAAATGTAGATGTTAGAGTGTATTCACTGTTGCAGTCATCACATTTGGGTTATCTGCCTGCAGGTAGCCCTCAGTCAGCCCGAATACCAGTGTCTTGGGATTTCTACATCAGATGCTGTCACCTCTTCCAAGATGTCAGGGGTATAAAACATGCAGCAGACACCATTACATCATTTTTTCTTGCCCCAGATGTCCAAAATAGGATGCAATTACATGGTGTGGAATACCTCCAGTACAAAGTAAATACCATAGCCATAAGAAATGGTCAAAGAGAGTACAGGTAGAAAGGACTACAACAGTGAATACACTCTAACATCTACATTTACATTAAGTGTACACAACTGTACTATGTTCTTCATGTTTCACTGTTGCAGTCATTACACTTGGGTTGATTCCCAAAGCTGAGAAAGGGTGGAGGCAGTAAACAAGTATTAGGGCTGGCTAGCAGGCCTTGTAAGACTACTGTGGCAAATCTGGATTTAGAAAAAACAGGTAAGTGGCAATGCTTGGTGAAGGTGTGTACAGAACTCCAGGCTGCAGCTTCCAGGACGTCTCTGGTAGGGACTCCACTGAGAAATGCTGTAGAAGTTGAGGTAGCCCTAGTGGAATAGGTTTTCCATGGTGTTTGTAGCAGAAATGGATGCAGTGTGCTATCCATTTGGAAATGGTTTGCTTTGAAATGGCCTTGCCCTCTGCCCCTGTAGCAAAGCTGACTAGCAGCTGGTTAGTTTTTCTGAAAGGCTTAGTCCTGTCCAGGTAGAACCTGAGATGACTGTGCACGCCCAAGGAATGCAGGATCCTTTCCCCTTTATTCTGAGGATTAGGGAAAAAAAAAGGTTGGTAAATGGATGGATTGGTTTAAGGCCACACTGGATACCACCTTGGGCATAAATGATGGGTTAGTCCTGAGGGAAACCCTGTCTGCATGGAAGATAATGAAGGGTTCCACAGCCGTAAGAGCCAGCAACTCAGACACTCTTCTTGCTGAAATGATGGCTAGAAGTAAGGCTGTTTTCCAAGAGAGGAATTTCAACTCTGCTGTAGCAGCAGGCTCAAAAAGGGGAAGCGTAAGCTTCTCTAGTACAAAGTTAAGGTCTCAGGCAAGAGTGGGAGCTCTCCTCGGGGGTCTTGGTTAGCTCCTCTCAGTAACTGTTTGATCAGAGGGTGAGAGAAGAGGGGTGGGCTCAGTATTGTAATGAGCTGAGATGGCAGAGGCATGACTCTTAATTGATGAGAAGGATAGGCCCTTGTGGAGCAGCTCTGCTAGATAATCTAGGATTTGAGGTAAGGTGAGCACGGCTGTGTCCTTTTCCTTGAGACTGGCTCCAAGAACAGTATCTTTTCCACTTTTCTGAATAGGATTTCCTAGTACTAGGCCTTCTGGCCTCACGGATGACATCCAGCACTGGTTTCCTAAGGGTTGCTGGTGACGTATTCAGGGAATAAGCCAGGCTGCAAGTTTCATGGTTTGCAGCTGTGGATGCAAAATCTGTCCCTCCTGCTGGGACAGCAGGGAGGAGGGTCTAATACAGGTGCCAGGGTGGCACTGCTGTCAGACTGTGTATGAGTGGGTACCAGTGCTGGCGTAGCCAGTCTGTGGCAATAAGGATTGTCCTTGGTCTGTCCTGTTTGATCGAGTAATACTTTTGAGGGGGGGGGGCATAATTTGAGAGGTTTGCCCATGTAGAGGATAGGGCAGCCACTTTCCACGCTTGGCTGTAAGGGTTTCTGGTGCAGAATTTGATCAACTGACAGTTTTGGGGGGAAGGCAAAGAGGTCCACCTCTGGTGTCCCCCACCTGTGGATTAGTAGTTTGAATGAGTTGGGTTCCAGTTTACACTCATGTGGGTCAAATAGATTTCTGCTTAAGTCGTCTGCCAGTGAATTTTGTTTGCCTGGCAGGAACTGAGCTTGCAGGTTCACTTGGTTGCTCAAGGCTGTGTTCCACATGGCCATGGCTAACCTGCAGAGTGGGTAGGAATGAGTTCCCCCCCTGCTTGTACATGTCTCACATAACTGTGGTGTTGTCTGTCTTTATCAGAAGCTGTCCTGGGCTCCATTTGCCTTGAATGCATTTTCCTGCCATGTGCGCCTCCACACATAGTCTGATGCGTTTGTTGGCAGGGTTTGGGCGGCGAGGGGCTGAGTGAAAGGAAGTCCCTTGTTGTGGTTGCATGCCTCTGCCCACCAAAGGAACTCTGCCCTTAGACAAGGAATGATAGGAACCAGTGTTTTCCAGGTCCTTTGAATGTTGACACCAGAGACTTTTTAAGTACCACTGAAGTTTCCTCATATGCCGTCTTTGTTTATGGAATTAGTAGAATGCATGAGGCCATGAACCCTAGGGCTTGCAGTATTTTTCTTGCAGATAGCTGGGTTTTGGTGGCCATTAATTTGAAGTAGTTTATTAACTAAATCTGTTTTTCTGGAGTGAGGAATGCCATCTGGGAAGTTGTGTTCAAGCTTGCTCCCAGGAATACAATCTTTTGGCTGGGCACCAGTTGTGATTTCTTTTCGTTGATAGTGTACACCAGAGAAGTTTGAAGTCTCTTTACAAATGCCAGGTGCTGAAGTAGCGATTCCTGTCCGCCTGAATCAGGTAATCATCCAAGTATGGGGAACTCTGAATATTTCTCTGCCTGCAGTATGCAATGGCTGGAGCCATGCACTTTGCAAATACCCTGGGCGCAGTAGATAGGCCAAACGGAAGTGCAGGGAACGGATAGTGCATACAGCCTGCCCTGAAATGTCAGTATTTCCTGCAAGATTCCCTTATGGGGATGTGCAGATAAGCTTCTTTTAAGTCTAGGGTGACTAGCCAGGCGTCCTTGGCTAACATAGGAAGAAGCTGTTGCAGTGTACGCAATTTGAATTTTGGGACCACCAGGAAAGTGTTGAAAATTGACAGATCCAGGATAGGGAGTCAAGAAAGTACAGTTTTGTACCTACCATAAATGTAGATGTTCGAGTGTTCACCCTGCTGCAGTCATCACACTTGGGTTATCCTGCCGTCAGGCGGTCCCGCAGTCGGCCCGAATTCCAAATATGGCTATATAAAAATAAAACAAAACCCTTAGGTACAAGTAAATACACCACAGAGGTAGAACAGGATAAAGTGGTAGAGATAAGTTCAGCTAGTTCAGAGGGGATGGAGGGAGGGTAACCTGGACTGCAGCAGGGTGAACACTCTAACATCTACATTTATGGTAGGTACAAAACTGTACTATGTTCATCGTGTTACCCTGCTGCAGTCATCACACTTGGGTTGAATCCCAAAGCTAAGGAGGGGAGGTGGAGTCAAACAAGGTCAGAAGAAGCTAGTAAGCCCTGCAAAACTGCAGTGGCAAAACCAGCTCTAGTCTTAGAGTAAAGAGGTAAGTGATAGTGTTTGGTGAAGGTGTGCACTGAACTCCAAGCAGCAGCTTCCAGAATATCCTTGGTTGGCACTCCCCTGAGAAAGGCTGCTGCTATAGCCCTGGTGGAGTGGGACCTAATGTTAGCAGGTACTGGTTTCCCCATGATGTGTGTAGCAGAAACGTATGCAATGTCCTATCCATTTAGAAATGGTCTGTTTTGAGATAGCTTTTCCTTGTGATCCTGTAGCATAGGCTACAAAGAGCTGGTCAGTTTTTCTGAAAGCCTTAGTTTTATCCAAGTAGTAACGTAATTGCCTGTGAATGTCCAAAGAGTGCAGGAGTCTCTCTCCTTTGTTCTGGGGATTTGGGAAGAAGGTGGGCAAGTGAATGGTTTGGTTTAGGGCCACACTGGATGCCACCTTTGGCATAAAGGAAGGATTAGTTCGTAGAGAAACTCTGTCTTGAAAAATGAGGAAAGGTTCCACTGCCATTAGTGCCTGTAGCTCTGAGATTCTTCTAGCTGAGGTTATTGCTAGTAGTAGGGCAGTTTTCCATGAAAGAAATTGTAAATCAGTTGAAAAAGTTGGTTCAAAGGGCGGCAGTGTAAGCTTTTCCAGGACAAAGTTGAGATCCCAAGTAGGTGTTGGAGCTCTCCTTGGCGGTCTTAAGTTCTTAGCCCCTCTGAGGTACTGCCTTAGGAGTAGATGTGAAAATAAAGGAGGATCCGTCCTAAAATTGCTGAGGCGTGGATCTTAATAGATGAAAAGGAAAGTCCTTTGTGTAACATCTCAGTTAAATATTGTAGAACCCGAGGAATGTTCGGCTCCAGGGGATTTAGGCCTTTAGTCTGGTTCCAGGCGCAAAATCTTTTCCATTTGTCTGAGTAGGCTTTCCTGGTGCTGGGCCTCCTGGCCTCCAGAATGACATCCATAACAGCTTTGGATAAAGGTGTTGGCTGGTTGTTTAGGTAATTTGCCATGCAGCCAGGTTTAAAGTCTTGAGCTGGCTGTGTATTTTATTTATTTAATTTTTATTTATTTTTTTATTTTATTTTACATTTGTTGATCGGGCTAGTCCAGCTGGATAACTTCCATTTTCAGTGGAGGCCCGGGGAGAAAAGCTCCACAGATTAAAATAAGGTTATAGAGATTAAACAATTGCAATAAATGTGAGAAACTCAGACAGTGGGCAACAATGCATACATATTAGTTTAGATAAAGTAATACAAAACATATAGTACTATCTACGTATTGAGAAAGGCATTAATTGTTTACAGTACTATTGTGTGAGAATAGGGTAATTACTCATTTTTAAATGTATATACATAATTATAACAGACAAAATATTTTTTTTTTTTTTTTTTTTTTTTGAGAGCAATAGAAATAGTACAGTCATACAGTTGTAATGTCATTTGTGTTGACAGAGAAAGATAGTTTTGAAATAAGAAATTCTGATAGTAAAAAGAATAAAGTAGATTAGTCTGGGTTGGTACAAGAGCAAAGCCAGAAGTTGGTCAGATGTAAAAAAAGTTGTTTTTTAAAAAGATGTAAGGAGCCAAGAGCCGTAATGTGTGAGGGGAGGTTATTCCATATTTTGCCTACAGAGTTGGAGAAAAGGCAGTTACCTGCAGAATTTGTGATCCTGGTTGTGTTGACTTGTAGCTTTTGGAGCGCAGTTGTTTCAAGTTATTATAGGGGGTCAAGAGGTTACTAAGAGCAGGTGTCTTAGATGGTTGATATAGAATGTTATGTGTTACTACTAGTTGTTGATAGATAAGTTTATTAGGGAGTTCCAACCAGTGTAACTGTTTTAAGTTTGTACAGTGGTGTGTTCTATACTGAGATGCTGTGGCAAAACGTGCTATGTTGTGGTAGGATGTAGACAGTTTCCTAAGGTTGCTTTTAGAGAGGTTAGTGTAAATGGAGGAAGCATACAGAAGGGTAGAGATAAGATGTGATTGTGCTAAGGTGGTCCGTGATTCTGGAGTAAGGAAGGGTTTAATTCTGTACAGTGAACCGATCTTTTTATTAACTGCTTTTATAGTGTTATTGATGTGATAATCGTAGCTGAGATTATTATCAATAGTGACACCAAGCAGTTTGGTAGTGGAGTCAGGGGAGATGAGGGAGTTGTCACTTGCAGTAATAGTAAAGTTTAGTTGAGAAGATTTGTGGGTAGGTGAGAATAGTAAAAGTTTTGTTTTCTTGGGGTTGAGTAGTAGACATCTTTTTGAGAACCACTGTTCGATGGTAGAAAAGGTAGATTGTGTCAGTGACTGGAGTTCAGATTGAGTGGAGGCTGTGCAAATAATGGTGGAATCATCTGCATATTGTATACAGGTAGTGTTTTGGATAGATGATTGAAGATCATTAATAAAGATAGAGAATAAGAGTGGGCCTAGTACAGATCCTTGAGGTACTCCTAGAGAGATGGGTAGTAGAGCAGATAGAGAATTTTTCCATAGTACTGCTTGTTGTCGGTTTTCAAGACAGGATGAGAACCAGGTTAAGGAAGAGAAATCTAAGGCAAGGGATTTTAATATGTGAAGAAGAAGTGTATGGTTGACCATGTCGAAGGCTTTAGACAGGTCTAGAAAAAGAGAAGAGGTTAGTTTGTTGTTGTTACGGTTACAGTTGATGGTGTTGGTAAAGGAAAGTGGTGCAGTGGTAGTACTATGTGAAGGTCTAAATCCATGTTGAGTGTTAGCTAGTAGGTTGTTTTGAAGGAGATGGTTAAGTAGTTGTTTATGTATACATTTTTCCATGATTTTAGCTAGTGGAGATAATAGTGCTATAGGGCGATAGTTAGAAAGGTCAGTGGATTTGCCTCCTTTGTGTAGGGGTATTATATGTGATATCTTCCAAATAGTTGGAAAAGTACTTTATTTTATGGATCTATTTATTAGGATAGAAACAGGGTAGGCAATAGATTTAGCTGCTATTTGAAGGAATTCAGCAGGAAGTTTGTCAGCTGAGGGGGTAGTGGGTTTAAGTTTTTGTAAGAGAGATTGAATGTATGAGGTGGATATGGGTTGAAGTTGGAGGGGAAGAAGGGAATTATTTAAGTTACTTAAGAGCAGTTGCGAAGCATCCAGAGATAAGTGGTTAGCTAGACTTTGTATGGAAGTAGTAAAGAAGGTATTGAAGTTGTTAGCTATTAACGAGGGATTTTCAGGGTCTAAATCCTGTGGGTTTGGTGTAACTACTTTGCCTGGGGTAAGTAGATTAGTGATAGTAGACCAGAACTTTTTCGGTTCCTTTTTGGTGGATTGCTGAAGTTGGAGGTAATAATTCTTTTTATCGGAGAGGATGGATTTTTTGGTATTATTTCTAAGCTCTCTAAAGGTTTCATGATCTGTTCGGTTTCTAGAGGAGCCATTTTTTCCAAGATTTATTTCTCAGTTTGATTTTTTGTTTAGTATTAGTAGTTAGCCAGGGTGCTGTTTTGGTCTTTGTTCTAATGGTACGACTTGGGGCATGTAGATTTAAGATTGCGAGGAATGCTGAGTTGAAATGTTCAACGGCATTGTTAAGTGAGAGGTGTTTTAGTGGGGTCCAGTTGTAATGTGAAAGTTCTGTTTGGAACTGTTCAGGATTAAATTGTTTTTTTGAATATAGTGTTCTCTGAGAGGTAGGTAAGTTTAGATTAGTCTTAGTCCTAATGACATAGGTGAGGGAGTGATCGCTAAGGTCATCAGGAAGGATGCCAGTTTGGTAGGTTTGTAGGGAGAGTTGGTAAGAATCCAGTCTAGGGTGGTTTCTTTTTTGCTCTTAGTATTTATTCTAGTGGGACTATCAATTAGTTGTTTGAAACCATAAAGGTTTATATGGGAAGTAAGGGTAGTATTGTTACAAGATTTCCAATCAATGTTAAAGTCCCCAAGGACTAGTGTTTCTTGGGGGAGGGTATTAGAGAGTTGTTCAAGAAGTTGTTCTAAAGTAGGGATGTTATTTCCAGGGGGGAGGTATGCACAGATGATGTTTATTGCTTTAGTAGTATTAATTTGAATTTTGGAGCAGATTATTTCAGCATTATTTGTTTGGGTTAGGGTAAGGTCAAGAAGTGAAAGCTTCAGGTTTGTTTTATATATAATAGCTACTCCACCTCCCTTCCTGGAGGTACGGTCAAGTCTAATAATGTTGTATCCTGGTGGGGTGATTTCAATGTCTTTAATTGAAGGTTTTAGCCAAGTTTCTGATAAGCATAGAATGTCAAATTTGTGTACTTCTAATAGGGCATGGAGTTGACTAAGTTTGTTACAGATGCTACGTATATTGAGATGGGCCAAGGTTAATAAGTTAGAGTGTGTAGTGGATGAAATAGAGAAGGGTTTGATATGATTTTTGTGAGTTTTTGTAGTAGTAGCTTGAGGGCCTGGGTTGGGGTGTATGTCACCATCTAGTAGTAGATGGAGTAGTCTAAAATAGTTTTCAACTTTATATTTTAGGAGGGTGTCGAATATTTTCTTTGTTTTAGTTTTTGGTACTTTGTAGTGTAATAGCCTATGGTATTTGGCAAATAGGTAGATAGATTGTGTGGATGTGTGTATGAAGGTTGGAGTTGTGGAAGTAGCAGTTGTACTGGTATGTTTTGATGGAAGGGAGAGGGAGGCAGTTATGGAGTGTTCATAGGAGGTTAAGAAGTAAGTAGTGATGAGGGGGAATAATAGTAAGAAGGAGATAGGTAATTTCAACTGGGACTGGAAGATAGTTGTAGTCATGATAAATTAGTTGTAAGTTTGAGTGTGGTGTAGAATCAGATTGTCTCGCTGGGTGAGCAGGTGGGGAATTTGTGGCAAAAGCCATGGTGGGCCCTGGGCCATGTTCCTTAAAATTGGACACCAATGTTGGCATGGCCAGTCTGGTGCAACGAGAATCATTTGTGGCCTCTCTAAACTGACTTTCAGCAGTACCTTTGCTAGAAGAGGCAGTGGAGGGTAGGCATACACTGTTAATGTTTTCTAACTGAATGAGAGGGCGTCCACTTTCCAAGCTAGTGGATGGAAGGTCCTTGTGCAAAATTTGGTGGTTGTAGGGGCTTGCAAACAGATCTATGTCTGGGCGTCCCCATTTTTGAGCGATCATTGCAAATACTTGTGGATCTAGTTTCCATTCGTGTGGATCCATGATGTTTCTGCTTAGGTCATCTGCCAATGTGTTTTTCTTTCCTGGCAGGTATTGTGCTTGTAATTGAACCTGGTAAGACAGTGCAGTGTTCCACAAGGTCATTGCTTGCCTGCATAGAGGGTAGGAATGTGTGCCCCCTTGCTTGTTTATGTACCACATAACTGTGGCGTTGTCTGTCCTTATTAGTAGATGTCCTGGGTGAAGAAGCTCCTTGAAAGCTGTTAGGGCATTCTGCACTGCTAGCATTTATTTTTGATTGATATGCAGGTGTCTCTGATCTGTAGTCCATTTGCCCTGAATGCACTGTCCTGCCATGTGTGCTCCCCAGGCATAGTCCAATGCATCGGTTGTCAGTTTGCCTGGCTGTGGATAAGGTGAAAAGCTGACCCTTGCTGAGGTGACATGCCTGTGCCCACCACAGAAACTCCTGTTGAAGGTAGGGAATGAGTGGAACATTGTTTCCAAGCTGTGGCTGTGCTGAGTCCATACACTTTTCAGGTACCATTGTAATTTCCTCATATGCAGTTTTGCAAATGGTATTAGTAGTATGCAAGATGCCATGAATCCCAAGGCCTGCAGAATTTTTCTTGCAGGGAGTTGGGTCTTTGTTGCCATTATTTTGAAATATTGAAACAGCTGTCATTGCTTGTCTGGTGTGAGATAAGCCATCTGGGCCGTTGTATTCAAGCTGGCACCCAGGAATATGTTTTGTGAGGGCACTAGTTTTGATTTCTTTTCGTTTACTGTGTACCCTAGGCAACTTAGAAGGTGTTTGACAAATGCCAGATGCTGTAAAAGAATGTCCTTGCTTTCTGCTTGAGTAAGACAGTCGTCCAGGTATGGGTATATTTGAATTCCTCTGTCTGCAGTATACAATTACTGGTGCCAGGCATTTTGTGAAGACCCTGGGTGCAGTACATAAGCCAAAGGGCAGTGAAGAGAATTGATAATGCATTGAACCTGCAATGAAGCGGAGGTATCTTCTGCAATTTTTTCTGATTGGACCTCAAGGAGGCATACCTGCATGTCCCTAAGTGACTAGACAAGCAATCTTGCCCAGCATGGGAAGAAGCTGCTGTAGTGTAAGCATCTTGAATTTTGGCACTTGCAGATAGGTGTTCAGAATTGAAAGATCCAGAACGAGTCTCCATGCTTTGTCCTTTCTTGGAACTAGGAAGAGTCTTGAGTAAAATTCTTGTCCTTGCTCCTGTGTAGGAACCTGTTGAATGGCTCTCATGTTCATGAGAGCTGTAATTTGTTTTTGTGCCTCTGCCCATTGATTTGGTGGCAGGTTTGGTATTCCTTTGATCCTTGGTAAGGTATGAAAGTGGAATCTGTATCCTTGAGAGACAATGTTTAGAACCCATTTGTCTTTTGTGATGATGTGCCAGTTATCTGCAAAAAATGCTAGTTTTTCTCCCAAGGGTGTTGCCAGGAGAGATTTGCTTGGTAGTTTGAGGATAGAGTCATTGTGTCTGCCTTCTGCTAGCTTGGGGCCTGTCTTCTCCTCCTTCCTGGGTAGCAGAAAGTACAGTTTTGTACCTACCATAAATGTAGATGTCCGATAGGAATGCATCTGCAGTCCTTACAAATGGGTTGTCCTGTCGTCAGGTAGCCCTTCGGTCGACCGGATTCCAAAGTCTGGGTCCGGCTTCGGCTGGTGTCGCACTTCACCCGACATCATCGCTGCAGTTTTTCGGGTATAAAGGCATCAGCCGATGCCATTTTCCTCAGTGTTTCTTGCCCCAGATGCCAGGTGCCCTCTTGGATGGCTAAATTTGGATAAATGCCAATGTTTCCAAATAGTAGAGAGCAAACACATAAAATAAGCATGTATGTACATATATACAAACAAATACACCATAATAGATCCCCCCAAGCTAGCTGAAGGATGGCAAATACCCTAGGAGTACCTCAGAGGGGAAGGTGGGTGGGTAATCCTGACTGCAGATGCATTCCTATCGGACATCTACATTTATGGTAGGTACAAAACTGTACTATGTCCTTCAAGGATGCATCTGCAGTCCTTACAAATGGGTAGAATACCATAGCTGAACAAGGGAGGAGGAAAGGTAGAGATTATGGTGTAGCTAGGATCCCTTGCAAAACAGCAGTGGCAAAACCTGCTCGGGATCTAGAGTATAAAGGTAAATTGTAATGCTTGGCAAATGTATGCACGGAGGTCCAAGTAGCAGCCTCTATAATGTCCTTGGTAGCCACTCCTCGTAAGAAAGCTGTGGTAGTGGCTGTAGCCCTTGTGGAGTGAGGCCTGATGTTCTCTGGAGTTTTCTTTCCATGGTAGGAGTAACAAAATCTAATGCAATTTCCTATCCATTTGGAGATTGTCTGTTTTGAAACTGGCTTTCCTTCCTTTCCTGTGGCATATGCTACCAGAAGCTGGTCAGTTTTTCTATTGGACTTGGTCCTGTCCAGGTAGTAGCGTAATTGTCTATGTACATCCAAGGTATGTAAGAGTCTTTCTCCCCTGTTCTGTGGGTATGGGAAGAATGCAGGTAGGTGGATAGCCTGATTTAATGACACTCTGGATACCACCTTAGGCATAAATGTAGGATTTGTTCTCATGGACACTATCTTGATGGAAGATCAGGAAGGGTTGCACTGCCATTAATGCCTGTAGTTCAGAGACCCTTCTTGCTGAAGTTATTGCCAGCAGGAAAGCAGTCTTCCAGGATAAGTATTGTAATTCTGCTGTTGCTGCTGGTTCGAAAGGGGGAAGTGTCAATTTTTCTAGCACAAAGTTCAAGTCCCATGCTGGCAATGGTGGTTTCCTGGGAGGTTTTACGTTTTTAATTCCTCTCAGAAACTGTCTGAGCAGAGGATGAGAGAAGACAGGAGGATCCAAGCTGTATTCTGCTGAAATAGCTGATGCATGTATCTTGATGGAAGAATAAGACAGGCCTGCATGGAAGAGCTCTGCCAAGTACTCCAGGATGTTGGCTATGTTTACCAGTGTCACATCTTCTCCCTTTGCAGTACTCCAAATGAGATATCTTTTCCATTTTGCTGCATAATTCTTTCTTGTTGAAGGTCTACGAGCCTCCAGGATTATGTCTTTAACCCTTTGGGATAAATTTGGGTTAATTGCTGTTATGTAATGTTCCAGGCAGTTAGCTGCAGAGTTTTCAGGTTTGGATGCAGGATGTTGTAGTTGTTCTGTGTCAACAGTAATGGGATCAGGGGTAGTGTCCATATTTGTTCCCGAGACATGCTCCTCAGCAATGGGTACTAATGTTGTCTTGGCCAGTCCGGAGCTATCAGAATGATCCTTGGACGGTCCTCTTTGATCTTCAGAAGCACCTTGTGTATCAAAGGAAGTGGTGGGAATGCGTATGCTGTCAGGTTTTTCCAACTGAAAGATAGGGAGTCCACCTTCCAAGCAAGTGGGTGAATGCGTCCTTGTGCAGAATTTCTTTAGCTGGTGATTGAGTGGGGATGCAAACAAGTCTATTTGTGGTAATCCCCATTCTCTTGTGATGGCTTTGAAGATGTCCGGATGCAGCATCCATTCGTGGGCATCTGTGGTAGTTCTGCTTAATATGTCTGCTAGAATGTTTTCTTTTCCGGTACAAAAATTGCTTGTAACTGAATGTTGTAGCTCAGAGCCACATCCCATAGGTCCAGTGCCAGCCGGCATAGAGGATAAGAATGTGTGCCTCCCTGTTTGTTGATGTACCACATAACTGTGGTGTTGTCTGTCCTTATCAACTGACCTTCTTGGAGAAATGGTCTGAATGACTGGATTGCCAATTTTACTGCCAGCATTTCCTTTAGATTTATGTGTAGGCGTAGCTGGTCTTGAGTCCATAAGCCTTGTATGCACTTGCCCAGCATGTGTGCCCCCCAACCGAGGTCTGAGGCATCTGTCGTGATGGTTTGGCTTGGTTGACTGTTGCAGAAGGGCAAACCTGTGTTTGATTGACAGGCTTGAGCCCACCATAGGAACTCTTGCTTCAGGCATGGGATTATTGGAATTTTGGTTTCTAGGCTGTGCTTGTGTTGGGACCACAAATTCTTTAGGTACCACTGTAGTTTTCTCATATGCAGTCTGGCATAAGGGACCAGAATTATGCAGGATGCCATGAAGCCTAGGGCTTGCAGTACTTTTCTTGCAGTTAGATGGTTCTGCTTTGTTAATGCCAAGAAGTAGAGAGGTAGTTGCTCTTTCTTTTCTGCAGTTAGGAATGCCATTTGTTTTGATGTGTCCAGTTCTGCACCTAGAAAGGTTATTCTTTGGGATGGAATCAGCCTTGACTTTTTTATATTGATTGTATATCCCAGGGCTTGCAGCAGGTAAATGACTCTTTGTAAGTCTTCTGTTAGCTTGCTTTTGTTGTCCGCTTGTATCAGGCAGTCGTCCAGGTAGGGATAAATTTGGATCCCCTGAAGTCTGCAATGAGCAATTACTGTTGCCAGGCATTTCGTGAACACTCTGGGCGCAGTAGATAAGCCAAAGGGCAATGCTGAAAATTGATAATGCTCTGATCCTGCAAGAAATCTGAGGTATCTTCTGCAAATTGGTCGTATGGGGACGTGCAGGTATGCCTCCTTGAGATCTAGAGTTACCAGCCAAGACTCCTTGCCCAGCATGGGAAGAAGCTGCTGTAGGGTCAGCATTTTGAATTTTGGAACAATGAGGAATGTGTTTAAAGCGGATAGGTCTAGAATGGGTCTCCATTTGTTTTCTTTTCTTGGTACCAGGAAGAGTCTGGAGTAAAATCCCTTTCCTTGCTCCATAGATGGTACCTTTTCCACAGCTCTCATCCTTAATAGCTGAGATATTTGCTTTAGAGCTTCTGCCCTTTGAGTAGGTGGTAGGTTTGGCATTCCTCTCTTTCCTGGTAGAGTATGGAAATGGAACCTGTAACCTTGGTCTATAGTTTGCAAAATCCATTTTTCCCTTGTGATGCAATGCCAGTTCTTTGAAAATAAGGTCAGCTTTCCGCCTAAGGGTGCTTCTAGTTGTTCCCTGGTAGGCGGTGCCACTGCCAAGTCACTGTGATTGAGTTGTAGTGGTGGTGGCTGCGTCCGTGCCTCGCTGGTTGTTACCTTGCCACTGGCGTCCCCTGTAGGCACCCCTGGATTGGTTTCTGCCTCTAGAACGCCTATTCCTGCCTCTCTGTGTCTTAGAGGAGTCCGGAAAGGACCAATTCTTGGAGGGCCAGTTCCTGCTAAACCTTGGAGGTTGAACCTGTAAGAAATCTTTCACTGTTTGTACAGATTTCGCCTTCTCTTCCATCTTTTTTAGTACCTGCTGTGCAGGGGAACCAAATAAATTGACCTTGTCCATGGGTGCATCAAAAAGCTTTGATTTGACATTGTCTGGTAATGCCTGTTCTTTCAACCATGCATGTCTCCTGATAAAGTACAGTTTTGTACCTACCATAAATGTAGATGTCCGAACTGGATAGCATCTGCAGTCATAACAAGTGGGTTGTCCTGTCGTCAGGCAGCCCTGCAGTCGGCCGGATTCCAAAGTCCGGGCGCTTCGGCTGATGTCGCCCTCCACCCGACGCCATCTCTGCTGGTCTTGGTATAAAAGCATCAGCCGGCGCCATTTTCCTCAGTGTTTCTTGCCCCAGATGCCAGTAGCCCTCTTGCAGGGTAAAATTTGGATAGATGCCAATGTTTCCAAATAGATAGAGGTAAACACAACAATAAGCATATATGTACATATATACAAACAAATACACCACAAAAGACTCCCAACAGCTAGCTATTAGGAAAACACCTAGAGGTACCACAGAGGGAAGGAGGGGAGAGGAATCCTGACTGCAGATGCTATCCAGTTCGGACATCTACATTTATGGTAGGTACAAAACTGTACTATGTCCTTCATGGATGCATCTGCAGTCTACCATAGCCAACTAGGGAGGAGGATAAAGGTAGATTATGGTGTGTTTAAGATCCCTTGCAGTACAGCAGTGGCAAACCCTGCTCGGGATCTGGAATAAAGAGGCAAATTATAATGCTTGGCAAATGTATGCACGGAGGTCCAAAAGTCGCCTCAATAATGTCTTTGGTTGCCACTCCTCGTAAGAAGGCTGTGGTAGTGGCTGTAGAATGAGGTCTTATGTTCTTGGTTTTCCATGGAAGGAGTAACAGTATCGTATGCAATTTCCTATCCATTTGGAGATTGTCTGTTTGAAATAGCTTTTCCTTCCCTTCCTGTTGCATAGGCTACAAAAGTTGGTCAGTCTTTCTGCTATTTTTGTTCTGTCCAAGTAGTGTACATCCAAGGTATGCAGTATTCTTTCCCTCTGTTTTGTGGGTTGGGAAAGAAGGAAGGTAGGTGGATTGCCTGGTTTAAAGATACTCTGGATACCACCTTAGGCATAAATGTAGGGTTAGTCCTCAAGGACACTCTATCTTGGTGGAAGATTAGGAAGGGTTGCACTGCCATTAAGGCCTGTAGTTCTGAAACCCTCCTTGCTGAAGTAATTGCCAGTAGGAAAGCAGTTTTCCATGACAGGTGTTGTAGGTCTGCTGTTGCTGCTGGTTCAAAGGGTGCTAGTGTCAACTTTTCTAGCACAAAGTTTAAGTCCCAAGCTGGTAATGGTGGTTTCCTTGGAGGTTTTACATTCTTGATTCCTCTGAGGAACTGCCTGAGCAAAGGGTGCGAAAAAACAGTAGGATCAAAGCTGTATTCTGCTGAAATAGCTGATGCATGTATCTTGATGGAGGAGTAGGACAGGCCTGAATGAAGAAGTTCGGCCAGATACTCCAGAATGTTAGGCATATCTATGTTTGACACATCTTTTCCTCTATCGGTACTCCAAATGACAAACCTTTTCCATTTTCCAGCATAGTTCTTTCTTGTTGAAGGTCTTCAAGAATAATGTCTTTAACTCTTTGGGAAAGTTCTGGATTAGCTGCTGCTATGTGATGTTCCATGCAGTCAGTTGCAGCGTTTTTAGGTTTGGATGTATGATGCTGTAGTTGTTCTGAGTTAACATCAAAGGCAACATGTTGTTCGAGACATGCTCTTCAGTAGTGGGTACCAGTGTTGTCTTGGCCAGTTTGGGGCTATCAGGATTATCCTTGGACGTTCTTCCTTGATTTTTAGTAGTACCTTGTGTATCAAAGGAAGAGGAGGGAATGCATATGCTGTTAGGCCTTTCCAGTTGAAGGAGAGTGAGTCCACTTTCCATGCTAGTGGGTGGAATGTCCTTGTGCAGAATTTTTGAGCTGGTGATTGAGAGGTGATGCGAATAGGTCTATCTGTGGCATTCCCCATTTCTTTGAGATGGTCTTGAAGATGTCCGGTGCAGCTTCCATAGTGGTTCTGCTTAGTATGTCTGCTAGAGTATTGTCTTTCCCGGTACAAATATTGCCTGTAACTGAATGTTGTAGCTGAGTGCCAGGGTCCACAGCTCCAAGGTCATTCTGCATAGGGGTATGAATGAGTGCCTCCCTGTTTGTTGATGTACCACATGACTGTGGTGTTGTCTGTCCTTATCATCAACTGGCCCTCTTTGAGGAATGGTTTGAACTGTTGGATTGCCAGTTTTACTGCCAGCATTTCTTTTAGATTGCTGTGCAGGTGAAGTTGATCCTGTGTCCACAATCCTTGCAGCATTTGTCCAGCATGTGGGCCCCATCCTAGGTCTTGTTGTGATGGTCTGGCTTGGTTGACATCTGCGGAAGGGCAGGCCTGGGTTTGACTGGCATGCCTGAGCCCACCATAGGAACTCCTGTTTTAAGCATGGAATTAGTGGGATTTCTGTTTCTAGACTGTGTCTGTGTTGGGACCATAAATTCTTTAGGTACCACTGTAGTTTCCTCATATGTAGTCTGGCAAATGGGACCAAGATTATGCATGATGCCATGAAGCCCAAGGCCTGTAGAAATTTTCTTGCTGTTAACTTGTTCAGTTTTGTTAGTGCCAAGAAGTAAAGAGGAAGTTCTTTTGTTTTTCTGTAGTCAGGAATGCCATTTGTTGTACTGTGTCCAATTCACCA
Source organism: Protopterus annectens (assembly GCF_019279795.1). Lineage (NCBI taxonomy): Eukaryota > Metazoa > Chordata > Ceratodontiformes > Protopteridae > Protopterus > Protopterus annectens. Next base: position 1,576,236,937 of record NC_056744.1, on the reverse strand, counting down.
AGAATGTCCTTGTTTGGGATGGTAGCAGCCTTGACTTTTGTAAATTGACTGTGTATCCCAGTCCTTGTAGCAAGTAAATGACCCTTTGTAAATCTGTTGTCAGCTTGCTTTTGTTGTCCCCTTGTAGCAGGCAGTCGTCCAGGTATGGGTAAATTTGAATTCCCTGTAGTCTGCAATATTACTGATGCCAGGCATTTTGTGAATACTCTGGTAGATAAGCCAAAGGGCAATGCTGAGAATTGATAGTGCTCTGATCCTGCAAGAAATCTGAGGTATCTTCTGCAGATTGGTCGAATTGGGGCGTGCAGGTATGCCTCCTTGAGATCTAGAGTTACCAGCCAAGACTTCTTGCCCAGCATAAGAAGTTGCTGTAGGGTCAGCATTTTGAATTTTGGGACAATGATGTATGTATTTAAGGTGGACAGGTAGAATTGGTCTCCAACTTTTTCCTTTCTTGGAACTAGGAATAGTCTGGAGTAGAACCCTTTCCTTGTTCTGCTGTTGGCACTCTTTCCACAGCTCTCATGTTTGCTAACTCCATTATCTGGCGTAGAGCCTCTGTTTTTGATTTGGAGGTAGATTTGGCATTCCTCTTTGACTGGTAAAGTGTGGAAGTGAAACCGGTAACCTTGATCTATGGTTTGTAAAATCCACTTGTCTTTTGTTATGTAGTGCCAGTTCTTTGAAAATAAGCTTAACTTTCCTGCTATTTGTTCCTGGTAGGATTTAGGATTAAGTCACTGTGGTTGTGCTGATGTAGTGGCAGTGGCTGTGTCTGTGCCTCTGTTGTTACCTTGCCACTGTCCTCTGTAGGCACCTCCTCTGGATTGGTTTCTGCCTCTGGAACGCTATTCCTGCCCCTTTGAAAATTTTGTGGAGTCAGGAAAGGACCAATTTTGGCAGGCCAGTTCCTGCTAAACCTTGGGGTTGAACCTGCAGGAAATCTTTAACAGTTTGAACAGATTTTGCCTTTTCTTCCATTTTCTTCATAACCTGCTGGGCAGGTGTACCAAACAAACTTGTCTTGTCCATAGGAGCATCTAGCAACTTAGCTTTAACATGATCCGGTAAAGCTTGTTCCTTTAGCCATGCATGTCTTCTTATCACTGTGCCTGTCATGGCTGATCTAAATGAAGCCTCCAGTGCATCATAGCCACATTTTAAGGAATGGTTGCTAACCTGTTGTATGTTATTTACCATCTCTAATACATATTTCTTATCAAGAGATTCATCAGTAGTTAGCTTTTTAGTTAACTGATCAAGCATAAACTCTTGGTATTGTATCATGTGAAACTGACAGTTTAAAGCTCTAGCTGAGAGAGTAGCTGAAGTGTAGACCTTTTACCCCATCTGTCTAGTGACCTTGCTTCCCTTTCAGAAGGAATAGGGTTTTAGCTGTGGTTGCGGCTACTGCCTTGGGACCCTGGGATATAGTTTCTGGGTCTGCAAGAGGGGCCTTGTAAAGGTGGTGATGAGTATCTGGCACCCTGTAAAATCTGTCTGGTTTGGCAGGGGCTGGGGTAAAGAATCTGGAGCGGAGCAAACATCATTGAAAGCATCATCCACCACAGAGAACAGGAGGTATAGCTAAGGGCCTGTGCTGTGGGAGGTGCAGAAAGGTCCTAAGTCTTTTCTGGAGTCTGAAAAATCCTGTTGCTGCCATTGGAACTGTTCTCGCATGGCATGCAAGGTTTCCCCAAAGGAGAATTCTTCTGGTGGGGAAGCAGCTGGAATGGATTCTTCAGCATCAGAATCTTCAAAATTGGAGAAGGGAGCCTCAGGCTGGTCAGTTATGTCTGATTCATCAGCAGAATCATCAGAAGACGCTGGCTCAGGGGCTCTGCCCTAGGTCTCTTCTCTGGGGCTGAGAGGCCCTGTCTGGGTGAGATTGAGATCCTCTAATTAAAGAAATTAAATCTTCTGCCAAAGAAAGCATTTGAGAACTAGAAGAGGGCCTGGATGAGGGTTTAACAGGCACTGATTTAGTAGTCTTGGCTGCTTTAGCCCTGGCGAAGGCCTTAATGGACATGGCTGCTGGAGGCCTAGCAGCACCACGTGCTGGGGTAGAGACATCCAAGGGGATGGTGTCTGATAAGTCAACCACCGTAGTGGGTAAAATTTCTGAGGTCGATTCAAGAATTGTAGCAGGGGCCTCAGTTGTAAGAATAGGTTCAGCTGTACTTTGAGCAGTTTTGGTTTCGGCCCGCCGAAAAACACTTCGCTTTTTTGCTTTTTGCCGGCGGTTTCAAAAAACAGACGGACGAAAGTGTCGGTCTTTATCTTCGTTGTTTTGGAAGATTGGGTAGTCGGAGGATCCACGGCGGCATAATACACGCAAAATCAGTACCCGAAAAACTGTTCTGCAAACTCCGACCCAAGGCCTAAGCGTTCATCGGTTGAAAGAGGCACAGGCCGAACAGGCTGCTACGTCGTGGGCTGGGCCTAAACAAGGCAGACAGTAAGAGTGGAAATCTTTATGAGGTATTTGTTTCCCACAGGTTAAACAATTGTTAACTTTTTCTGACATCGGCTGAGGCAAGAAAGAGTCCCCAGCTTTAGAAGTCTTAAGTAGTATTCGGTAGAAGTAATCTCTGGATCCGACCGACCGCTAACAGCTTCTGCTTCGCGCGCACGCGGCAAGAAAGACTGAGGAAAATGGCGTCGGCTGATGCTTTTATACCGAAGACCAGCAGAGATGACGTCGGGTGGAGTGCGCACATCAGCGAAGCGGACCCGCCGGACCCGACTTTGGAATCCGCCGACTGCAGGGCTGCCTGACGACAGGACAACCCACTTGTTATGACTGCAGATGCATCCATGAAGGACATCTGTGCCAGTCATGGCTGATCTAAAGGAAGCCTCCAGTGCATCATAGCCACATTTTAAAGAATGGTTACTAACCTGCTGTATGTTATGTACCATTTCCTGAACATATTTTTTATCTAAAGATTCTTCAGAGGACAGCTTTTTAGTTAACTGGTCAAGCATAAACTCTTGATATTGAATCATGTGAAATTGGCAGTTCAAAGCCCTAGCTGACAAAGTAGCAGAAGTGTAAACTTTTTTACCCCATCTCTCTAAGGACCTGGATTCCCTTTCAGAGGGGAGGGGGTTTTTAGTAGAAGTAGCTGCTACAGCTTTAGGGCCCTGGGAGATAGTCTCTGGATCTGCAAAAGGAGCCTTGTATAAATGGTGATGAGTGTCCGGGACCCTGTAGAACCTATCGGGCTTAGCAGGAGCCGGAGGTAATGAATCAGGAGCAGTGCAAGCATCATTAAATGCATCATCTACAACAGAAAGAACTGGAGGTATAGCTAAAGGCCTATGTTGTGGCAAATGTAGAAAGGTTCTAAGCCTTTTTCTGGAGTCTGAGAAATCTTGGCCCTGCCACTGAAATTGTTCCCTCATAGCATGCAAGGTTTCCCCAAAGGAAAATTCCTCAGGTGGAGAGGCTGAAGGAATGGACTCTTCAGCATCAGAGTCCTCGTAAGGGGAATAAGGAGCCTCTGGAGGGTCTGTATGCTCTGAGTCATCAGAGGAATCATCTGCGGATACTGGCTCAGGGGGCTCTGCTCTAGGCCTCTTTTCTGGAGGTGGGAGAGAGGTCCTGTCTGGATGAGGCCGGGATCCCCGAATTAAAGAAATTAGATCCTCAGCCAAAGAAAGCATATGGGAGCTGGTGCTGGGCCTGTGTGAGGGGGGTTTGGCAGGCACCGTTTTTGAGGCTGTGGCTGCTTTAGCTCTGGCAAAGGCCTTAATAGACATGGCTGCAGGAGGCCTAGCAGCTCCACGTGCAGGGGTTGAAATATCCAGGGGAATAGTGTCTGATAATTCCTGAGAAACCGCAACAGAAGGTTGGATTTCAGAAGCCGATTCTACCAGGTTAGAGGAGGCCTCGGTAGAAGGCATGGTTTTGGCTGAAGAAAGAACCGCTTGCTCGGTTTTGGCCGAAACCGAGACACTCGCGGTTTGCTTAATCGCGGTTTCGTCCGAAACCGCGGACCGCAAGTGTCGGTCCTTTTCTTTGCGTTTTTTGGTAATTTGCGTTGTCGGAGGATCCGATGGCATAATATAGGCAAAATCAGAGCCGAAAATCTGTTCAGCGAACTCCGACCGGTGTCTAAGCGTCCGCCGGTTAAAAGAAGCACAGGCTAGACAAGCTGCTACGTCGTGGTCTGGGCCTAAACAATGTATACAGTAGGAGTGGAAATCTTTATGAGGTATTTATTTCCCACAAGATAAACAGTTATTCACTTTCTCTGACATCGGCTGAGGCAAGAAAGAGTCCCCAATGGGGTACTTAGCTTTTTAGAAGTCTTCGAAGTAGTATTCGGTAGTAGTAATCTCTGGATCTGACCGACCGGCACTTGCGAACAGCTTCTGCTTCGGGCGCCACGCGGCAAGAAAGACTGAGGAAAAAGGCGTCGGCTGATGCCTTTATACCCGAAAAACTGCAGCGATGACGTCGGGTGAAGTGCGACACCAGCCACAGCCGGACCCAGACTTTGGAATCCGGCCGACCGAAGGGCTGCCTGACGACAGGACAACCCATTTGTAAGGACTGCAGATGCATCCTTGAAGGACATCCCCACTGGTGTGGTTTGCAAGGGCCCTGTGACTGCCCTCTGCCCCTTGGGCGTCTGTATTTGCCCCTCTGTGATCTGTCTGAAGCTGGAAAAGACCAATTTTTTGTTGGCCAATTTCTGCTGAAGCGAGGGGGTTGTACATGCAAGAAATCCTTGACCATTTGCATAGATTTAGCCTTATCCTCTATTTTCTTTAAAACCTCTTCTGCTTTGACACCAAATAATACATCTTGTTGTAAAGGTGCATCTAATAATTTTGCTTTAACATGTCAGGGAGGGTTTGCTCTTTTAACCAAGCATGTCTACGAATGACAGAGCCAGTAACAGCTGCTCTACAGGAAGCTTCCAATTAATCAAATCCGCATTGTAAAGTATGCTTGCCCACCTGTTCAGCTGCATGCAACAGATCCTGCATTTCCTTGAATTCAGGCTGTTCTGAATGTGTGCTCATTTTTGTTTTACCTGAGACATAAGGAATTGTTGATATTTCAACATGTGAAACTGGCAATTTAATGCTCTCATAGCCAGAGTTGCAGAGGTGTATATTTTCTTTCCCCATCTATCTAGGGCTCTGGAATCTCTTTCAGAGGGCACAGGATTTTTAGCCATAGAAGCTTTTGCTCCCTTAGGACCCTGGGATATGGTTTCTGGGTCAGCTATAGGGCTTTTATAAAGGAATTTGTGAGAGTCAGGTACTCTGTAGTATCTGTCTGGTTTGGCTGGAGCAGGAGGTAGAGAGTCTGGATTTAAACTAGACTCCAAGTAGACATCAACCACAATATCTAAAACAGGAGGGATAGCAAGAGGTCTGTGCTGGGGTAATAAAAGGAACTCTCGGAGCCTTTTCTTAGAATCTGAGTAATCCTGGCCTTCCCAGTGGAAATGTTCCCTCATGGTATGCAATGTTTCCCCAAAGCAGTAGTCTTCAGGGGGAGATGCTGAGGGAAGAGAGTCTTAAGCATCAGAATTCCTCATAGGGTGGAAAAGTGTGATCCTGTTCCTCAGAAGAACCTGAGGAGAGAGAAACCTGGACAGAGGATGCATAATCCTCCTCTTGTCTTGGTCTTTTATCAGGAGGAGGATGGGAAGCCCTGATAAGGGTAATTAAATCTTCAGCCATCTTAAGCATCTGTTTCTTAGGCATGGGGCCTTGACCTGTAGACTGATGAACAGTTTTCTTAGGTTTTAAAGGAGTTTTAAGCTTAGCATAAGATTTAATGGTGAGTGTAGTCGGTCTGAAGACACCTTCTGCAACCGAAGGTGTTTCCTCTGCACCGGTGTTTAATTCTGCTCCGGTGTCGGTAGATGGCTGCATCAGCCTAGTAAACTCCGCTTGGGAGTCGGCAGCTGTCTGGGGTTCCAGCTCTGCGGTCGTCCGGGGCTGCGTAGGCGCCTCACTGAAAACCAGAGAACCGACGACAGGCCCAGCTGAGGCCTCAGGGTCTGGCTTATTCCTAGGCTGCCTGTCCTTATCCTTGCGTTTTTTATGAATTGCGGTCGCCGGTTGCTCCGACGGTATGATATAATTAAATTTCCTACCAAAGTAATGCCGTGCGAAGTCAAAACGGCGGTTGATAGTGCGTTTATTAAACCTAGCGCAAAACAGACAACCTGTGACGTCGTGGTCTGGGCCTAGGCAAGGAATACAATAGGAATGGAAGTCCTTATGAGGTATTTGCTTCTCACAAGAAATGCAATTGTTAACTTTTTCTGACATCGGACTGAGGCAAGAAAATGTTCCCCAACGGGTTACTTAGCTTTATTGAAGACTTCGGACTGAAATTCAAATCGAAAATCTCAGGTGTCGGCCGACCGGCACTTGCGAACTGCTTCTGCTTCTGGCACCACGCGGCAAGAAAGACTGAAGAAAATGGCGTTGGATGCCTCTTATATACCCCTGGCGCACTGACGCCAGGGAAGAAGTGACAGCAACCGACGCCGGACCAAGACTTTGGAATTCGGGCCGACTGCGGGACCGCCTGACGGCAGGATAACCCAAGTGTGATGACTGCAGCAGGGTAACACGACGAACATCTCTTTTTCTGGGCACCAGGAACAGTCTGGAGTAGGAACCCCTGTCCCCTTTGCTCTACTGGAAAAGGTTGAATAGCCCTGATACTAAGAAGAGAAAGTACTTGCTTTTGAGCCTCTGCCCACTGGTTTGGAGGAAGGTCTGGCAAACCACTTGGGGTTGGCAGTGAGTGGAAGTAGAAACTGTACCCCTGGGATACAATGTTTAGGACCCATCGGTCCTGGGTAATGGGCATCCAGTTTTTGCATGCAGGGTGAGTTTTCCTCTTAGGGGTGCAAATACTTGGGCATGGCTGCGAAGGATGATAGACAAGTCACTATGAACTTTTTCCATAAGGGGGTGGCTTACCACTCCCTGTTTTTGAGGATGGAGCACTCCATTGTTTTGATCTCTGCATACCCTGAGACTGCAGTCTTGATCTGTTGCCCCTGGGTTTGAACTGAGAAGGCCTGGGAGGAACTGGAAAAGACCAGTTTTAAAAGGCCAATACCTACTGAATCTAGGTGACTGCACCTGTGAGAACTCTAACAGTTTGCATAGATTTAGCTTTTTCCTCCATCTTTAAGAACAACTTCTGCTTTTGTGTCAAACAAACGTTCCTGGTGTAATGGAGCATCTAGTAATTTTGCTTTGACATGGTCTGGCAAGATTTGCTCCTTTAGCCAGGCATGCCTTCTCAGTACAGACCCACTGACCGCAGCCCTACAAGATGCCTCTAAGACATCAAAGTCACACTGCAAAGTATGTTTACTAACTTGGTTTGCAGAATGTATTAACTCTTGTAAATCTTTACTTTCTGTACAATCTGGAAGCAACAACATTTTTTGTTTAATTAGTTCCATAATAATGCTGCTGGTACTTCAACATGTGAAACTGGCAATTCAAAGCTCTGATGGCAAGAGTTGCAAAGGTATATACCTTCTTACCCCATCTTTCTAAAGCTCTAGAATCCCTGTCCGAAGGGGTAGGGTTTTTGGCTGTAGCAGCCTTAATGCCTTTAGGTCCCTGGGAAATGAACTCTGGATCTCCAGTGGGTTTCTTAAAGAGAAATTTTTGAGAGTCAGGTACTCGGGTAGTACCTGTATCAGGCTTTCTAGGAGCTGCTGGTAAAGTATCCGGAGAAAGACTGGATTCCATGAAGACATCTACAATATCCAGGACAGGGGATATAGCTAGAGACCTGGGCTTAGGCAAGTCTAAAAATTCTCTGAGTCTCTTTTTGGACTGAGAGTAGTCCTGGCATTCCCAGCGGAAATGCTCTCTTAAGGTATGCAAGGTTTCACCAAAAGAAAAGTCCTCCGGAGGGGAGGCAGAGGGAATAGAATCCTCTGCATATGAATCCTTATAGGTAGGTAAGGGTATGTCCTGGAAATCAGAGGGATCAGAGACATCGGACTTATGGTCTGTAGAATCAGAAGGAAAATCAATTCTTTGTCTTTTAGAGGGGGAAGGCTGGCTTCCCCTAATTAAAGTTATAAGATCTTCAGCCATTCTAAGCATTTGTTTCTGTGCCATGGGAGCTTGAGCATGTGCTTTGGTCGTCAGTTTTCTACGCATAGTGCAAACTCTGGGCCTGAGAAACTCTGTAGTTTGTCAAAAACTAAGTTGTTGGTTTAATACAAACATCGGAAGGTCGGAATACACCCTCAGAAGCTGGTGCCTGCACAGAAGCTTCGGACCCATCCAAGGTAGAGACATCCGCAGGTTCCACAGTCGAAGAAGCATTTTGCGGCATACTGGACTTTGAATGGGTCTCAGCAGAGGCATGCGAATCTGTAGAAGCGGGTACCAGGGGCTGCGAAAGCACCTCGCTGTGTACCGGCAGACTGGCAACTAGCTCAACGGAAGCGTCGTCAGCAGTTTTAAACCTATGCGGTCTGTCTGTCTTTATCCTTACGTTTCTTCAGAAGATCGGCAGTCGGATGGCTTATCGAAGCCATTTCGGAATACGGGGAACAAGAGCAAAAGAATTTAGTGACAAAGATAGCCCGATGAGTAATAGTTTGGGCGTTCACAACAAGGCACAAAACCTACAGTGAGGAACTTTGTGGTCTGGGTCTAAACAGATGACACAGTAAGAATGAAAGTCTCTGCGAGATATTTGCTTTCCACATGCAAGACCATTGTTAACTTTTTCTGACATCAGTTAGAGCAAGAAAAAAAGATCCTCAACGAGGTACTTAGCTTTAGAAGACTTAAGGTTTGAAACTCGAAAAACGAAAATTTCAGGAAGCGGCCGACCGGCACTTGAGAACTGCTTCTGCTTCGGGCTCCCACGCGGCAAGAAAAGCTGATGTACGGGCGTCAGCTGCATGTTTTATACCCATAACGACCTGATGTCATGGAAGAGGCGACAGCATCCTACGCAGAAATCCCTAGACTTTGGTATTCGGGCCAACTGAGGGCTACCTACAGGCAGATAACCCAAGTGTGATGATGACTGCAACAGTGAAACACTAAGAACATCTGAAAATGCCAGGAAGCAACAGAAAAATGCAAAAACGTCCTGAAAAGGGGATGGATTGGAACATGGAGATGAGCATCCTTGAGATCTAGAGAGACACCATATAAGCCTGAGGAAGCAAAAGAGGGAACAAAGTCTGAAGAGACATTTGAAAAGTGGGCACCTTTAGAAAAGTGTTTAGATGAGACAGGTCTACAACTGGTCTCCAAGTACCCTCTTCTGGGTGCTAGAAACATCCTGGAGTAAAACCCCCTCCCCCCTTTGGGACACATGCACCTCTTGAATAGCACCCAGGGTTAAAAGGTCCCGAAGCACCTCTGGGGAAAAAGGGGGAATTGTTCTCAAGAAAGCTGAGGAATACGCATAAAAGGGGGAAGGGATTTCCACACCATGAAATACCCCTGGCAAATAATGGTCAGAACCCAGGAATCTTGAGTAATCTGCAACCAAACAGGAAGTGAAGGGAGAGGCGAACAGATAGAGGAAAGTGGCTGGGAAGAATTTGGTAGTCAGACTGCACCTGGTCTATCTGGAAAGCAAGACAGTTTCTGAAGTGAAGTCTGTGTAGCCTTAGCAGGAGGAACCTACTTGTCACCCTTTTTGCCCTTAGGAGGAGGGCGAGATTGCCTGCTAACAAAGGCTAGCTTATTGGGGTAGTTTCTCTGAAATATAGGAACAGGAGAAAAACATGTTTGAGTTCCTATAAGGCTTTCTCCTTATCCTGAAGGGACTTAAACCAGCAGCAGCTTCCCCAAGCAAGTGTTTATTATCAAAAGAGGCATCCAGTAACTTAGCTTTGATATTATCATGCAATGGATGAAGCCAAAGTCAAGAATACTTCCTCATCGCTGACCCAAAAGCAGCAGTCCTAGAAGCAGCTGCTGCATCATAACGACACTAGATGCAATGAAGTGCCACCTGTGAGAAAATCTGCAACAGGAAAAAAAGCAGAACTTTTACTCTCAGAGTCCAGAAGATCAGATATAACCGGACAAGCCTGAGATAGACAAGCCAACAAGTACCTGGACATGTGGGTCGGATAATTAACAGTCCTAAAAGCCAAAGTAGCAAAGGTGTAAACCTTTTTACATAGCCTTTCCATGGCTCTGCTGTCTTTATCAGAGGGCAGTAACTTGGGTGAAGGAAGCAATTGAGAGGGATTGTCAGAGGCTACAGACACTAGTGCGGGGTAAGCAGCAAAACACTTGTACAAAAATTTACCATCCTCAGGCACCCTATAAAACCTATTAGGTTTCGTGGGAGCTGTGAATCAGGAGCTTTAGAGGCATTGGAAAACACATCCAATAAAGCAGACAAAACATCTGACCCATACTTGAAAGAAGGAATTTAAGAATAAGCAAAGGATTCCTCATCAGAATCCAACTCCTCCGGTTCCCTGTTTTTTTTTTTTTTTTAAGTGGAATAGAGGACCAAGTGTGGAGCTGGAACAGAAACAGCCCGAAGAGGTTTCGATGCCATCAAAACACTAAACAAACCCTGACTGAAGGCCTGCCACTCACTCTGTGGATCCTTAGGGGCAAGAGAAACATGTTTAGTTTTTTTTTTCTTTCATGGGATGTCTGCATTATAAGACTTGGAAGGCCCTGACCCAGGACAGCATTTAATAGTAGTAGTAGTACTAGTAACTTTTTCTGACTAAAATCTGAAAACACCCCTATGCCCCTTGGAAATCAGCTGTGGTTCCCCCTAAACATCCAAAACAGATGTCTGCAAATTCTCCTCAGATGTGCTTAAAGTCGGATCCCTGCCCGTCTGCAACCTGGTCGCGGGAGAGGAATCCAATGATAAACCTGGGCGAACCTCTGGGCTTTCACTTACCTTGGGAGAGTCCTCCAGTGGAGGCTGAACAGCAGAAGATTCTGGCCTAGGCTTCTTGGCCTTCTTCACTGATGGCTGTCCCTTGGAGTAGGAAGTTCCCCTCCATATCTTTTGTGAAAAGCTTCAGAAGATGACACTCAAGATAAAGCACCAAAGAAGAGAGTCTACTATGCAGGGTTTTAGGTACAAAGCCTGATAGACGGAACTGGACATACAGTCTTATAAAGTGCCAAGACAAAACAGACACTGTTCATGGTGATCGTTACGGGGAATCTGTCACCCATATTGGCACTTATCCTTCTTGGATGACATGAAACGCCAGAAAAAGAAAACAGTAAAAAGGAACCCCAACGGGGCACTTACCTGCAACAGCTCTGTGAAACCAGCAAAGGAACATAGGTGCTCAAACCGCAGATCAACAAATGGCAAAGAAGTTCTCAGGATGGTATGTCCAGACATCACCTTTATGCCCTACGCTATGCAAGCCGCATGTGTTTGATGTATGGCGTTCCTTAAAGCAACCTAAGGCTTGGGTACACTGGCCAGATGGGCTGCCTTTGGCAGATCCTTAATGTAATGAATACTGTAACAATGATATGGAAGGACATTTAATAAGGTTTCACTTACAATCTCTGTAGTACTACAAAAATGTAAGTAACACAAAACAATCTTTGGTACCCCTGCCAAGCACTCACCCATTCTGTCACTATCAGTGACACCACTATCAGTGAATTCAAGTTCATAACTACAAACACCTTAAATTAAGCCTCAAATCCCACCCCTAAACTTTTATAACCATTTTTTTCTTACCAATACCAAAGAATTCTAAACTTAAGCCTGTAAACTCAGTCAATTACTCTTAAAATAGAAAACTCTAAAAATGCGTTATTACCGAGGCACGAGCATGTGTTACCAAAAGCCTCTAGGTAATCTTCACAATGCTTTCTCCCTTAAAACCTGTTACTTCATTAGATTTGGCAAGATTACTGCACACCACTGTACTTCGCTGATCACTACCGACACCTTCTCAATCACTGAAAAGGTCTCTTTCTGTGCTGTCCTCCCATCCCCGTTATCCACAAACTCTCAATGTTACCCCCCCCCCCCCCAAGGTTACAAAATACTGGGGCATATCAATGTGAATTCTCAAAGTATGACCCGTTTCCTGGAACTCCACATACCCCAACTATATCCATCAACATATTCCTTAATTTAGAATGGCCCTGTTTTCCTACTACGATTCTACTCAATGGGAATGACATCATAATAACTTATCTCCTGTCTTTAACTCTCCCACCTTCTTTAATTCTTTATCATTACCTTCTTGAAACTGTTCTTGTCATTCCTTCACACTGTCAACATTCTTGCCCTTCACTCCTGCTCTACATCGTCACCCCATTTTAACCTGCTACACCGACAGCTTTCTTTAAATTATACATGGCCTCCCACAAACATCATTAAGCAAACTGCTCCCCTATTTTTTATACACAGTTTATTGCCAAAGTTGATTACAACAAATTTTGTAAATGTTTTGCTCATTACTTCAACTTTATTCCATCTTATTTATCCAACTTTTATGCAATTCCTCTATTATGTGCAACTTTAGGTTCATTACCGCTAGAGAGCATTTTATGGCATGTCTACCTGGCCACAACTCTTAAGCTTGTCTGGCTTACACTTCTTGTCTTAACCTATTCTTAGACTGCACATGTCTGGCTATGTAACTCTAAGTAGAAATTTAACTGCCTATACCCATAGTTATGTCTGCAAGGGTCCCATAGATTAGGTCACACACTGTTTAACAATCTAATGTATTTATCATTTTATTATCTACCTACCTAAATACACAACTGCACAAGTGAACATGCACAAAGCTGTACATGTACAGTGTTTGACCCACTTCTGTGCCTTCTTCAAATATTCATGCATGTTAAAATCTAAACCAATTAAACTTACCACTTCTGGAAAATCCGCACAACTATTCAAAGCAATTATTTATAAAACGCAGGGTTCTGAATCTTGTAATAGGAAAAGTGCAGTCTTTAAAAAAAGGCAGTTCTTAGAGTCTGCAGGATAGTGAATGTGTCATACATACCAAACTGTATGCATCTGGTTTTGCTTGGGTGCCTTAATTAACAGACATTCAGAAAATCTACAAATGTAATGTCAGACGTATGCAAGAATATGAAGTTAGGCTTGGCACTTACCATCGACTCCATGTCTTGCAAACTCGCATGCAAACACAAAGTTCCTTATAACTGAGGTATTGAAACACAGCCAGCCAAATATCCCGCTGCATCACGTGGTCTGAACCACTGTCCAAAGGTAGGGAGTCTGGCTCAGGGCTATCAGGGGGCGGTTTTACTACATGTCGTTCCATTTGCAGTGGCTTTGGTGGAGATGGCACCAGCGGCCGGTTGAGAAACTGTGTCCGTGCCACAATCCTGAGTCCCACCTGCCCTGCAGGCCTGGAGTTTTTACGGACTGAGGTCTGTTTTGTTCTGTCACCCTTAACAGAGTGATGGTTGTTCTCTTTCTCCTGTGAGTTGCCCCGTAATTTTGGTTTTCCATTTCGAGAGTCAGAACCCCCATTTCGTTCCTCCTCCTCCTCCTCCTCGCTCTCACTAAAACCTAGTGGTGCAAAGTGGCGATTCTTGGCGTTGCGGTGGCTCCCAGTGGAGCCTTGGCTGGAACCATCGCTACTTGCATCTGAGCCCTGAGAGTCCGAATCAGAATCTGAATCAGAGCTGGAGCTAGAGCTTGAACTATTCTTGACCCGCTCCAACATTTCACACATGCGCTTGAAATGCTCAAGCTTCTCTCGCTGGTGGGACTTCTCTAACTGTGCAGAATTTTCATTCAATCCCTGAGGTGCTTTCTGTTTCTGAAATGACAAACAGTTTTTAAACAATTTTTTGCACAGATTTAACTTTCTCCAAACTCAAAATACTTTAAAATTCAGATCTCAATGAGAAACCCTTGCCCACAGTCTCCAGAAGGAAATGCTTACATCTCCTATGGGGGAGACGGAAGAGACAGCTCACAAACATTATCCAACTCTGGCACCAAAGGCCAAGAATGCTTGTCTGGTTCCAGAATGACCTTAAAACACTCCTTAAATCCTCAGAGGATGGTCTAAATGTCTTTTTTTTTTTTTGGAGGAGGGTTGGCAAGGGCTTATCCCACCATGTGAAGACCCTATCAGTAGTCAATTATAACACTACACAGTGAGGAGGCATCACAGCAGACAGATTGACACACATACAATGCATATTAACACTCACCCAAGCTCACTGTAAGCACTGGGGGATTAAAATAATCATAATTAGCTGGTGGCCACCAACCTGATCCCTGTCATCTTGCCGGAACTGCTACACATTGGAAGGGTGACGACTCCTGATTAAGGGTTGCAGTGCAGAAGGTTCTCTGAAAAGGTTCAACAAGGATCCAAAACTGTATCAATTAGCCAGTACCAAGAGAAGATTATCTAGGACAGCTAATGGGAAAAGCAAAAACCTTGCTGGGACATTAAACTGACACAGCCCACCAGTAAGTAAAAAAAAAAAAAAAATAGGCAGTCACTTTCAAACCTTTCTAACAGCTACGTCACCTTAGCAGGTTTTTACGCAGCTTTTGTTCCCATATCCAGGGACAGGTTTCGATATTCACCAATACCAAACTGGTTATGTTCAAATACATACTGAAGAAAATAAGAGGAGGAAGAACATAGGTAAAATGTCAAGTTGATCAAACATACAAGGTATAATGCAACTGCCCCTTTCCTTCTCCCTCATCTCTTCCACTCCAAGGACATTTCAAGGTCCCATTCCTTTAAATAATAATTAAAAAAAAAAAAATACTACTACTACAAAGACTTGAAAGCCTTTTACACAATTTATCTTTCCTGTTCTCTCACCTCCAAATATCTGGTTAGCATTCAAAATTCCTGTTACCAGTCTATCCAATGTCCCTGTCACTTTACTTCTATATGTACTTGTCTAGTGTGTGCAGCCTGGGCAGGTAGTGGTACCCATGATCATTCTGCCTTTCCTGATATATTCTCCAGAATATGTGGAGGTACAGCAATATTAATACACCTTACAAAAGCATCTGACCTTGTGGATCACACTCTACTAACACACGCATATGACAATGGTATTGATCCTGAGGTTACATCCTGGCTCAAAAACTCTCTCAAAACAGCAATTTCTCTGTAAGAAAAAAAAAAAAAAAAAAAAAACACATCAACCCCTTTCAAAACTGAGTAACCCAAAGTTCAATCCTAGCTCACTATTATTACCCTTATTCATTAAACATCCTTAAGGCCTACCACACCTGCCAACACTACTACATTCAATAATACAATTTTCCATAGTAATCAACTCATTCACATAACAAAAACTGTCCCGTAACAAATCAAAAACAAAATCATGCTCTCTGGAACCAAACAGAGACTCAGTAAAAACCAATACACCCCCCCCCCCCCAAAAAAATAAATAAATAATTACACCACCAACAATGCACTTGAAAACATACCCTACTTCAAATTCCTAGGCATCTGGCTTGAACCTGACTTACCTAACAAAGTGAACCATTTCTTATTGAGTGTACTTGCCTACCATTATAGGCCTTTTGGGGTCCTTCCTCTGTGATGCTCCTTTGGTGCAGCCCTTTGCTCTCGTTTCTTCTTGTGCCTGCAGGGGATGTAAGTGAGCCCTGTCCTTCTGTGCAAGTAGAAAATTATTCTTAAAGTAAAATGATAAAAACAAAATATACACAAAAATAAGTTGCACTCAGTTCCTTTGCATAATGAAGATATTTACCTTGGCAGATAAGCCCTGCTTAGATGTCCTGGTAGAGTGAGGGTTACAGAGGGAATTTATCGGCTGGAGATGGGATGTGGCTTGGCAACAGACACACCTCTGTGTATTCAGAATATCAGGAAGGTGGGGCCATGTTTCATGGGGGATGGGTCCTTAGTAAAACCTCACCTCCAGAGTGTTAACTTGCAACCAAAGATGAGAAAGAAATATTTTACCGCATTAAGTTAAATGCTATACATATCTTTTTTGATCACCACCATTAACTGTTAAACCTGAGATAACCACAAACTGTACTACTAAAGCTTTACCTTAATAGCAGAGGGACCCTCAAGCTACCTGTTTGAAGCTTGGTACAATGGCATTTTATTTTTTTGCACTCAGTGAAATTGAACATTTTTTTCTGATCACTGCTATGACTGTTAAGGATATTACTATTCGCTCTCTATAAGCTTGTATAAGAATCACCACTAGATTTTAAGTTTGTCTGTGGGTAGGAAATTTGTTATTTTTGTAATCACTATTTGGTTTCTAACCAATTTTATTCTTTCCGCTCTGATACACCCCCTCCCCCTTCTTCCTAAACACATGTACAAACCTGGACCCTCTATGACTCATGACCAAACCCTAGCTACCACACACCCACACACAAAAAACCCACCTGTATAATTTTAAGTCATCCACCTTAACTTCCGCACTATGCCTCATTCAAGGCTAAAGCCCTCTGCTTCCAAGTTACCGCAAGCCCAAACCTCCCACTTAGAAATTTACAGTTTAATTGTTCTGGAGTTTAGAGTATTTCTGTATTAGTAATTATTTTTATTTATTTTTTTCACTAATTTCTAAAATTAAGTTCACTTTACGTTGGCCTTCTTGAATTTAGCCCCTAATGAGACTCATAGCAGTTATGGTAAAGCCGACCCACACAATAGCTTCTCTTCGCAAAAAGGCTAATTCCTCCTCCTACCCTCAGCCACACGTTACCCTGACCATACATTCAACCCCGGATCTTCACAAATAGAAACAAGACATCCCTGAGCCCTTCCAAGGCTATACTCACCAGACCGTACGCTTCCACCCAAACCCTAACTACCTGCGCTGAACCTTTAAAAGCTGGAGTCTTCTGGATTTAATTTTTATCATCTCCATTTAAAGAAATTGCGCCCCCCCCCCCTTTGGGTTATCCACATTGGAATTAGTCTATGATTAGGACTCTGCTAATTTTTAAGGGCTTAACCAAGTTTTCATTTCAACTGGCAAAATGGCTGACCCTCAGCCACTTGGGTATCCTATCCATGCATTCTTCCTCAGGATCTCCAACATAACAGGGCATGCCTAGACTATCCCCCCAATTGTTTACAACTTAGCTTTCTCCATTGAGGGACCTTGACATGAGCCACATGGTAGCCATTACATCCAAGGGGCTGATGTCCCAATTGGCTTATTGCCAGAGCTCATGCTCTTCAGCCACACCACTACTGTAATCACTTCAACTGTAAACCCCAGGACCATCACGACTCAGCCTCTCCTTTTTAGAAAAAAATCCCTCAATTTGTATAAACAGAGCTCCAAAGACACATGGCGACCCACTGTTACAATCTCTATCATAATAGAATTTGAAGGAACTCAAAATTTACACTAAAAATATCCACTATATCTTTAATTAAAACGTTCTTGCAACCCTGTATAAAGACAATAAAACTCAAAGATTTTCTGTTGATGTAACAGTCCTCCCCACATTCCCTTCTGGCAGATATGATGACGCTTTTGAAAGCACAGCAGAATTAGATGCACTGTTGCTCCCTCCCGCCACTCTAGAAAGAATTATCTACTTTACAACAGTTATGTTATCTAAATTAGTAATGTAAGCTTCCTGGAAAGTTATCATTTATAATGTTTAACTCTTCTACTGACAGGCAACAGAAACTAGATGGACTATGACACAAGGGCAAGAACCCCTGATCAGGGATTTGTTATCCAGTGGCTTTCTACCATTTTTCATCTTTTTGGTCATTCTATTCTTGGGTTTGTTTGTAAGTTAACATTCAGATGGAGGTGAGGTTCGATTAAGAACCCACCCCACATGAAACAAGACCACACCTTCTTGATCCTCAAAACACCCATGGCAAGCCATGCCCCATCACCAGCAAATTATCCTCTGTAACCCACACTCGACCAGTACATCTAAGCAGTACTCATCTGCAGAAATAAAGTTCTACATTATGCAAAGGAACTGAGTGCGGCTTCTTATAGTTATCTATATTATACTTTTATCATTTTACCGAAAACAGACTTTGCACAGAACAGGGCTCACAGGTGCAGGCACAAGAAAAAATGAGAGGAAAGGAATGTTCCTCACCCAAGGAACATCACAGAGGATGGACCCCAAAGCCCGATCATGGCAGACGAGTACATGCATTTTTCTACAAGGTTTTCCTCACTCCCTGTTGGCACAGGAAGAGTACCTGCCTAATCTTACCACTAATAGGTAGCACCTGCAGATACTCCATTTCTTATTATTGGTAAGATCAATCAATCCGTACCTTACCTATGCTACAGTATCCACAGCAAAGGAATTGCACTTGTCTATCTAGAAAATGCTCTAAAGCTCATTTCTGAACTCAAACACCAGAACTATTCAAGCTTTCACAAAATTTGCAGATTATACTCTTAAGCAATGTCCACCACTGTTTAATTTTAGAAAAAGCCAAAGGGATACCAGTCAAAACACAGGGCTGACCTTTAACAAGCCTCAACTGTTTAAGGTCCTACATGTCAAAATCTCTTCCTTAGTAGCTAAACTCCTTGCAAAATACTGTAACCTGCAATATCAATTTCACTCAGATTCCCTACTATACACATCTGCTACTAAATTTCACTGCACCAACCGTTCACTCTCCTCCCCGAAATTTAACTACAACAATTCTTCCAAGTTTCTTTAAAAGACATCACATCATACCCCAGTTTCCATTCTCAACTCCAGAAAACACCTTACTATGAAGGCAAAATGCAAGTGCATACAAAAGGTATCCTCCCACGCTTCTAACTTACAATCCTTCTAGATTAACTCACTGGCTGACACATTAATCCTCCTTCCCTCTTTTTCCCCTTATTCTACATTATCCTCATACCACTTCTCAACACACCTGAACCACTGTGCACATCCCTATCTTCACCTCCTTCGTCAACTAAGTGATTGTGCAAATATATACATGCTAGTGTGTGCTGTACTGTACATAACTTACCTTATTAACAGAGTCGCTAGTCACTATCTTTCCTCTATGCACATTAATCATTCTTCCCCCGTAACTTACCTTTGTATCAGAGTACATTTATGCCTTGGTGCTGTACGCCTCTGGGCTAAGACAGAAATTGGTAAATTTTAATCAAGGTTCTGCCCAGTGAACAAATAAAAAGAAAAATGTAGAATAAAATAAATGCTTTGAGGACTTCCTAACTTCTCTTGAAAGTCCTTACATGAAACACCTACAATATACTGTAGGTAAACATGTTGTGCTCTGGACCACAGTAAAAGACACATGAAATGGAAGCCATGTGTATCATGTGACACTCTCAAGCACACCTAGCAGCCTTCTCAGGAGAAAAGACAGTTCACATTTCTGGCATTCCACTTCCTGGAGGTTTGCTTATTAATCAGAAGTTACATACCTACCCCACTGCCGGACCTAAAATAAGCCTAGTCCACAAACTTCAGCTGATGGGATATCCACCTCATGATGGATCCTCCCGGGCAACCTCTGATCACTCCTGAGCTACAACTCCTCCCACAAGAAACCAGAGTCCCCCTCACAGTCCTCAGCTCAGGTGTGCTCACTAACAAAAAGGAACACTGCTGAAGGAACAATGATTGGAGAACTGGCTTCAGGATTAGTCTACCAAGTCTGTCAGGAAAGCCAATAAGTGAATTTCGAGGGGGAAGGCGGGCAGGATGTCAAAAGCGACAGGACTAGGGATAACACAGATCCAACATCACAAAAAAGTACACAATTTCTACATCTTACCTTATTCCATCTTTCCACTTCGACTGGTGATAGAATCCCCAGCAAACAGAAATTCTTGGGTGGCATCATGACAGCATAGACTTGAAGACTGTAAATCTAAAGGAGGATCTAGACCTTGAAATCGTACACAACTTGGAATGTTTGAGAAAAGTATGTTTACTTAACCATGTTGCTGCAGCATGTCACTGATGGAAGAATTTTTGAAAGGTCATAACTCACAATGGACCTTGGAAATGTACCTCTGGTTTAGACAGTGAAGTTTAGTGTTGATGGAATAAACACGAGCAATGCAATCAGACAGCCATAAGGTCAGAGTAAGTTTTTCAGACCCTGAAAACGAATGTGGAAGATGATGAGCAAAAGAGAGTTGGTTATCTTCACTGAACTTCTTCGTATGATGTAGGAAAAAGTTTGACACCATCCAGGAGTTAAGCAAATACTCTTCTTTTGGAAGGGTACAAAAAATACTAGTAGATAAATGGTCTGATTTAAGGTAAATTCAGAAGCAACTTTAGCCATAAATGAATGGTTAGTTCTGAGAAAGACCTTCTTGTGGAAAATCTAATAGGGCGTTTACAGGACTGAGCATGCAATTCAGACATTCTTCCAGCTGATGCTATAGCCTTCAGAAACAAAAGTTTAAAGCTGAATGGCAGAAAAGTATCTTTAAGAGGACAAGATAAAAATCCCTTTTAGAAAATCTTTACAAACTTTTTGAGAGGAGAATACAGAACCAAAGCCTTGGTGAAAGCCAGAAATGGCTGCCAACTAGACATTAATGGCAGAGCAACAGCCATAATCAAATAACTAAGCAAGACCAAAGGAAGCAGGCCTGAAAAGGGGTCCACACACTATTCCATTTACTCCTGTATATTTTCAGCTGTAACCTTCTGAAAAGAGAATAAAACTAAACCAGAGGGAAAAGGAATGTTCCTCCTCCATCACTGGAACTGGAGAAGCCATGTGTTTAGTTCCAAAGATTGTCACAAGTACCCGAAACTGCACTGATAAACCAAAAAAAGGTACAAGCCAGATAGCCAGTCCCAGATGATTGTTTATTCCACAAATCCACGAACCAATACTGATAAATCACACTGCAAACCAAAGAACATTAACGTAGTATAAAATATACTAACGTTTTTGTCGTATCACTTCATCAGATGAATACCACAATCAAAATTGACTGTTTAAATAGAAGTTTAAAATGTTGACATCCAATGAAAATACAAAAACAATTTTTCAGCATTTAACAAAATATTTCAAACACGTCACAATTTAAACAAGATTTTAATTGTTTTTGTATTTTCACTGGATGTCAACATTTTAAACTTCTATTTAAACAGTCAATTTTGATTGTGGTATTCATCTGATGAAGTGATACGAGGAAAACGTTAGGATATTTTATACTACGTTAATGTTCTTTGGTTTGCAGTGTGATTTATCAGTGTTGGTTCGTGGATTTGCGGAATAAACAATCATCTGGGATTGGCTATCTGGCTTGTACCTTTTTTTGGTTTATCAGTTTAGTTCCAAAGATGTCTGGGTAGGGCTAGCAGGATGGGTTAGACAAGAGATCTGGAAATGGATCGAGCAGCCTGGTCTGTTTCTCGAGACAAAGCAGAAGTGTGGAGAACCAAAATGGAGGCCTTGCACACAAACTTTCCGCAAGAGCTTTGTCATGAGAGGTAATGGAAGAAAGGCATACAGAGTCCAGGAGGCCAATGACAGACCATTGTCCCTGGTTGCCCATCCCTGTGGCGAGATTAGGGCACAGTAGCTACTGCACTTTGTGTTGGCCGGGGGCAATCACTCTCTTCACTGCTGAATCCAAAAACAGGATGCCTTTAAAATGAGCTTTTCCATTAAGGAATGAGACCCAAAGACCTTGCAAACATCACAAGAGACCTGAAAGTGTTCTTGCCTTAGGCATACAATACACATTATATGGATATCACCAGGCAGAATCTTGTGAATGCAGTGTGCACTTTTTTAAACCCAAAAGCCTCATCTATGAATAATCAAAAATCACACAGACATCCAGGAATAAGATAGCAATTAAATGTAGGAATAAAGGTAATTTGATAAGGAGGATTAGGTCACCACTAAACTGATAGAAGAGGGAGAAGAATACAAACTAATCTTCCTCCCTAAAAAAAGGGTGGCAGTACAACCAGAAAAAAGGAAAAGCTCATCACAACGAAGAAAGTTGACAACGAATCGCTAAGAAACTATAAACAGAGTACTTATCTCAAACTCTGCCACAAGGTCTGGAGACAGAGTTAAAAGCTGAAAGGTGGCACAGATTTGAGGACTCAGGGAACTTGATTGCACTATGCAAGAAGGAAGGAGTCAGAGCTGTAGGTGTCAGAGCTGTAGGAGGGGCAGAAGTTGATCGGCTGGATCCAATGTGAAGTAGATATCTTATGCACAACTGCATACTTCTACAACAGGTACAAGTATGGCTCTGTCATTGTACATATGGGTGTGAATAACCTGAGACGTACCTCCCTGGACTACATGAAAAGAGACATGGAGGAGCTCTTGAATTATGTAGCCCAAGTGGGTATGACCCGAGCCCTGACCAGCATCCTACCATCACCAGAATGATACTACAGTACAAGCAGAAAATGACTAATTTCAACAATTGGCTAAGTTGCTGGTGTCATTCTAAGGGGATCCAGTATCCTTCTGTCTGGGATGACATGATTGACAGACCTCGATGCTTTGCCAGAGATGGCCTGCATCTGTCACCTCTGGGCTTCCAGATACTAGCCAAGGCTCTTGCCACCCCTATAGTACCTTTTTAGGCGGTGTTCCAAAGACCAAATTACCACCGTAACAGCTACAAACAAAAGGCAATATGATGGTCATGCTGCTCAATGCTAAAAGTCTAAATCTCAAAATGCACTAGCTTGAAGCACTCCTTAAAATGGAGAACAAAGACATTTGTGCTGTAACAGAGACCTGGTTCAAGGCAGCAGAAAGCACCCATGCACTACCATGCTACAACTCATTCCAAACCTTTCGGCCCCAGAACTTGGAACAAAGCTCCTAAGGTGGTGGTGTTTCCATATTCATAAAAAGGATGAGCACACCTCTAGACTGGTAGCCCAACATAATGCATCTGAGATACTTCAGGTGCAACTAACATTGGGTAGGACACAGATTCAAATCATAACCTGCTATAGGTCCCCAACCATGTCACTAGACTCTCACTCCACGTTCCTAAGCAACTTGGAGAACATTAGGGTCCAACCTAACACACTCATACTGGGCGACTTCAACTACCCCTCCATTAACTGGAAAAACTACTCGTGTACCAACACACTTGCCCGTTTCCTGAAATTCATTAATTGCAATGCCCTGGACCATCTTGTTCTTATTCCCACTAGAGGTAGCAACATTCTTGACCTGGTCATTACGTACATGGGTGACCGCAGCTCTACACCAACAGTCAACTCCTCCCTGGTTAGATCTGACCACAAACTAATCAGCTTAGAAATCCACATCCCTCCCACCCCCCCCCCACAAAGGTAGCCACCATGAAAAACTTATCCAAAGCTAACTTTGGGTTCCTAAAAACAGAGGTGGCTAACTTCACGGCACCCATGCAAATGGAGAAAGTACAGTTGTGTACACTTACCATAAATGTAGATGTTCGAGTGTATTCACTGTTGCAGTCATCACATTTGGGTTGACTCCGAAAGCTAAGGAAGGGTGGAGGTAATTGAAGAGCATTAGGGCTAGGGCCCTGTAAGACTGCTGTGGCAAATCCAGCTCTGGATTTAGAAAAGATAGGCAGGTGGTAATGCTTGGTGAAATTATGTACAGAGCTCCAGGTTGCAGCTTCCAGGATGTCCTTGGTAGGGACTCCTTTGAGAAATGCAGTACAGGTAGATGCAGCCA
This sequence comes from Protopterus annectens, assembly GCF_019279795.1. NCBI lineage: Eukaryota > Metazoa > Chordata > Ceratodontiformes > Protopteridae > Protopterus > Protopterus annectens. The sequence continues at coordinate 1,576,213,268 of NC_056744.1, read as the reverse complement.
TAGTGGAATGTGTTCTTATCCCCTGTGGGGTAGGTTTTCCATGGTGTTTGCAGCAGAAATGGATGCAATGTGCTATCCATTTGGAAAAAGTTTGCTTTGAAATGGCCTTCCCCTTTGCCCCTGCATCAAAGCTAACTAGCAGCTGGTCAGATTTTCTGAGAGGCTTAGTCCTCTCCAAATAGAATCTTAGCTGTCTGTGTACATCCAGAGAATGCAGTATCCTTTCCCCTTTATTCTGAGGATTAGGGAAGGCAAATGAATGGACTGGTTTAGAGCCATACTAGACACCACCTTGGGCATAAAAAATGGATTAGTCCTGAGGGAAACCCTGTCCTCATGGAAGATAACGAAGGGTTCCCACTGCCATGAGGGCCTGCAGCTCAGACACTCTTCTTGCTGAAGTGATGGCGAGAAGTAAAGCTGTTTTCCAAGAAAGGAATTTCAACTCTGCTGTAGCAGCTGGGTCAAAGGGGAGAAGAAAAAGAAGTTGCATCTTACCATAACGTTCCATCTGTATTGTTGATCCTCGTTCAGTCATTACGCATGGGTATCTGTTCCGACCTTGGAACAGAGCTGGCCATTTTCCAAGCTCGTGTCAGCTTCAAACTCTCGAGTTAAACTCTTACCTACAATCCCCCTCTCCCTATTACCTCAGATTGAGTTTGCAAGTCAAAGAAGGTAGAGGCTACCTCTGGTCAAATAACCTAAGAGAACCGGATGGTGAGATCCACTAGAAGTCACAGGAGGGGGAAGAGGGAGGGTCGTAATGACTGAACAAGGATCAACAATACAGACGGAACGTTATGGTAAGACATAACTTCTTTATCTGATATTGTTAATCCTCGTTCATTCCTTATGCATGGGACAGAGTCCCAAGCTACCTCTATTCCTGGGAGGCTGTCATGGAAGGACATGCCTGAGCACCATAGAACCGAAAGATGCTCTTCCCCTGGAGGCCAAATCCAATTTGTAATGATTGATGAAGGTATGAGGCGTAGCACAAGTTGCAGCTGCACAAATGTCATGTAAAGAAGCTCTGGCATGGAAGGCAGCAGAAGTTGCCACCGACCTTGTTGAATGAGCTTGCATGGTAGTAGGCAACGAGATATTACGTTGTGCATAAATGAAGATGTCACAGTCCTTCAACCATCTAGCGAATGTATTTATTTTACATTTGTTGACCAGGCTGGTCCAGCTGGATATATATCCATTTTCAGTAGAGGCTCAGGGAGAAAAGCTCCACAGGTAAACAATGAAGACATTTTACAATGTACAAGAAAAAGTATTACAATTTGAATTTAAGAAACAAAATACATTAAAACATAATACACCTACAAATCATTTTTACAGTATGAATATCTAAGGCAATTACCAATGCATTGTTAAGATGCATTCATATCATTGGTTATTCTAGTTTACTCCAGTCAGTTACTACTTCCAAGGGGGTAAGCAGTAGTAGTAAAGAAAGGAGGAAGTATAAAGATAGGCAAGAATACTACTTTCAAGGATACATACAAAACTTAAGTAGTTCAGATTGCATATAGGTGCTACATCTTCAGAGGGGAAGGCAACAAAGAGTGAAAGAAAGTAGGAAGTCTAGAGATAGCAGCAGAAAAATCCAGATGATTAGTCTGGGTAACAGCAAGGGCATAGCCAGTGAGTTTTAAGGTGTTTCTTGAGACTTTGTTTAAAGAGTGGCAGGGAGGGTAGTGAGGTTAGGTCAGACGGCAAGAGGTTCCATTGTTTTCCAGCGGTATTGGAGAACAAGGAGTACCCGTCAAGTTATTAGACTTGGTGGTACTAGCTAGAAGTTTGTTGGAAGAGTGTAAGGAATTAAGACTTCTATAGGGTGCTATAAGGTTGTTCAGTATTGGTGTGTTGTTGGATTGGTAGAAAATCCTATGAACAGTGGTAAGTTGGGAAAGTATCAGAATGTTTTTTAGTTCGAGCCAGTCTAGCTGATGAAGGTTTAGACAGTGGTGAGTTCTATATGGGTTTCCAGTGGCAAATCTAGCAATACTACTGTAGAAGTTAGTTTAATAAGATTATTTTTTTTTAGAATAGTGTAAATGGGTGCAGCATAAAGAAGAGTTGAAATTAGTTGGGAGTGGGCAATAGTAGTTCTGGCTGTTGGAGTTAAGAAGGGTTTTATCCTATATACGGAGCCCATTTTTTTATTTACAGATTTAATGGTGTTATTAATGTGATTATCAAAGGAGAGGTTATTATCAACTGTGATTCCCAATAGTTTGGTGGTAGAGTCGAAGGATATAAGGATGCCATTATTGGATCGGATGGAGAAATCTATGGGGGAGGACTTACTGTTTGGTGTAAACAGTAGTAGCTTGGTCTTTTTAGGTTCATAGGTTGGTACTAAGCTATCTGCCCAAGGGCATTTATAAGCCTAGCCAGAATGTGTTGGCTTTCGTCTCCCTTTTAAATTTGTTTCCTGGGCCTCTGTCTAGCAGGGCCACTGAAGTGATCCCAGGGGTAAATTTACGATTTCCCATCCACTTGTCAAGATTTCTCTTGAAGAGAGTCAGTGAGGGGCTTTGCCTAACAAACTGGGATTCTATTCTACAGCAAGGGAAATCTCTGGAACAGGAATCTATCCCTCCAGGATGTCCTGTTTATTGTTGTGCTGAGGTTTAATTCACTGGAGCGTGTGGCTCTAAGAGATTTGGTTTTCTTGAGGTGGAGCATGTTCGTTAATTCCGGGATGGACATGGCCTTATACGTCAGGCAGAGATCACCTCTGAGCAGGCAGTAAGCAACCGAGTAGAGCTGGAGTTTCTTTAGTTGAGCTGCATAGGGCATCTGTTTGAGGCCCATGATCCTCTTGGTGAGGTACTTCTGTGGTCTTTCCAGCTGTTACAGGTGTCGAGTAAGGTACATTCCAAATGGGGCATTGTACTCTATTATGGGCCTAATGAGTGATGAGTAGAAGGGCACAATGACCTCTCTTGATCTAAAGGTGAACCCTTTTGTGACTAGGTGGGCTACATAGAAGGAATTTCTAACCACTTTGGCAATGTGATTCTCAAAGGAGCGGTTGCTATCTACCTGGGTCCCCAAGTCCCTAATTACATCTTCTGTACTTAGTGGATTACTACCTATGTGATAATTCGTGGGCACTTTGTTTTTCCCAAAGGGGATGACTTATGCATTTTTTGGCATTTAACTTGAGGCCATGGTTCTGACACCAAGTATCTGTCGCTGTAAGACCCTTCTGGAGGATGTCGGTCAGCCGGAGAGTCAATTATGGCCCACAGTTTGCAGTCATCTTCGAACCTGTCAGCCATAGTCCTCCCATGCTTGCCTGTACCTCAGAGAAGTATATACCGAACAGGAGGGGCCCCAGGACTAATCTAGGTCCAGAAAAGGCCAAAAATAACTGGTCAGATTTACGAAAGGACCTAGTTCTGTTTAAGTAAAAACAGACTTGCCTGTGGATATCTAGGGTATGTAGGCAATACCCTCCTCTGTTTGAATGATTGGGAAAGAACTGGCAATTCAATGGTTTGATTAATGGACATTTCAGAGAGGCATCGCGGTGGTGGTGCTGCGGTAGCATTGTCGCCTCACAGTAAGACGCTGTCTGGTTCGATTTTCAGCTAGAGCGTCTTCTGCGTGGAGACATGTGTGAATGGGCATACCTTTGTTGAAGGTTGCGCGTCAGGGCTGGTAACTCGGCATGTAAAAATCAACTACCAATCATTAGCGGACCGGAGTTTCGCTGTGGCGACCCCTAACCAACTTTTGGCAGAAATGATGGATTAGTTCTCAAAGACACTATCTCTATGAAAAATAAAGTATGGACTCTTGATACATAAAGCTTGAAGCTCAGAAATACGGCTGGCAGAAGTAATGGTGACCAAAAACAAGGTTTTCCATGACAAATGCTTGAGGTCGCAAGAAGAGGCTGATTTGAAGGGTGGCATTGTAAGAGCTTGTAGAACTAATGATAAATCCCATGGTTGAATAGGTTCTCTAAAAGGTGGCCTCAGATGATTCACACCTTTTATGAAGGTCTTGCACAATTTGTGGGACATGAGAGGAATCTTGGACACCCTCATGGAAATTAGAAATTGCAGCCAAATGAACTCTAATGGTAGAGGCCGACAAACCTGACTGGAAAAGGTCGGCCAGATAGTCTAGTATTACCGACATTGGTGCTGAGAAGGGATCTACTTGTTTATCTTTCAGCCAACAGGTAAATCTTTTTCACTTGCTCAGGTAATTCTAGTGGAAGACTTATGAGATGCAATGAGAAGATCACGTACTGGTAAAGAAAGGTCATTCTGCCTGGCAATTAAGGGAAATGGAGCAGCCAAGCTGTGAGCTTCAGGCTGATCAAGTTGGGATGAATCAGGTTCTGTGGATGTGAGATCAACTCTGGGGTTGCATGGAGAATCCATGGTCGATCTAGTAGGTGAGGCCAAAGGAAGGGGAACTAAATCTGTCGAGGTCAATATGGTGCTATGAGGATCACCTTGCTCTTCAACTGACGGGCTTTCTTCAGAAACTGGGGAATGAGGGGAAAGGGTGGGAATGCGTAAAGACCACCCGAGGGCCAATCGTGGACTAGAGCATCCCTGGGTGACTGTCCCAGAGGGGGAATCAGGGCAAAGTAGTTGCTGAATTTGTAGTTGGTCAGGGATGCAAAGAGGTCACAGCAAGGACAGCCCCAGCGGTGGAAGATCTCTGTCGCTATCGAGGGATTCAGGGACCACTCGTGAGGTTGTAGAATGCACCTGCTGAGTCTGTCTGCTATCACGTTGGAACTCCTGGGAATGTGCGTTGCTAGAAGAAAACGGTTGGTAGCCATTGCCCATTGCCATATCCTCATGGCCTCTCGACAAAGGGAGTAAGATTTGGTTCCACCTTGCTTGTTGATGTACCAGACCACCACCATGTTGTCTGAATGAATCACAATTGTCCCACACGGCAGCAGAGGATGGAACGCTTGCAACGCCAGAAGCACTGCCCTCAGCTCTAGAACATTTATATGCAGATGAGCCTCCAGTTCGGACCAAGTGCCTTGGACTGTCCCTGACATAGCCCCCCCCACCCCATCAGGGAGGCGTTCGTGGTCACTGTGGCCTTGGGTTGCTGGGGGGAGAAGGGGCGAGAACATTGTGACAGATTGTGTGTCATCCAGCAATTTAAATCCTGTTTGCACCTGCGGGTTACTTGAATCATGGCTGAAAGAGGATGGTGAAAGGGATACCATTGGGTGAGCACTAGCCATTGTAGAAGCCTCATGTGAAACCTGGCCAGGGGGACAATGGTGATGGAGGCTGCCATGGAACCAAACAGCTGTAGAACCGAGTGAGCCGTGGATTTCTCTCTTGAAAGGACTGGAATCAGGTTGCTTTATCCTTAAAATTCTGTGCTCTGGAATGGCAGCTCTGCAGTTCTGTGTCCAAGATAACCTCTATGAATTCTGTCGAATGAGATGGGGTGAGATTGGATTTTTGCCAGTTTATGGTTATGCCTAGCCTTTGTGCAGCGAGGAGGGAGTATGCCAAGGGTTCTTCCAGTAGATGTCTGGTGGGGGCGGAAATGAGCCAGTCGTCTAGGTATGGAAACACCTGGAATCCTTGAAAGTTGCAAGTGAGCTGTGACAACTGCCATGCACTTTGTGAACACTCTGGGGGCTGTACAGAGTCAGAAGGGCAGTACTCTGAACTGGTAGTGACTGGCTCCCGCACGGAAGCGCAGAAATCTTCTTGATGGCCTGTCCACTTTTATGTGGTAGTACACATCTTGAAGATCTATCGAGCACATCCAATCGTCTTTTTCCAAAAGCTGGAGGATAGACTCTATTGTGACCATCCGGAATTTTTGTACCGTCACAAACTTGCTCAATACACTGATATCCAAAATTGGTCTCCAGTCCACGGTTTTCTTTGGCACCAAAAATAGTAGAGTAGAATCTGGATCCTATCTGGTCTGGAGGGACTATTTGGATGACTCTCTTTCTTAGCAGCTTTTCTATTTCTAGTGCTGCTGCTTCCCTTTGACTGGGTGGAACGTCGGGAAAGTTTTTTGAAGGGACAGGAGAAAAATCGAAGGGGATATGATAACCTCTGGTTATAATCCTTTGTACTCAAGAATCTGTGGTGATGGTTAGCCAGGCAGAAGGGTACCAGGAGAAACAACCCCCAACCACCTCCAGAGGAAAAGAGTTGGGCCGCTCTTCAGGAGAGCTGGTAGGGTTGGCCAGGGAAAGAGTCACTGGAACCCTGGTTACGCGGACCCCCTCTGCCCCGAAAGGAGAGTCTTCCCTGTGAGTTTCCCCCTCTGCCTCTAGGGGAGAACTCAGCCTGTGTGTCACAGAAAGGACCCTGAGATTTCTTGAACCATATCTTTCCAATCTTTTGGTTTCGGGAAAAAACACGCTGAAGGGAAGAATACTGGACACCTAGGGCAGAAAGTGTCTTACAGTCATTCACATCTGGCCAGTGTGCTTTCAACTTTGGGTCCAAACAACGAAGAGGCCTCAATGGGAGCATTAATAAAGGAAGCCTTAAAGGGTTCCGCGAAATTGCACAAGCACATCCAGGCGTGTCGTCTCAAGACTGCCGTTGAACCCGCTGCTCCTTCTGATGCATGAGATATCAGTCGCATAGAGGAGTTAGATATTAACTCAATGGTGGCCAGCTGAGAGGCCACTTTGTCACGGACCTCATCAGACACGGCACCAGCCAAGGTTTCAGACAGCTCAGAAATCAGATCCCTTTGAAGCCTGGTAAAGTCTGCCATATAATTCAAGGACCCGATAGTAAAGATCGCTGATGCAAAGGTGCGCTTCCCTATCCTGTCCAGGCCCCGGGACTCTTTTAGGCGGATGGACAGTCTGGCTTTCTTCTTCTGCCAGATCCTTTTTTGTTGTGGCTGCCACCACCAAAGCATCCACAGGAAGACCTTTTGATCAATGGGGAACCGTAGCAGGAGGAGACCAAATCTTATCTGGCCTCCGGGGAATAGCTTTGACTGTGTCAGGAGCCTTCCAAAGACGCTGCACGATAAGCCGGACAAGTTCATCGGCAGGTGGAGTAACCCAGGAGGTAGGGGGCCGAGTGCGAAAGGCCTGCAGGAACACAGATTCCTCAGAGGTCGGATTAGAGGACTGCCAGTCACCTCTCTGTTTCAGGATTTCGAGGATATCACCTAAGGATACCTCCGAAGGTGACCAAGGGGATCCTTCCCCCTCATCAAAATCTGTCTCTTCAGTGAGTGACTCCTCTGTGGAGTCCATGTGCTTCCTTTTGCACAAGCTTTTCCAGTGGACTTCCTCAGCAGGAGAAGCTGGGGAAGACGGCGGAAAAAGGGTTTCCTGTGGGAATATGTCCTGAGGCCCTTGCACCCGGTGCGACTTGTGAAACCAGTGTACCAGAGGAGGGCAGAGGGACAGGCAGTCCAGTATCGCCAGCAGTAGCGAAAACCTTCTCCATCAGTTGGAAGGCTGGTCCACCTGAAGAGGAGTGAATGTCCAACATAGGGGTCACCCCTCTCTCCTAAGTGTCTCAGCCTGCCGACCCGGAGTCCCCGGATGGCTGTGGAGCAGCAAATTATGCGCGTCAAAACTGACATCCTGGGTCGTAGCAAAACTTTCCTGCCACAAAGGCAACTGTGGTTCCTTAGTGAGATCCATAAAGGGAACCGCAGAAGGGGAATACTGCTATATCCATGGACTTTAAAGGCAATGTAGGAGGAGAATAAGAAGGGGTCTTTGGAGAAGGGTGATCACCTCCCAAGGAAGGATAGTTCCTGGGGGGTGGGATACCTCTGGCCAAGAGCATCTGATCCACAAGACGCAACACATAGTGTTCGGAAAGGCTTCTAGTCAACCTCACAGTCACTGAGAGAGAAACAGGCCTGTCCACAGAAGAGGCAAACTCGGTGCACATCTCACCAGTCCGCACCGAGAACAACAGTGCTGAGAGAGACTGGACTACGGGTGTCTGCACCAAAGTCATCATCGGTGCTGAGGTCACGGTCTGCACTGACACAGGGATCGGTGCAGAAGTGGTTGTCGGTACCGAAGCTAGAAAAGACAAAACTGGAGTCAATAAGGGCGTTGGTTCCGAGTAAGAAGTCTGATCAGACGTGGTCAAGGTCTGCACCGACTGAGTGGTCGGTGCCAATACAGTGGTAATAGTTTGAACAGAAGAGCCCCTCGGTGCCGATATAGTGAAGGCTGCAGGAGAAGACTGAGTCGAGATCACTAATAGGGCCGAAGGCCTCAATGCCGAAGGTTTAAGCACCGAAAGCACTGGGGCTGAGTGAGTGAGCTCCGGAGCTGAAACTTTAGCCTTTTTAGGTTTTGGTTGGCGGGAGTTCCCAGCCGGGGACGAAGGCAAAGATTTAGCCTTCGTAGGAACATCCAAGATTTTCTTATGGGCTCTAGGAGGGGTTGAGGTCTCCGACCCAGAAATGGCCTCTGAAAAGGGAGATTTAAGAAGTCCCTTCAGCAACAACTTGTTTTTCCTTTCCAACAAAGTTCTATTTGAAAAATCTTCACAGATAGCACAGGGCAGGTCAACAGATAAGTGGGACGTCCCCAAACAATAAACGCACAAAGTGTGCACATCAGATGTAGGTAGTTTGTGTCCAAAATCAGAACACCGTTTAAACCCCGGACTACCTTTCTTATCTGTCATGAAAGTAAAAGTAGATAGTAGAAAAGGGTACCAGCAATGGCACAAAAGAATACCCGAAGGTATGAAAAAAAGGGAAGATTACCAACGATGGTAAGGGGAGAAATACCTTGCGGTAAAAAAGTAGAGAAAGAAGAAAAAACTCAAAAAATATGGTCACTAGATGCAATAGGGTAAGAGACAACAAAATAGAAACTTTTCTGACAGAAAAGTAATATAAATGACTATTAGACAACAATTAACTGTACTTAGCTCAAGAGAAGCAGCTTGACACGACCGAATGGCAACGCGGCAAACGAAATCTGAGGTAACAGGAAGAGGGGGATTGTGGGTAAGAGTTTAGCTCGAAAGTTTGAAGTTGATGCGAGCTTGGAAAATGGCTGGCTCGGTTCAGAGGTCGGAACCGATACCCCTGCGCAAGTAATGAACGAGGATTAACAATATCAGATCAAGTTTTTCCAATATAAGTTGAGGTCCCGGGCTGGAGTGGGAGATCTCCTTGGGGGGGGAGGGGGTCCTTAAGTTTTTGGCTCCTCTAAAGAATTGTTTTAGCAGGGGGTGAAAGAAGAGGTGTGGGCTCAGTATTACAATGTGCTGATTTGGCAGAGGCATGAATCAATTGAAGAGAAAGATAGGCCCTTGTGGAGCATTTCTGCTAAATAATCTAGAATATGAGGTAAGTTGGGTACCGTTGTGCCCATCCCCTGAGCCTGGCTCCAGGAACAGTATCTTTTATCACTTTTCTGAATAGGATTTTCTAGTACTAGGCCTCTTTGCCTCAAGAATGACATCCAGCACCTGCTTACTGAGGACTGCTGGAGGTGAGCTCAGGGAATTAACCAGGCAGCAAGGTTCAGGGTTAAGCTGAGGGTGCAGAATCTGGCCCGCCTGCAGGGACAGCAAGGAAGGGGGTCTGAGGCAAGTTCTAGCACTGTCAGACTGTGCAAAAGGAGGTACCAGTGTTGGCGTGGCCAGTCTGGTGCAATCAGTATTGTCCTTGGCTTGCCCTGTTTGATCTTTAGTAGAACCTTCAAGAGGAGAGGCAGAGGGGGAAAGGTATAAACTGAGAGGCTTTCCCAGGTAAAGGACAGGGCATCCACATTCCAAGCTTGACTGTGGGAAGTTCTGGTGAAGAATTTGTTCAATTGGTAGCTCTGAGGGGAGGCAAACAGATCTACCTCTGGTGTCCCCCATTTGTTCAAGAGCTTGAAATTTTTGGGTTCCAGTTTCCATTCATGTGGGTCCATGAGACTTCTGCTTAAGTAGTCTGCCAGTGGATTTAGTTTGCCTGGCAGGAATTGAGCTTGTAGGTTCACTTGGTAGCTCAAGGCTGTGTTCCACAGAGCTATGGCTAGTCTGCAGCGTGGGTAAGAATAGGTTCCCCCCTGCTTGCTTATGTACCACATAACTGTGGTGTTGTCAACAGTTGTCCTGGAAGAATAAGGTCTTTGAAGGCTGTCAGAGCATTTTGTACAGCTAACATTACTTTTTGACCGATATGCAGGTGCATCTGTTTTGGGCTCCATTTGCCCTGAATGCACTGCCCTGCGAGCCCCCCCCCCCCCCCCCCCATGCATAGTCTGATGTGTCTGTTAGGGTTTGTATGGCAGGGGTAGAGTGAAAGGGAGTCGCTTGTTGTGGTAGCAGGCCTTTACCCACCAAAGGAACTCTGCCCTTAGACAAGGAATGATAGGAATCGTTTCCAGGTCCTGAGAATGTTGACACCATAGACTTTTTAGATACCATTAAAGTTTCCTCATATACAGTCTTGCATATGGAATTAACAGAATGCAAGAGGCCATGAACCCCAGGGCTTGCAAGATTTTCCATGCAGATAGCCGGGTTTATGTGGCCAGTAGTTTGAAGTAGGTTGTCAAATGAACTTGTTTCTCTGGAGTGAGGAATGCCATCTGGAAAGCTGTGTTTAAGCTTGCTCCCAGGAATACAATCTGTTGGCAGGGTAATAGGTGTGATTTCTTCTCGTTGATGATGTACCCCAGTGAAGTTAAAAGTCTCTTTACAAATGCCACGTGTTGTAATATTAAGTCCTGACTCTCCACCTGAATCAAGCAATTGTCCAAGTATGGGTAAATCTGAACATTTCTCTGCCTGCAAAATGCAATGGCTGGACCAAGGCACTTTGTGAATACCCTATGCGCAGTAGATAAGCCAAAGTACAGAAAACTGATGGTGCATGGAGCCTGCCCTGAAGCGTTGGCATTTTCTGCAGGCTTCCCTTATTGGGATGTGAAGGTAAGCGTCGTTTAAGTCTAGAGTTGCCAGCCAGGCATCCTTGGCTAGCATAGGAAGAAGCTGTTGAATTAGCATTTTGAATTTTGGAACCACCAGAAAGAAAATTAGTTCTAGGTCTCAGAGGGGGAAGGCTGTCTTCCTCTAATTAAGGTAATAAGGTCTTTAGCCATTCTAATCATTTGTGTTTGAGGCATATGGGTCTGAGAATGCACTTTGTTCGGCAGTTTTCTAGGCTTAGTGCGAGCTTTAGGCCGGAGGAATTTGGTATTCTTAGCTTGAAACGAAGTAGTCGGTTTAATATGAAAATCGGTAGGCCTGAATACACCCTCAGAAGCCGGTGCCTGCACAGCGGCTCTGGACCCACCCAAACTAGAGACAGCCACAGGTTCCACAGTCGAAGCATTTCGCGGCATACCGGACTCCGAATGGGTCTCAGTAGAGACATGCGAATCTGTAGTAGCGGGCATCAGGGGCTGCGAAAGCACCTCACTGAGTACCGGCAGACTGGTGACTAGCTTATCGGAAGTGTCATCAGCAGTTTTGGACCTATACAGTCTGTCTGTATTTATCCTTACGTTTTTTCAGAAGATCGGAAGTCAGATGGCTTAACAAAGCCATTTCGGAGTACGGAGATAAAGAACGAAAATATTTAGCTATAAAAATAGGCCGACAAATAGTTCAGGTGTTGAACAAGGCACAAAACTGACAGCGAGGGGACGTCGTAGTCTGGGCCTAAACACGTTCATAGGTTGGTACTAGGCTATCGGCCCTAAGGCCTCTGCAAGCCTAGCCATAACAATTCCCTGGAAATTTTTTCCCACAATATTTACTTCTCTGGGCCCCTGTCTAGCAGGGCGACTGACATGATCCCCGGGGTGAATTTCCCATCTCCCATCCAATCATCAAGGTTCCTTTTGAAGAGGGCCAATGAGGTGCTCTGCTTGACATGTATGGGCAGTCTATTCCAGAGTATGGGGAGTCTCTGGGTCAGGAACCTATCCCTCCAGCATGTTTTGTTCATTGTGATAAGGTTTAGATCCCTGGAGCGTGTGGCTCTGAGGGATTTCTTTAAGTGGAGCATGTCAAACAGCTCAGGGTTTGACATGGCCTTGTATGTTAAGCAGAGATCGCCTCTGAGTAGACTATAAGTAGACTATATGCCACAGAGTATAGCTGGAGTTTTTTTTTTTTTTTTTTTTTTTAAAGACGGTCAGCATATGGCATCTGCTTTAGGCCTGTGATTCTTTTAGTGAGGTATTTCTGTGGCCTTTCCAGCTGTTGCAGATATCTTGAGAGGTACATACCAAATGGAGCATTATACTCTATTATAATGGGTCTAATGAGGGATGAGTACAGTGGGACAATGACCTCCTTTTTTCTGGATGAAAAGTCCTTGGTGATGAGGTGTGCCATGTAGAAGGATTTCCTGACTGTTGTGGCGATGTGGTTATCGAAAGTGAGACCACTGTCCATTTGTGTCCCTACTTCTCTCATCACACTTTTGTCCATTTGTGTCCCTACGTCTCTCATCACACTTTCGATGTTTAGTGTCCTGCCACCTATGTGGTAGTTCATGGGTACATGTTTTTTTTCCAAAGGGGATGACTATACATTTCTTGGCATTAAGCTTGAGCCCATGGCTCTGGCACCAGGCATCTGTTTCTGTAAGGCTCTTTTGTAGAATATCCACATCATTTGGGGATTCAATAATGGCTCCCAGTTTGCAGTCATCTGAAAACTTTGTTAGCCAGAGTCCCTTAGTGTTGGCCTGTACTTCAGAGAAGTAGATGCCAAACAAGAGTGGTCCCAGGACTGAACCCTGAGGTACTCCACTTGTCACTTGTCTGGAGCTGGATTTGGAGCCGGCTACTTTTACAGTCTGGGTTCTGTCAGTAAGCCAGTTGGCAACCCATCGAGTGATGTAGGGATTTATGCCCAGCTTAGTAAGTTTATCTATGATTCCAGAGTGGGGGATGGTGTCGAAAGCCTTGGCGAGGTCCAGATAGGCTGTGTGGACCTCCTTACCCTCTCCACAGCTCTGGAGACTGATTCGAAGTCAATCAGATTCAGGAGACAAGATCGGCCCTTCACAAACCCAAACTGGGTGGGGTCCAGTGTCTGGAGGTTGCCAATGTCTTTGTTTATAAGTTCCATGATAATGTGTTCCATGCCCTTGCAGATCAGGCTCGTCAGACTGATGGGACGGTAGTTCCTGGGATCCAAGGTGGATCCTCCCTTGTGGAGCGGGATAACTGTAGCTGTGCGCCACTCAGTGGGCACGAAGCGGTGAGGCTATAATTAAACATGACACTTAGGTGGGGTGCCAGTTCATTTTGTAGTTCATGTAGTGCACAGCCTGGGATGTCATCCCAGGTGATGCAGTAAGAATGAAAATCTCTACAAGGTATTTGCTTTCCACAGGAAAGATAATTGCTAATTTTTTCTGACATTGGTTAGAGCAAGAAAAAAGGATCCCCAACGGGTTACTTACCTTTTTGAAAACTTCAGGTCTGAAACTCAAAAACGAAAATTTCAAAAGTCGGCCAACCAGAACTTACCAACTGCTTCTGCTTTGGGCACCACACAGACTGATGTAATGGCATCAGCTGCATGTTTTATACCCCTGATGACCTGACGTCATGGAAGAAGCAACAGCATCCGACACAGAAATCCAAAGACTCTGGTATTCATGCCAGCTGAGGGCTACCTACAGGCAGATAACCCAAATGTGACGACTGCAACAGTGAAACACGAAGAACATCAGTTGCATGACTGCCAAATCAAACACATGCACTGTACGAACATGTACACAATGCATGGATCTCACCATACCCAATAGAACCAAGACTTTCTCTTCCAAAAAAAAAGGTAGCCAATCTGGTGGTCCCCTGCCATAAACAAACTCTACAACAGGTGGAGGAAACTGATGTGGAATAAGGTGAAGTCCCAAGACTGGAAAAACTCCCTTATCAGATTCAACAAAAAGTGGAGATCCCTCATCCAGTCCTCTAAAGCTAGCTATGAAAACAGAATTGCAGCAGATAGTAAAGACAACCACAAGGCCTTCTATAGTTATGTAAAGCATCTCCACGGCAATACCCAGATTTGCTCTGAGCTACTGCACAATGGTACCTCCTATACTAAGCCAACAGATACTGCCAATATACTGGTCGACAGATTCAGTGCCCACTTTACCCACCTTCTCCTCCCCCAAAGGACCAATCACAATACCAGTAGATTGCCAGGCACCCAGTATTACTGCTGCACAGGTTAAAACAGCACTGTCCAAGGCCGAGAATACAGCTTCTATGGGACCTGACAATATCCCTGGCTGTGTTCTACATGAACTACAGAGTGAACTGGCACCTCACCTGTGTGCCCTGTTCAATCACAGTCTCACCTCAGGCTTTGTCCCTACCAAATGGTGCACTGCTAGTCATCCCTATCCACAAAGGAGGAGTGACTACAGACCCTGGGAACTATCACCCCATTAGCCTGACAAGTCTGACATGGAAAGCTATGGAACATATCATCATGGACCTAATACACAAGGATATAGGGACTCTCCAAACTCTGGAGGCCACACAGTTTGGTTTTGTGAAGGGTAGATCATGTCTGCTCAACTTGGTCGACTTACTTTGAGTCAGTCACCAGAGCTGTGGATGAAGGCAAGGTGGTTCATACAGCCTATCTTGATCTGGCCAAGGCCTTTGATACCATTCCCCACTCAGGAATCATAGAAAAACTCACTAAGCTAGGCATCAACCCCTATATCACGAGGTGGGTTGCAAACTGGCTCACAGATGGAACCCACAGTGTGAAAGTAGCTGACTCAAAGTCAGACTGCAGACCAGTCACTAGTGGGAGTCCCACAGGGTTAGGGCCTGGGTCTTCTCCTGTTTATCTACTTCGCAAAAGTCCAGGCCAACACGAAGGGACTCTGGCTAAGAAAGTTCTCAGATGATTGCAAGTTGGGAGCTATTATTAACTCCCCAAGTGATGCTGACATCCTACAGATTTACATAAAAAATCCATTTGGCCTGTCTTTTGACGGCCTGCAAAAAGGTACAAAGGTCATTTATTTGGATTTAGTTTTGGAAGGAAAGGAGAATGGCAGTATTACAAGTATACACAAAAAATTTGAAGATGGTAGTCAATACCTTCATGCCACAAGCTGTCATCCCCCATGTTTTGAAGAACTTACCCTATGGGGAGTTAAGGATATCTAAATTGCGCAGTGATAAAAAAAAATTTGTTAAAGGAAATGACACAAACAATAAATATGTTTTTGGGTAGGGTGTATGATTCAAGTTCTACACAGGAAGCCCAGCATAAGATGCTTAATGGGACAAGTGTAGAAAAGAGAAAAGAAATAAGAAATATGGGATATCAGAGATATGAGAAAAATAATCAAAACACAAAGGACTCAATATATTATGCATCAGTCTACAATGTTAGTAGTACGGCAATGGTGGATTTGATTAAATATTATTGAAAATATTTAGTTGGGTCTTTCATAGGTAAATACTAGGCTATCTGCCCTAGGGCATTTATAAGCCTAGCCAGAGTGTATTTGGCTCCCGCCTCCCTATTAGATTAGCCTACTGTGCCTCTGTAGAGTAGGTCACAGAAGGCACCCTTTTAAGATTAGTTTACTGTGCCTCTGTCTAGCAGGGACACAGAAGAGATCCCAGGGGTGAATTTGCGATTTCCCATCCACGTGTCCAGATTTCGCTTGAAGAGGGTCAGCGAGGGGCTATGTCCAACATGAATTGGGATTCTATTCCAGAGTGAGGGGAGCCTCCGGGAAATTAATCTGTCCCTCCAGCATGTCCTATTTATTTTTGTGCTGAGGTTTAGGTCCCTGGAGCGTGTAGCTCTAAGGGACTTGGATTTTTTGAGGTGGAGCATGTCCATTAATTCTGGGTTTGAGATGTCTTTGTACGTCAGGCATAGATCGCCTCTGAGTAGGCGGTAAGAAACTGAGTAGAGCTGGAGTTTCTTTAGTCGAGCTGCATAGGACATCTGTTTGTAGCCCATGATCCTCTTGGTGAGGGACTTTTGGGGTCTCTCCAGTTGCTGCAGGTGTCGGGTAAGGTACATCCCAAAAGGGGCATTGTATTCAATTATGGGCCTGATGAGTGACGAGTAGAGGGGCACAATGACCTCTCTTGATCTAGATGTGAACCCTTTTGTGATAGGGTGAGCTATACAGAAGGTCTAACCACTTTAGCAACGTGATTATCAAAGGAGAGATTACTATCTACACTGGTCCCCAAATCTCTAATTACTTCTTCCGTACTTAATGGATTACCACCTATGTGGTAATTTGTGGGCACCTTGTTTTCCCAAAGGGGATGACTATGCACTTTTTAGCATTTAGCTTGAGGCCGTGGCTCTGGCACCAAGCATCCTTCTCTGTGAGACCCTTTTGGAGGATGCTTGTTGTCAGCTGGAGATTCAATTATGGCCCCCAGTTTGCAGTCATCTGCAAACTTTGTCAGCCATAATCCCCCCGTGTTAGCCTGAACCTCAGAAAAGTATATACCGAACAAGAGAGGTCCCAGAACTGAGCCCTGTGGGGCGCCACTTGTAACTGGTTTGGATTCGGACATGGCACCTGCGATTCTGACCATGTGGGTTCTATCTCTGATCCAGTTTGCAACCCCATCTTGTGATACAGGGGTTGATATTTAAGCTGGTAAGCTTATTTATGATGCCCGTTATGTATTGCAATGGATTCCAATATACTAAATGTTTTGTGGTTGCAACATAGCGCAACTGAAAAATAAGCGCTACTGTTACTTTAAGAAGCTTAGTTTTTCTTGGCACCAAAAAAGGCTTTTAAACTAATTTTAACTCAGTTTATGTATTTGGCGACCAGTTCTGATGAAGCTCGGATGTACGGGTGAAAGCACTTAATTGTTTTAACCTTTTTCTTGATCAGTATTTTCATTATATGTTTCTTTGTCGTTTCTACATTGTAACAAGTTGGCGTTCCTTATCTTGTGTACAATAAATTGGCTACATTTTAAGGAAGTGTGGCACTTATTGGTGGATCCGCAGTACATACATAATCCCACCGTGTTAGCCTGAACCTCAGAGAAGTATATACCGAACAAGAGAGGTCCCAGAACTGAGCCCTGTAGGACGCCACTTTTAACTGGTTTGGATTTGGACATGGCACCTGCGATTCTGACCATGTGGGTTCTAACTCTGAGCCAGTTTGCAACCCATCTTGTGATATAGGGGTTGATATTTAAGCTGGTAAGCTTATTTATGATGCCCGAGTGGGGTATTGTGTCGAAGGCTTTCGCGAGGTCCAGGCAGGCTGTGTGGACTACCTTGCCCTCATCTATGGCTTTGGTAACTGTTTCAAAGAAATCAACTAGGTTTAAGAGGCAAGATCTGCCCTTAACATAGCCGAATTGGGTAGGGTCCAGTGTCTGGAGGCTCCCAATGTCTTTGTTTAGGAGTTCCATGATAATACGCTCCATAGCTTTACAGACCAGACTAGTCAGGCTTATGGGGCAATAGTTTCCGGGATCCGTTGTGGCACCACCTTTGTGGAGTGGGACCACTGTAGCTGTACTCCATTCTTTGGGTACATATCCTGTAGTACGGCTATGTTTGAACAGTGACTTAATGTGTGGGTTCATTTCTTCTTGGAGCTCGTGTAAGACACAGCCTGGGATACCGGCTTTTCCCGGTTAGGGGTCGCCACAGCGAAACTCCAGTCCGCTAATGATTGGCAGTAGATTTTTACGTGCCGAGTTGCCAGCCCTGACGTTCAACCTTCAACAAAGGTACGCCCATTAACACATCTCCACACAGAAGATGCTTTAGCTGAGAATCGAACAGGACAACGTGTCTTACTGTGAGACGATAACGCTACCGCAGCACCACCGCAATATTGAAAATATCTAGTACAAAATAAATTTCTGGCCACTATTTCACCAAAAAAAACTTTTTTCATATAATAGAGGCAAAAATATATGGTGGTCCGAGGCACCTTTAGTATGCCAACAATGGAAATTAGAAGACCCCCATCAGTTCAGGGAATTTTTAAGTGTGGCAAGTGTAGTATGTGCGCACATATTAACACATTTTATAGTACTAATGATGTGAAATTTGCATCTAAGGGACTATTTTCTTGTGAAAGCAAAGGAGTAATATATGCTTTAAGTTATCCTTGTCATTTGTGTTATATAGGGGAGACCAAAAGAAAGTTTCATGTTAGATTTATGGAGCATTTAAGAGATATAAAATACAAAGGGAAGATAAAATGATATCCTCACATTTCAGAACTTATCACAACAGTGATGTTAACTTGTTTCATGGCACAGTTTTGGAACAAACTGAATGCATAGAAGGTAATGAAAATATATTAAAACAAATTAAATTATATATATTTTAAAATATATAAGTTTAGTTCCTAAAGGTTTGAATAATGAGCTAAATTGGAGAGGTTTGCTTTAAATTTAATGTTTTAATTAATTGTTTGACTGAATGTAATTTGAAATTTAATATACAAGGTGTGGTTTTTGTGACTTTTATTCCTTGAAGGTGGTTACACCGAGGTACTTGAATAAAGTGAACTTGTTTTACTACGTTTATTTTTTTACTGAGACAACAGAATTATTTTTCAATTTGGATCACGGTTTTCAGTAATTTTGGAGTAGAATAGGAGGTTTTGGTTGTGGTGATATTCAACATGTCTTCAGATCCAAATGTGGATGTTCCTCGTCCCTTACGTGAGGATTCTATTCTGCATTAGGAGCAGCTGGAGGGTTAGGGTCTCAGATGGGATCCCAGTGGACTATGAAACATTACCTGAATGGTACACTACATGCATCTAGTTCAATTTTGGTGAACCATCCTATAAGCCAAGGTACTGGTCATCTCTTTGACGCCTTTATAAATGAAAGATCAAAACGAGTGACCGATCCCTTTATTGCTGTGGGTCAAACACTGAAAAGGATTCCCACAGATAAAAGTGAAATGTGTGGCAAATGTGAAAGACTGTTACAGAAGGACACAAAAACATACTTTAACATTTTGGGACTGCAAAGATATATAGACCTTAAAACACCAAGGGGGTTACGGTACGGTCCCAGTTTACCTTTTGACTTAAGGTGCCCCACAGAGAAACAGTTCAGGGAACACTGGGTTAATGCTTTACATAAATGTGTGACAGAATGGCTACATATCCTTCTGGAGAGGGATCAAGTAGAGCATAGAAAACTGAAGCAAGAACTAGCCACATTCTCTCACACTATTAGTACTTCCCTGGGGGCTCAGAATATTAACTTTTGGAGATCATCAATAAAAAAACGGTCCGCTTTAGAATCAGACTTAATAGAATACAAGAAAATAAAATTGACGAGACATCAATGATTACGAAGGAGGGAGTGCGTTTGTGCCTCCGTCCAATCGGAAGCAAAGAAATCAACAGCGTCATCACGTAAGTTTTAAAAGAGCTTCCTCTGCTTCTTTCGTGTCGTCAGAAGGAACCAGTTACTATGGCACAGATGAGAATGAGGATTTTCCAGACCTGACTCAACACAATGCCCAGAGGAACACAGACGAGAATTTCAGAGCCAAAGGGAGCAGAACCAGTACCAGCAGGGATAGAAAAGGGGTATAAACAACGGATATAATGAAAACACAAATGAAGGCCAAAGAAGGGACTTTAAACAAGGACAGAGTAATGGGCAACAGTACAATAAAAGACTTAGACAGTAGTGTCAATGAGGTATGTACTGAAGCTAATTTAGTGCTTAACTTGTCAAGCTGCAGCTTGTCAGAAGAGCAAACAACATTTTTAAATCGTGGACTTAATTTGTGCCCACTGTTATACCAAGGGCTCATGTAGTGAAACAAGAAATGTTTAGATTTGTTCGTAAGTTGCATTAAAGAAATTATTTTGCCATGCAAACAAGTAAAACTAATGGTGAAACTAATGACATGTTTCAAGTAGTAAGAGAGTCAGACGATAGTTTTTATTCATGTTGTGAGGAGATGGAAGAAATGCTTAAGGAGGATGAAAATGAAGGAACTGATTTAAAAGCATTTTTTTAAAATTGATGCATCTGCCATTCCTGTGTTAAACAAGTTTATCCCCCCGTTTGACAATGCACATATAAGCACATTTTGGTTCCATGATATGTTTTGGGGGTGAGAGTATATGTGAGGATATTTTAAAAAAACAGAAGGGGCATAAGTTATAATTTAACATTTAAAGAATGGCAAGCATTAAAAGATTTACAGAGTAGGAAGGATTTAATAACAAAACCAGCTGATAAAGGTAACAAGATAGTAGTCATGAATGTAATACAATACTATAGAATGTGCATGGACCATTTGCAAAACAAGGATGTATATGAAAAATGTGATAAAAAATCTATGAACAAGCTTTAATTAATTATGAAGTTATGTTAAATAAAAATGTGAGGCTAGGATATTTTACTGAGAAGGATGTGAAAGATAGACCAACAGAAATAGTGAAAAAGCTTTTTTTTCTGCCTACCAAAAATACATAAAAAAATTTGGAGAACCCTCCAGGTAGGCCGATAATTTCCGCCTGCAAGTATTTTCTACATAACATTGGTTTAGTGTTGCATAAGGTGTTACCATATGTACAAAGGTCACCTTTATATATACAAGATAGTTTTGATTTTTTGGAAAAAAAAATGTCTTCACTTGTATGGAATGGAAGTAAATACTGGTTAGTACTTTATGTAAAAAGTTTATATACATCAATTAAGCATGAAGATGGGTTACAGGCCCATCAGATGTTTTCTAGGGGATACTCCCATTTCTAATTTTATTATTGAGATTGTAGATTTTTCCTTAAAAAAATAATTTTTATTTTGATAACCAAATGTACAGACAAAAACAGGGTACGGCCATGGGGGCAGCTTTTGCTTGCTTTATTTGAAATTACTTTTTTATGCAAATTAAGTTTTATGAAAAAATATGTTGAATTTTTACTTTCCGTATACAGATGATTTGATTTGTGTGTGTGAAGGTGGTTGGGCAGAAGTGTAGAATTTTATAACTGATTTACATAAAAATCCATTTGGCCTGTCTTTTGATGGCCTGCAAAAAAGGTACAAAGGTCATTTATTTGGATTTAGTTTTGGAAGGAAAGGGGAATAGAAGTATTACAAGTATACATAGCAAATTTGAAGACGGTGGTCAATACTTCATGCCACCAGCTATCATCCCCCGATGTTTTGAAGGCCTTACCCTATGGGGAGTTAAGGATATCTAAGTTGTGCAGTGATAAAAAAGTACAGTTTTGTACCTACCATAAATGTAGATGTCCGATAGGAATGCATCTGCAGTCCTTACAAATGGGTTGTCCTGTCGTCAGGCAGCCCTTCGGTCGGCCGGATTCCAAAGTCTGGGTCTGCCCTCGGCTGGTGTCGCACTTCACCCGACGTCATAGCTGCAGTTATTCGGGTATAAAGGCATCAGCCGACGCCATTTTCCTCAGTGTTTCTTGCCCCAGATGCCAGGTGCCCTCTTGGAAGGCTAAATTTGGATAAATGCCAATGATTCCAAATAGTAGAGAGCAAACACAAAAATAAGCATGTATGTACATATATACAAACAAATACACCATAATAGATTCCCCAGCTAGCTATAAGATGGGCAAATACCCTAGGAGCACCACAGAGGGAAGGGTGGGTAATCCTGACTGCAGATGCATTCCTATCGGACATCTACATTTATGGTAGGTACAAAACTGTACTATGTCCTTCAAGGATGCATCTGCAGTCCTTACAAATGGGTAGAATACCATAGCCAAACTGGGGAGGTGGACAAATAAAGTTATGGTGTAGTTAGGATCCCTTGCAAAACAGCAGTGGCAAAGCCTGCTCGGGATCTAGAGTATAAAGGTAAATTATAATGCTTGGCAAATGTATGCAGGGAGCTCCAAGTAGCAGCTTCTAAAATGTCCTTGGTAGCCACTCCTCGTAAGAAGGCTGTGGTAGTGGCTGTTGCCCTTGTAGAGTGAGGCCTGATGTTCTCTGGAGTTTTCTTTCCATGGTAGGAGTAACAAAATCTAATGCAATTTCCTATCCACTTGGAGATTGTCTGTTTTGAAATTGCTTTTCCTTCCCTTCCTGTTGCATATGCTACCAGTAGCTGGTCAGTTTTTCTATTGCCCTTGGTCCTGTCCAGGTAGTAGCGTAATTGTCTATGTACATCCAAGGTATGTAGCAGTCTTTCTCCCCTGTTCTGTGGGTTAGGGAAGAATGTAGGTAGGTGGATAGCCTGATTTAAAGAAACTCTGGAAACCACCTTAGGCATAAAGGAAGGATTTGTTCTCATGGACACTCTATCTTGATGGAAGATCAGGAAGGGTTGCACTGCCATTAATGCCTGAAGTTCAGATACCCTTCTTGCTGAAGTGATTGCCAGCAGGAAAGCAGTCTTCCATGATAAGTATTGCAATTCTGCTGTTGCTGCTGGTTCGAAAGGAGGAAGTGTCAATTTTTCTAGCACAAAGTTCAAGTCCCATGCTGGTAATGGTGGCTTCCTAGGAGGCTTTACATTTTTAATTCCTCTCAGAAACTGTCTGAGCAGAGGATGTGAGAAGACAGAAGGATCCAAGTCGTATTCTGCTGAAATAGCGGATGCATGAATCTTGATGGAGGAATAGGACAGGCCTGTGTGGAAGAGCTCTGCCAAGTATTCCAGAATGTTGGCTATGTTTACCAGTGACACATCTCCTTTTTCAGTACTCCAAATGAGATATCTTCTCCATTTTGCTGAATATTTTTTTCTTGTTGAGGGTCTGCGAGCCTCAAGGATAATGTCTTTAACCCTTTGGGATAAATTTGGGTTAATTGGTCTTATGCAATGTTCCAGGCAGTCAGCTGCAGAGTTTTCAGGTTTGGATGCAGATTGTTGTAGTTGTTCTGTGTTAACAGCAAGGGGAACCAGGGGTAGTGGCCATATTTGTTCCCGAGACATGCTCCTCAGTAATGGGTACCAATGTTGCCTTGGCCAGTCTGGAGCTATCAGAATGATCCTTGGACGGTCCTCTTTGATCTTCAATAGCACTTTGTGCATCAAAGGAAGTGGTGGGAATGCATATGCTGTCAGGTTTTTCCAACTGAAGGATAGGGAGTCCACCTTCCAAGCAAGTGGGTGGTACGTCCTTGTGCAGAATTTCTTTAGTTGGTGATTGCGTGGGGATGCAAATAAGTCTATTTCTGGGAGTCCCCATTTTCTTGTAATGGTTTTGAAGATGTCCGGATGCAGCATCCATTCGTGGGCATCCGTGGTAGTCCTGCTTAAAATGTCTGCTAGGATGTTTTCTTTTCCTGGTACAAAATTGCTTTTAACTGAATGTTGTAGCTCAGGGCCACATTCCAGAGATCCAGTGCCATCCGGCAAAGAGGATACGAGTGTGTGCCTCCCTGTTTGTTGATGTACCACATAACTGTGGTGTTGTCTGTCCTTATCATCAATAGACCTTGTTGAAGGAATGGTCTGAATGCCTGAATTGCCAGTTTTACTGCCAGCATTTCCTTTAGATTTATGTGTAGGTGCAGCTGGTTTTGAGACCATAAGCCTTGTATGCACTTGTCCAGCATGTGTGCCCCCCAACCGAGGTCTGAGGCGTCTGTCGTGATGGTTTGGCTTGGTTGAATACTGTGAAAAGGCAATCCTGTGTTTGATTGACAAGCCTGAGCCCACCATAGGAATTCTTGCTTCAGGCATGGAATAATGGGAATCTAGGTTTCCAAGCTGTGCTTGTGTTGAGACCATAAATTCCTTAGGTACCACTGTAGTTTTCTCATATGCAGTCTGGCATGAGGAACCAATATTATGCAGGATGCCATGAAGCCCAAGGCTTGCAGAACTTTTCTTGCTGTCAGATGGTTCTGTTTTGTTAAGGCCAAGAAGTAGAGAGGTAGCTGCTCCTGTTTTTCTACTGTTAGGAATGCCATTTGCCTTTATGTGTCCAACTCTGCACCCAAAAAGGTTATTCTCTGGGATGGTATCAGTCTTGACTTTTTTATATTGACTGTGTATCCCAGGGCTTGTAGCAGATAAATGACCCTTTGTAAATCTTCTGCTAGTTTGCTTTTGTTGTCCGCTTGTATCAGGCAGTCGTCCAGGTATGGGTAAGATAGATTTGGATTCCCTGAAGCCTGAAATGAGCAATTACTGATGCCAGGCATTTCGTGAACACTCTGGGCGCAGTAGATAAGCCAAAGGGCAATGCTGAGAATTGATAATGCTCTGATCCTGCAAGAAATCTGAGGTATCTTCTGCAGTTTGGTCGTATGGGGACGTGCAGGTATGCCTCCTTGAGATCTAGAGTCACCAGCCAAGACTCCTTGCCCAGCATGGGAAGAAGCTGCTGTAGGGTCAGCATTTTGAATTTTGGAACAATGAGGAATGTGTTTAAAGCGGACAAGTCGAGAATAGGTCTCCATTTGCCTTCTTTTCTTGGTACCAGGAAGAGTCTGGAGTAAAATCCTTCCTTGCTCCATAGATGGTACCTTTTCTACAGCTCTCATCCTTAATAATTGGGATATTTGTTTTAGTGCTTCTGTCTTTTGATTTGGAGGTAGGTTTGGCATTCCTCTCTTCCCTGGTAGAGTATGGAAGTGAAACCTGTAACCTTGGTCTATTATCTGTAAAATCCACTTGTCTCTTGTGATGTAATGCCAGTTTGTCATAAATAAGGCTAGCTTCCCGCCTAAGGGTGCTTGCAGTTGTTCCCTGGTAGGCGGTGCCAGAGCCAAGTCACTGTGATTGACCAGTAGTTGTGGTGGTGGCTGTGTCTGTGGCTGTGCCTCGCTGGTTGTTGCCCTGCCACTGACGTCCTCTGTAAGCACCACTGGATTGGCTTCTGCCTCTTGATCGCCTATTCCTGCCTCTGAGTTCTGGAGGAGTCTGGAAAGGACCAATTCTTGGAGGGCCAATTCCTGCTAAACCTCGGAGGTTGGACCTGTAAGAAATCTTTTACTGTTTGGACAGATTTTGCCTTCTCTTCCATCTTCTTCAGTACTTGTTGTGCAGGAGAGCCAAACAAATTGATCTTGTCCATAGGAGCATCTAATAGTTTTGATTTGACATGGTCTGGTAAGGCCTGTTCTTTTAGCCATGCATGCCTTCTGATGACTGTGCCAGTCATGGCTGATCTAAAGGAAGCCTCCAGTGCATCATAGCCGCATTTTAGGGAATGGTTACTGACTTGTTGAATGTTATGTACCATTTCCTGCACATATTTTTTGTCTACTGTTTCATCTGAGGACACTTTTTTGGTTAACTGATCTAGCAAAAATTCTTGATACTGCATCATGTGAAATTGACAGTTCAAGGCCCTAGCTGAAAGAGTAGCAGAAGTGTAAACTTTTTTACCCCATCTCTCTAAGGATCTGGATTCCCTTTCAGAGGGGAGGGGGTTTTTGGCAGAGGTGGCTGCTACAGCCTTAGGTCCTTGGGATCTGCAAGGGGAGCCTTATACAAGTGGTAATGTGTGTCCGGGACCCTGTAGTATCTATCGGGCTTAACAGGGGCCGGAGGCAGAGAATCAGGAGCAGTACAAGCATCATTAAATGCATCATCTACAACAGAAAGAACTGGAGGTATGGCTAAAGGCCTATGTTGTGGTAAATGCAGAAAAGTTCTAAGCCTTTTTCTGGAATCTGAAAAATCCTGGCCCTGCCACTGAAATTGTTCCCTCATAGCATGCAGGGTTTCCCCAAAGGAAAATTCCTCAGGCGGAGAGGCAGAAGGAATGGACTCTTCACCATCAGAGTCTTCATAAGGGGAGTATGGGGCCTCTGGAGGGTCTGTATCATTTGAGTCATCAGAGGAATCATCTGTAGACACTGGCTCAGTGGGCTCTGCTCTAGGCCTCTTCTCTGGAGGCGGGTGAGAGGCCCTGTCTGGTTGAGGTTGGGATCCTCGGATTAAAGAAATGAGATCCTCTGCTAAACTAAGCATTTGTGAACTAGAGCTAGGCCTGTGAGAGGGGGGCTTAGCAGGCACAGATTTAGTAGTTTTAGCTGCTTTAGCCCTGGCAAAGGCCTTAATGGACATGGCTGCAGGTGGCCTAGCAGCTCCACGTGCAGGGGTTGAAATATCCAAGGGAATAGTGTCTGATAATTCCTGAGAAACTAACAGCAGGTGGGATATCAGAAGCCGATTCCACGAGGTTGGAAGAGGCCTCGGCAGAAGGAAAGTTTTCGGCTGAAGGAGGAACCGCTTGCTCGGTTTCAGCCGAAACAGAGACACTCGCGGTTGGCTTAACCGCGGTTTCGGCCGAAACCGCGGACCGCGAGTGTCGGTCCTTTTCCTTGCGTTTTTTAGATATTTGCGAAGTCGAAGGATCCGACGGCATAATATAAGCAAAATCGGAGCCGAAAAACTCCTCAGCAAACTCCGACCGACGTCTAAGCGTCCGCCGGTTAAAAGAAGCACAGGCTAGACAAGCTGCGACGTCGTGGTCTGGGCCTAGACAAGGTAAGCAGTAAGAGTGGAAATCTTTATGAGGTATTTGTTTCCCACAAGTTAAACAGTTATTCACTTTTTCTGATATCGGCTGAGGCAAGAAAGAGTCCCCAACGGGGTACTTAGCTTTTTAGAAGTCTTCGAAGTAGTATTCGGTAGTAGTAATCTCTGGTTCTGACCGACCGGCACTTGCGAACAGCTTCTGCTTCGGGCACCACGCGGCAAGAAAGACTGAGGAAAATGGCGTCGGCTGATGCCTTTATACCCGAATAACTGCAGCTATGACGTCGGGTGAAGTGCGACACCAGCCGAGGCCAGACCCAGACTTTGGAATCCGGCCGACCGAAGGGCTGCCTGACGACAGGACAACCCATTTGTAAGGACTGCAGATGCATCCTTGAAGGACATCAATTTGTTATAAAAAATGACACAAACAAATATGTTTTTGGGTAGGGGGTATGACTCAAGTACTACACAGGAAGCCCAGGATAAGATGCTTAATGGGACAAGTGTGGAAAAGGGAAAAGAAGTAAGAAATATGGGATATCAGAGATATGAGAAAAATAATCAAAACACAAAGGACTCAATATATTATGTATCAGTCTACAATGTTAGTAGTATGGCAATGGTGGACTTGATTAATTATTATGGAAATATCTAGTACAAGATACACTTCTGGCCACTATTTTACTGAAAAAAGTTTTTTTCATATAATAGAGGCAAAAATATAAAATATATAATGGTCCCAGGCACCTTTAGTTTGCCAACAATGGAAATTAGAAGACCCCTATCAGTTCAGGGAACTTTTAATTGTGGCAAGTGTAGTACTTGTGCACATATTAACACATTTTATAGTATTAATGATGTAAAATGTATATCTAAGGGAGTATTTTCTTGTGAAAGCAAAGTAACATATGCTTTAAGTTGTCCTTGTCATTTGTATTATATAGGGGAGACCAAACGAAACTTTTGTGTTAGATTTATGGAGCATTTTAAGAGATATAAAAAAACAAAGGGAAGATGAAATAATATCCTCACATTTTAGAACTTATCACAACAGTGATGTTAATTTGTTGCATAGCACTGTTTTGGAACACACTGAATACACAGAAGGTAATGAAAATATATTAAAACAAAAATTAATGTATAAACAGAAGGTATATATATTTTAAAATATAAAACTTTAGTTCCTAAAGATTTGAATAATGAGCTAAATTGGAGACGTTTGCTTAAATTTAATGATGTTTTAATTAATTGTTTAATCAACTGACTGAATGTAATTTGAAATTTAATATACAAGGTGTGGTTTTTGTGACTCATTCCTTGAAGGTGGTTACACCGACGCGCTAGAACAGAGTGAGCTTGTTTTACTACATGTTTATTTTTTGTTATTGAGACAACAGAATTATTTTTTCATTTGGATCGTGGTTGTCAAGTAAATGTGGTTCATAGAGCCTACCTTGATCTGGCCAAGGCCTTTGATACCATTCTGCACTCATGAATCATAGAAAAACTCACCAAGCTACGCATCAACCTCTATATCTCTAGGTGGGTTGCAAACTGGCTCACTGATAGAACCCACAGTGTAAAAGTAGCTGACTCCAAGTAAGACTGCAGACCAGTCACGAGTGAGAGTACCACAGGGTTCGGTCCAGAGTCCTCTCCTGTTTGGTATCTACTTCTCAGAAGTCCAGGCCAACATGAAGGGACTATGGCTGACAATGTTCGCAGATGATTGCAAGTTGGGAGCTATTATTTATTCCCCAAGTGATGTTGACATCCTACAGAAAGGCCTCAATGAGACCAACGACTAGTGTCAGAACCATGGCCTTAAGCCCAATGCCAAAAAATGTGTCGTTATCCCCCTTGGGACAAACCCCGTTCCCTTGAATTACCATACTGATGGTAGTCCACTGAAGACAGAAGGCGTTATAAGATATCTGGGAACACAGGTTGACAGCAACTTCTCTTCTAACCACCACATTGCCAGTGTGGTCAGAAAGTCCTATGTGGCACATCTCATTACAAAGGGTTTTGCAACCAGGAAGAGAGAGGTCATCGTCTCCCTCTACTCTTCCCTCATTAGGCCAATCATAGAATACAATACCCCATTTGGCATGTACCTCACTACATACAAGCAACAACATAACAGCCCACAAAAGTACCTCACAGAGAGGATCCTAGGCCTTAAACTCGTCCTATATGGGCAGACTCAAAAAACTCCAACTATTCTTGGTCTCATATCGTCTGCTTAGAGGCGATCTCTGCTTAACTTACAAAGCCATGTCTGACTCAGCTCTGTTAGAAATGCTACATCTAAACAACTTCCAATCCCTCCGCATCACACGCTCCAGAGACCTCATGCTGGAGGGACAGGTTCATAACTCAGAGACTGCCCATGCTCTGGAACAGACTTCCCATAAATGTCAAGCAGCGCACCTGATTGGCCCTCTTCAAGAGAAATATTGATGAGTAGATGGGAAATAGAAAATTCACCCCGGGGATCACTCCAGTGGCTCTACTCAATAGAGGCACTGGGAACTAAGGTTGGCAGCCACGATGCTAGGGTAATCCTATGGGGCTAGGCTTGTAAAGGCTCCAGGGCCATTAGCCTAGTGCACACCTATGAACCTATGAGTCAAACTGGACAGTATAATGCAAGATGTATACTTCACAACAAAATTAAGGAATACAGAGTCCCCAAGGGGGTACCTTCTCACTTTAATTTTCATTTGTAGTCTTGGGACTATGGTGCACTCTCCTGTAGTGAACTTGTATGATGCAAAAACGAAAGTCAGCATGGGTGGATAACACAAATATATGAGAGTATGTGAAGACATCTGTGGTAGAGATGCATCTGCATTACTAGGAGAAACTGTACTAGCATCCGAAAGCAATGGGCTCCTATAAAATCATCGGTCACTAGCAGAAACGGTCAACAAATGGCATGACACTGGAGTCTGTTGACGAAACTTGCTAAGCAGTACATTTACAGCTATGGTCTATATTAGCTCATGTTTTGTAAGAATCCACATCTCTCTTGCTCTGACTGGCAATTTCCCTGCCCTAAGAAGTTCAAAGAACATGGCAGAGAGAATGTATCTTAGCATTATATGCATCAAGATGATCATTTGCTGAGGCTGAATGTTCAGTCTCTGGAAAGCACTATGGGAACAGCTTTGTACCTCAAGTAAAAAGTCTGATGAAATGGAAGACAAGGTACACAACATAAGAGCGGACACTGCAGAGGAGAGATAAAGTACAGTTTTGTACCTACCATAAATGTAGATGTCCGATAGGCATGCATCTGCAGTCCCTACAAATGGGTTGTCCTGTCGTCAGGCAGCCCTTCGGTCGGCCGGATTCCAAAGTCTGGGTCTGGCCTCGGCTGGTGTCGCACTTCACCCGACGTCATAGCTGCAGTTATTCGGGTATAAAGGCATCAGCCGACGCCATTTTCCTCAGTGTTTCTTGCCCCAGATGCCAGGTGCCCTCTAGGAAGGCTAAATTTGGATAAATGCAAATGGTTCCAAATAGTAGAGAGCAAACAAAAAATAAGCATGTATGTACATATATACAAACAAATACACCGTAATAGATTCCCCCAGCTAGCTACAAGATGGGCAAATACCCTAGGAGTACCACAGAGGGGAAGGAGGGTGGGTAATCCTGACTGCAGATGCATGCCTATCGGACATCTACATTTATGGTAGGTACAAAACTGTACTATGTCCTTCAAGGATGCATCTGCAGTCCTTACAAATGGGTAGAATACCATAGCCAAACTGGGGGAGGAGGAGAAATAAGATTATGGTGTAGTTAAGATCTCTTGCAAAACAGCAGTGGCAAAACCTGCTCGGGATCTGGAATATAAAGGTAAATTATAATGCTTGGCAAATGTATGCACGGAGCTCCAAGTAGCAGCCTCTAAAATGTCCTTGGTAGCCACTCCTCGTAAGAAAGCTGTGGTAGTGGCTGTAGCCCTTGTAGAGTGAGGCCTGATGTTTTCTGGAGTTTTCTTCCCATGGTAGGAGTAACAAAATCTAATGCAATTTCCTATCCACTTAGAGATTGTCTGTTTTGAAATTGCTTTTCCTTCCATTCCTGTTGCATATGCTACCAGTAGCTGGTCAGTTTTTCTGTTGCTCTTGGTCCTGTCCAGGTAGTAACGTAATTGTCTATGTACATCCAAGGTATGCAACAGTCTTTCTCCCCTGTTCTGTGGGTTGGGGAAGAATGTAGGTAGGTGGATAGCTTGATTCAAAGATACCCTGGAGACCACCTTTGGCATAAAAGTAGGATTAGTTCTCATGGACACTCTATCTTGATGGAAGATCAGGAAGGGCTGTACTGTCATTAATGCCTGTAGCTCAGATACCCTTCTTGCTGAAGTGATTGCAAGCAGGAAAGCAGTTTTCCATGATAAGTATTGTAATTCTGCTGTTGCTGCTGGTTCGAAAGGAGGTAGTGTCAATTTTTCTAGCACAAAGTTCAAGTCCCATGCTGGCAATGGTGGCTTCCTAGGTGGTTTTACATTTTTAATTCCTCTCAGAAACTGCCTGAGCAGAGGATGTGAGAAGACTGGAGGATCCAAGTTGTATTCTGCTGAAATGGCTGATGCATGAATCTTAATGGAAGAATAGGACAGGCCGTTGTGGAAGAGCTCTGCCAAGTATTCCAGGATGTTAGCTATGTTTACCAGTGACACAGTCTCTCCTTTTGCTGTACTCCAAATGAGATATCTTTTCCATTTTGCTGAATAATTTTTTTCTTGTTGAGGGTCTGCGAGCCTCCAAGATAATGTCTTTAACCCTTTGAGATAAATCTGGGTTATTTGGTCTTATGCAATGTTCCAGGCAGCCAGCTGCAGTGTTTTCAGGTTTGGATGCAGGGTTTTGAAGTTGTTCTGTGTTAACAGCAAGGGAACTAGGGGCAGAGGCCATATTTGTTCCAGAGACATACTCCTCAGTAATGGGTACCAATGTTGCCTTGGCCAGTCTGGAGCTATCAGGATGATCCTTGGACGGTCTTCTTTGATCTTCAATAGCACCTTGTGCATCAAAGGAAGAGTTAGGAATGCATATGCTGTCAGGTTTTTCCAACTGAAAGATAGGGAGTCCACTTTCCAAGCAAGTGGGTGGTACGTCCTTGTGCAGAATTTTTTCAGTTGGTGACTGTGTGGGGATGCAAATAAGTCTATTTCTGGTAGTCCCCATTTCCCTGTAATGGTTTTGAAGATGTCCGGATGCAGCATCCATTCGTGGGCATCCGTGGCAGTTCTGCTTAGGATGTCTGCTAGTATATTTTCTTTTCCTGGCACAAAAATTGCTTGTAACTAAATGTTGAAGCTCAGTGCCACATTCCAGAGGTCCATTGCCATCCGGCATAGAGGGTATGAATGTGTGCCTCCCTGTTTGTTGATGTACCACATAACTGTGGTGTTGTCCGTCCTTATCAGCAGTTGACCCTGTCGAAGAAATGGTCTGAATGCCTGAATTGCCAGTTTTACTGCCAGCATTTCCTTTTGATTTATGTGTAGGTGCAGCTGGTCTTGAGTCCATAAGCCTTGTATGCACTTGTCCAGCATGTGTGCCCCCCAACCGAGGACTGAAGCGTCTGTTGTGATGGTCTGGCTTGGTTGAGTGCTGTGGAAGGGCAGTCCCTTGTTTGATTGACAGGCCTGAGCCCACCATTGGAATTCTTGCTTCAGGCATGGAATTATTGGAATTTGGGTTTCTAGGCTGTGCTTGTGCTGAGACCATAAATTCCTTAGGTACCACTGTAACTTTCTCATATGTAGTCTGGCATGTGGAATCAATATTATGCAGGATGCCATGTAACCCAGGGCTTGCAGGACTTTTCTTGCTGTTAGCTGGTTCTGCTTTGTTAATGCCATGAAGTAGAAAGGGAGTTGCTCCTGTTTTTCTACTGTCAGGAATGCCATTTGTTTTGATGTGTCCAGATCTGCACCCAAGAAGGTTATCCTTTGGGATGGTATCAGCCTCGACTTTTTTATATTGACTGTGTATCCCAGGGCTTGTAGTAGATGAATGACCCTTTGCCAATCTTTTGTTAATTTGCTTTTGTTGTCCGCTTGTAACAGGCAGTCGTCCAGGTAAGGGTAAATTTGAATTCCCTGAAGCCTGCAATGAGCAATTACTGATGCCAGGCATTTCGTGAATACTCTGGGCGCAGTAGATAAGCCAAAGGGCAATGCTGAGAATTGATAATGCTCTGATCCTGCAAGAAATCTGAGGTATCTTCTGCAATTTGGTCGTATGGGGACGTGCAGGTATGCCTCCTTGAGATCTAGAGTTACCAGACAAGACTCCTTGCCCAGCATGGGAAGAAGCTGCTGTAGGGTCAGCATTTTGAATTTTGGAACAATGAGGTATGTGTTTAAAGCGGACAGGTCGAGAATAGGCCTCCATTGGTTTTCTTTTCTTGGTACCAGGAAGAGTCTGGAATAAAATCCTTGCCCTTGTTCCATAGATGGTACCCTTTCTACAGCTCCCATCCTTAGTAAGTGAGTTAGTTGTTCTAGAGCTTCTGTCTTCTGATTTGGAGGTAGGTTTGGCATTCCTCTCTTCCTTGGTAGAGTATGGAAGTGAAACCTGTAACCTTGGTCTATTGTCTGTAAAATCCATTTGTCTCCTGTGATGTAATGCCAGTTTACTGAAAATAAGGCTAGCTTCCCGCCTAAGGGTGCCTGTAGTTGTTCCCTGGTAGGCGGTGCCAGAGCCAAGTCACTGTGATTGTCCTGTGGAAGTGGTGGTGGCTGGATCTGTGGCTGTACCTCGCTGGTTGTTAGCCTGCCACTGACGCCCCCTGTAGGCACCTCTGGATTGACCCCTGCCTCTTGAGCGTCTATTCCTGCCTCTCGGAGCTCTGGAGGTGTCTGGAAAGGACCAATTCTTGGAAGGCCAGTTCCTGCTAAACCTTGGAGGCTGGACCTGCAAGAAATCCTTGACTGTCTGGACAGATTTTGCTTTCTCTTCCACCTTCTTCAGCACCTGCTGTGCAGGGAGCCAAACAAATTGAGCTTATCCATGGGAGCATCTAGGAGCTTTGATTTAACATGGTCTGGTAAGGACTGTTCTTTTAACCATGCATGTCTTCTGATCACTGTGCCAGTCATGGCTGATCTAAAGGAAGCCTCCAGTGCATCATAGCCGCATTTTAAGGAATGATTACGGACCTGCTGAATGTTATGTACCATTTCCTGTACAGATTTTTTGTCTAATGGTTCATCCGAGGACAGTTTTTTAGTTAACTGGTCTAACATAAATTCCTGATGCTGAATCATGTGGAATTGACAGTTCAAGGCCCTAGCTGAAAGAGTAGCAGAAGTGTAAACTTTTTTACCCCATCTCTCTAAGGCCCTAGATTCCCTTTCAGAGGGGAGGGGGTTTTTGGTAGAGGTAGCTACTACATCCTTGGGTCCCTGGGAGATAGTTTCGGGATCTGCAAAAGGGGCCTTATACAAATGATAATGTGTGTCCGGAACCCTGTAGTACCTATCGGGCTTAGCAGGGGCCGGAGGAAGAGAATCAGGAGCAGTACAAGCATCATTAAAAGCATCATCCACAACAGTAAGTACTGGAGGAATGGCTAAAGGCCTATGCTGTGGCAAATGCAAAAAGGTTCTAAGCCTTTTCCTAGAGTCTGAAAAATCCTGGCCCTGCCATTGAAATTGTTCCCTCATAGCATGCAAGGTTTCCACAAAAGAAAATTCCTCAGGCGGAGAGGCAGAAGGAATGGACTCTTCTGCATCAGAGTCCTCATAAGGAGAAAAAGGGGCCTCTGGAGGGTCTGAATTATCTGATTCATCAGAGGAGCCATCTGAAGAAACTGGCTCAGGGGGCTCTACTCTAGTCCTCTTCTCTGGAGGTGGTTGAGAGGCCCTGCCTGGATGTGGTTGGGATCCCCGGATCAAAGAAATGAGATCCTCTGCTAGACTAAGCATTTGTGAACTAGAACTGGGCCTGTGAGAGGGGGTCTTAGCAGGCACAGTTTTGGTAGTTTTTGCTGCTTTAGCCCTGGCAAAGGCCTTAATCGACATGGATGCAGGAGGCCTAGCAGCTCCACGTGCAGGGGTAGAAATATCCAAAGGGATAGTATCTGATAAATCCTGTGAACCTGCAGGAGCAGGTGGGATTTCAGTAACAGATTCAGCCAAGCTGGATGAGGCCTCGGTACGTGGCAAGCTTTCGGCCGAAGGAAGAACCGTGGACTCTGTTTCAGCCGAAACCGAGACACTCGCGGTTGGCTTAACCACGGTTTTGGCCGAAACCGCGGACCACGAGTGTCGGTCCTTTTCCTTGCGTTTTTTAGAAATTTGCGTAGTCGGAGTATCCGACGGCATAATGTAAGCAAAAGCGGAGCCGAAAAACTCTTCAGCAAATTCAGACCGACGTCTAAGCGTTCGTCGGTTGAAAGAAGCACAGGCTAGACAAGCTGCTACGTCGTGGTCTGGGCCTAAGCAAGGTA
This sequence comes from Protopterus annectens, assembly GCF_019279795.1. Classification (NCBI taxonomy): domain Eukaryota; kingdom Metazoa; phylum Chordata; order Ceratodontiformes; family Protopteridae; genus Protopterus; species Protopterus annectens. Next base: position 1,576,178,370 of record NC_056744.1, on the reverse strand, counting down.
AGCAGTAAGAGTGGAAATCTTTATGAGGTATTTGTTTCCCACAATTTAAACAGTTATTCACTTTTTCTGACATTGGCTGAGGCAAGAAAGAGTCCCCAACGGGGTACTTAGCTTTTTAGAAGTCTTCGGTACTTGTAGTAGTAATCTCTGGTTCTGACCGACCGGCACTTGCGAACAGCTTCTGCTTCGGGCGCCACGCGGCAAGAAAGACTGGGGAAAATGGTGTCGGCTGATGCCTTTATACCCGAATAACTGCAGCTATGACGTCGGGTGAAGTGCGACACCAGCCGAGGCCAGACCCAGACTTTGGAATCCGGCCGACCGAAGGGCTGCCTGACGACAGGACAACCCATTTGTAAGGACTGCAGATGCATCCTTGAAGGACATCCTGGAGTTATCCCTGGCCGATAGATATCAAAAAGTGTCATCATTCCAGGAGACAAAGCTAAGACCGAAGGGGAGACCCAACACATCACCAAACAGACAATGAGTGGACGGACTTACCAAAAAGGATAAACAGCCTGGAAAAGGCAGATGGGGAACTGTGAAGTAAATTAGTATTTGTTAATGGAGTAAAGCAGCCACAGGTGATGCAACAATGTTGTAGCCTAATACTGCAGACACACAAGGATCTGCTGCCGTGGCATGCATGCAGCATATTCACTCTGAACTAGGAAGTGATAAACAAAACCCTAACTCACATGTAGATGAAATACAACATGCTCCTGGCTGTAAATGTTCTCTTGGATAAGCAAAACGGTATTAAATAAGAACTTGGAAAAACAGTTATGCCCTTGCAAAAATTGGTAATGCTGGCCAAAAATGTACATCCAAAGTGTGCACCTTCAAAGAAACTCCAAGCAGAAAATCTAAAACATGATTATGACTACAGAATCTGAAAAAACTTCGGAAAAAAATTCCAAAACTACTCTACCTTGAATAAATGTCTTTTTAGCTACAATTTGTTAGAACAGTGGAAAGTTCTTTCCACAGACATCAAGTATGCAGTTTTACAATGTGTGGAACTCTTGGGATGTTTCAGTCTGTCCCCTCCTGAAGCAATGTGTGCAGGACAATTGTGAAAATTCAAGATGTCGGTTTATGATCTGGCAAAGACATCACTCTTCCAGTATAGCAAAGTGAAAGACATTAAAGTTAGGAGACAGAAACTCACAGGTTGACACAGTTGCGTTCTACTGACCAAAGGGGAAGAACAACATCTTGGTAGAGTGCCTGTCTGCCCAAAAGATTACCCTGTATGGGGTGGCTCACAATGTTCTACAAACTTCAATTATCCCCTACCTGAAAGGTTACTTATTCAGGAAGGCTAACAATAAAACCCTCTTTTGTTATACAGGGCAAAACATGGTTATTAGTCAAAGAATGGTGCCAGTACACAGACAACACTGCATAAAATCTTTTTACCTTCCAGGAACCAACAAGGGTAGTGGAAACAGAACTTCCAAGATGGCTGCACACTAACAAGTTGATTAGAACTTTCCAGTGAGAAAAATGCAATTTGTGGAGAAAAAACATTCAAAGCTATTAATCTGGGTAAAATTCAGTTGGTGGCTAATAAACTGCATGGATGCCAACACAGAATAAATTTGTCAAAAGTAACAGAAAGGTAGTAGTAAACTGACGGGGAAAATCTTGCAGCTGTTCAGCAAAAAGCAGTTCAGGTTTCAGCTTTGGCACAAGAGATAGCTTCCAGTAATTTAGAGGAAAAATTAAATCATATGCAATTACAGATAGTTAATTAAGCGAAACACTGACAGAATATACACAATCAAATAAAAATGTAAAAATAGTAGCTTTAATTGGCTATTTAGATGAGCCAAAAAAAAAAAATCAGAGAATGAAATGAAAAGACTGACAGAGCATGAAGTTTCTGAAGAGTTGTTTCAAATAAAGCACACAGAAAACCCAAGATTTTCTGCTGTACCAAAGAAAATGGCAGGAACAGATAATTTTATGAAACTACAAATAAAAAACTGCACTGGTGTTTCACAGCAGGATTTGTGTGTATGCTATAAACTTGTCAATGAGAAAGCAGCTAAGACTTGTATTCATAAAGATGCAATCATACCATCAGAGTTGCATGACAAACTTGTAGCAGAAAGAAAAATTATTAAAGACTAGGGACAGCTGTGCAAAGTTACTATTAACAGTAGATGTTCGAATTATCACTGCTGCAGTAGCCTTGGGTATACAAGTTATAACCTACCAAGGATATAACAGGCCAGCTGGGCACAGCCACAAGGCATCTTCCAGTCACCCAGTCTATCAGGAAGCTTTGGCATGAGCTGACTAAAAGACAAGCTTGGGAGCCAAGAAATTCACAGCTTTCATGCCAACAGAGACAGGGGGACTGAGCCCTGAAAGGACAATGCTAGGAACAAGAAATGTCCACACCCTAACAACACGCACCAAAACACAAGGGTGGGGGTGGTGGCTACTGCTGCACAGATCATTTCAAACATCTACTGTTATGCTCATACTGATCACTGCTGCAGTAGCCTTAGCTACACGAGTAGATAACTCTAGCTTACATTTGGGAGGTGGAAGCAGAAGAGTCCAGGAGCCCCTAGAGAATGGTCCCAGCAAAGCCTGAGCTGGATCTAGAAAAAGAATCAAGCTTACAGTGCTCTGTAAGAGTACAGAAGACCAAGTAGCAGCTTCTACAATAAAACCCTATCCAAAAAACCACAGATGAAGGCAAGGCCCTTTTAGAGTAGGTCTTAACCCTGCCTAGAATAATTTTGTTATGGTGAGTGTAACAAAAGGCAATAACCTCAAAAAAAAAAATTGGAAACAAGTCTTGTTTTGAAACATGCTGTCCCTTCTTACCTTCAAGACAAAAGAACTGATTCGAAAATCTGAAAGATTATGTTTTGTAAAGATAATACCAGAGTTGTCTGAAGACATCCAATGTACGGAGTATACTCTCTCCTTTTTAGGTTCAGGAAAGAAAACTGGGAGATGGATAGCTTGGCTTAAAGTAAACTCTGATACCTCTTTAGTTATAAAAGGATTAGTTCTCAAAATTGTCTCTACATAAAATGAAATAGGGTTGACTCAACGTAAGCTTGCAACTCAGACACACTTCTTGCAGAGGTCCGGGCAATCAGTAAAACTGTTGCCTGTTTTAAGAACATTAAATCAGCAAGATTAACTAGTTCAAATGGAACAAGTGTTAGCTTTTCCATCAAAAAATTAAGATACTAAGGGGCCACCGGTTTTCTTTGAGGTCTCTTATGCAAAACATCTTTCAAGAATATTTTGAGATAAGACTGCATTGAAACAGGAGGATCCACGTACAAATAAAGGAACCTTGACAGACGAATAAGAAAGGCCACAGGACAGTAACTCACATGACTACTGCAGAACCTGAGAACAACTAGCCCTGAATGGATGCTGGTTATGTTGTTGGCAACAACTACAACACCTTTTCTAGTTGCAAATACGATTTTCCAGTAGGGTAGGAGGCTTTCTTGTCTCTATTTGTATCTGCTGCACGTCCTCAGTAAAGAGGTGCCTAAAAGAAATTAATACCCTATCAACTGGGCAGTCCACTGAAGTTGACTGATGCTGGGGTGTATCCAACACCCTGTTCTTGTGTGAATAGATCCAGTATGTGACGAAGCTTGTGGCCATTTCTATAAGATAGGACCACAGCTGCCTGAGCCAGAAGAGAGTCAATAATAACCTTGGGAGATTCTTTCTGAATCTTCAGAAGTACCCTAGATATTACTAGAAAGGGTAGAAAATCATACGTTAAAAGAAAAGACACCAGTCTTCCAAGAATCCTTGCATGGAGTCCAGGAACAGAATCTTGCCAGTCGATTGTTCAGAGGGGAGGCAAAGTAGTCAACTTGAACTAACTCACCACAGAAAGATAAAACCTTGGAAGACCCCCTGATCTAGTTTCCATTTGCAATGGTCTGCACTGGTCCTGCTCAGCTCGTCTACGACATTACCTTGCTTTAACAAAATGCAGGATGCCTGTAGAGTAAAGACTTTGCTGTGAAGCTACATTTCAAGCTAACATGGCTAGTTTATAAAGGAGGAATGACCTGGTTCTCCCAGTTTGTTAATGTGAAGGGAACAACTTGAAGAGTTCCTGGGGACCAAAGATGACAGAGATGAGTGCCTTGATCAGGATAAGCATCGCTAACATTTGTGCTTGCATTTGTCCTTGGTGTTCCACACACACTTACACTTTTAGCCCTCCTAAAATCGTTCCCCAAGCAAGTCCAAGGCGTTTGCGTCTTCAATAAATTTCTCTTCTGACAACCCCCCAGCACCGGGACTTGAAAATACAAACTAAGTTTGTGCCAGGACCAGAGAGACTTTAGATACTCTTTCTCATGTGGAATCTTGCCGGGGTGGGGTGGCAGTGACATTGAACTGAAATATCTAGTTGACATACCAAGAACACAATCCTGTGAGAGAGAGTCAAGAAAGGCTTTTTAACGTTCTCTTGGAATCCCAGCTCGTGTAAGAGCTCTCCTAACACTGAAAAACATCTGAAAGATAAGCAAGTAGTCTAAATATGGAAAAAATGTGGATAGTCTGTACCCTGGAAGCTAGAGACTTTGTGAACACTCCTGCTGCAGTGGACAACGGACAGTGATCTAGACACACAAAAAGTACAGTTTTGTACCTACCATAAATGTACATGTTCGAGTGTAAACACTGCTGCAGTCATTACACTTGGGTTTTCCTGCCGTCAGGCGGTTCCCCAGTCGGCCTGAGTTCCAAAGTCTTGGTCCAGCGTCGGTTGCTGTCGCCTCCTCCCTGACGTCAGTGCGACAGGGGTATACAAGATGCAGCCGATGCAATTTTCTTCAGTTTTTCTTGCCCCAGATGTCAGGTGCCCCCAAATAGGTAGGCAATTCAAATTGCTAGTAAAGCATACAAAAGAAAAGCAAACAATTTTCAGTTACCAGCAAATACTCCCCATAGGTGGTAAAGGGTAGAAGACCTATGTATCAGAAAATAAGAGGGGAAGGAGGGAGGGTAACCTGGACTACAGCAATGTTTACACTCGAACATCTACATTTATGGTAGGTACAAAACTGTACTATGTTCATCGTGTTATACTGCTGCAGTCATTACATTTGGGTGGAATCCCAAAGCTGAGGTAGGGTGGCTGGTTCTAGAAGGCATTAGGGGTGGATATAAGGCCCTGCAGCACAGCAGTGGTGAAGCCAGCTCTGGATTTGGAGTATAAAGGCAAATGGTAATGCTTGGTGAAGGTATGCACAGAACTCCATGTTGCTGCTTCCAAAAATATCCTTGGCAGGTACTCCTCTGAGGTAGGCAGTTGACGTGGCTGTTGCCCTAGTGGAGTGAGATCTAATGCTGCTAGGTACATGTTTCCCATGGCGAGTATTACTGCCAGTAGCAGAGCAGTTTTCCGAGAGATATATATTCAATTCTGCTGTGTTAGCTGGCTCAAAAGGAGGTAAAGTTAATTTTTCCAAAACAAAGTTGAGGTTCCAAATTGGAGTAGGTGCTCTACGGGGCGGTCTTATGTTTTTAGCCCCTCTGAGGTAATGTTTGAGCAAAGGATTAGAGAAAATTAGTGGATCCGTGTTGGAATGAGCAGAAATGGCTAAGGCGTGGATCTTGATGGATGAGAAGGAGAGGCCCTTGTCCAGCATCTCAGTTAAATATTGAAGTATCTGAGGAATGTTTGGGACAAGAGGGTCAAGGCTGTGCGCCTGGTTCCAGGCACAGAATCTTTTCCATTTATCCGAGTAGGCTTTCCTGGTGTTAGGCCGTCTGGCCTCCAGAATGACATCCATAACAGCTTTGGAGAGAAGCATTGCTTGCTTGACTAAGGACTTTTCCATGCAGCTAGGTTTAAGGTCTTTAGCTGGCTGTGAAATATCGGATTGTTATGCTGCGTCAGCAGATGTGGGATTTGAGACAAAATCCAGGATGGTTCTTGTGCTAAGTTCTTTAAGATTGGGTATCAGTGCTGGCGTGGCCAGTCTGGTGCAATCAGGATCATCTTTGGCTCTTCTTGCCTGGCTTTTATGAGTACCTTTGGAAGGAGAGGTAAAGGTGGGAAAGCGTATACTTGCAGGTTTTTCCAGCTGAATGAGAGGGCATCCACTTTCCATGCTTGTGGATGGTAACTCCTTGTGCAGAATTTCTGTAGCTGGCAGATCATTGGGGATGCAAACAGATCTATGTCCAGGCTCCACCATTTTTGTGGTGTCATTCTGAATGTTTGTGGATTCAATTCCCATTCGTGGGGATCCATGATGTTTCTGCTTAGGTAGTCTGCCAGTGTGTTTTTCTCTCCTGGCAGGAATTGTACTTGCAGATGACCTTGGTAGTCTAGAGCTGTGTTCCACAAGGTCATGGCTTGTCTGCAGCGGGGGTAGGAGTGTGTGACCCCTTGCTTATGTACCACATAACTGCAGTGTTGTCTGTCTTTAGTAGTAGTTGTCCTGGATGCAGCAGGTCCTTGAAAGCTATAACTGCATTTTGTGGAGGAGTGAGTCTTGGTTTTGCTTGGGATGGCATGATCCATGCTTTCTTGTAGGTGCCAGTAGAATGCATTAGTACAGATTTTTGCAGCTTGGACAGCGTTATCCTTCAGCATGGGGGCTTTGAAAGATGACTGCAAACTAGGGGCTATAACTGACTCTCCGGCTGACACAGACATCCTCAAAAAGGGTCTCACTGAGACGGATACCTGGTGTCAAAATCATGGCCTCAAGCTAAATGCCAAATAGTGCATAGTCATCCCCTTTGGAAAAAACAAAGTACCCACAAACTACCACATAGGTGGTAGTCCCCTAAATATGGAAGACGTAATAAGGGATCTGGGGACCCAAGTAGATGGTAATCTCAACTTTGACGATCACTTTGCCAAAGTGGTTAGAAAATCCTTCTACGTAGCCCACCTAATCACAAAAGGGTTCACATCCAGATCAAGAGAGGTCATTATACCCCTCTACTTATCACTCATCAGACCCATCATAGAGTACAACGCCCCATTTGGGATGTACCTTACAAGACACCTGCAATAGCTGGAAAGACCACAGAAGTACCTCACCAAGAGGATCACTAGCCTCAAACAGATGCCCTATGCAGCTCGACTGACGAAATTACAGCTGTACTCTGTTGCATACCGCCTACTCAGAGGTGATCTCTGCCTGACATACAAGGCCATGTCCAACCCAGAAATGATTGACATGCTCCACCTAAAGAAAACCTTATCCCCGCGAGCCACATGCTCTAGGGATCTAAACCTCACCACAACAATAAATAGGATGTGCTGGAGAGATAGATTCCAGTCCCAGAGACTTCCCATGCTTTGGAACAAGATCCCAATCTACATCAGGCAGAGCTCCTCGCCAACACTCTTCAAAAGAAATCTTGACGAGTGGATGGGAAACAAAGTTTACCTCGGGGATCACTTCAGTGGCTCTGCTGGACAGAGGCACAGGGAGCTAATCTAAAGGGGAGGCGAAAGCCAGCACATTCTGGCTAGGCTTATAAATGTCTTTGGGCAGATAGCCTAGTACCTACCTATGAACCTATAACAGATTACTAGGTTATCGACCTGGAGGTCATTTTATGCCTAGCTGTTTCATCCCAATGCAATACCATAGAAATGCTAGTTAATACTAAAGATTACATTTAGTGATGGCTGCCCATGTCCAGGAGGGTTGTCAGCTCTATCCCCAGTAAGAATTTACAGTGCCTCATCCACTAGCCAAGGTTCTTCTTGAACACTGTCATACAGATGCTCTGTTTCACATGAATTGGCAGCATTTTCCAAAGAAGCAGCAGTCACTGGGAGATAAATCTGTCCCTTCAGCATGTCCTATTTAAGTTGCAGGCCATATTTAGGTCCCTGGAACGAGTAAGCCCTAGTCCCATTAGACTTGTGCATATGCAGCAAGTTCATTAGGTTTGGGTCTGGGATTGCTCTGTAGGCCAGGCATAAGTCTCCCCCAAGAAACCTATATATGGTAAAAGATGAGTGGTCTGAAGTACAAAAAATGTCTACAGCAGAGTCACCCACCTGTGGCTGAGGCAAGCTGTGGTGACAGATCATTTGCTTAACCTTTTATTTTTATGGCTACAAGGATCAACCACAGAACTGGTAATCTGGTCCATGGTGAAGCCGAAAATGGCACCTCTTTCCTGGGGAAAACGGGAACAATTGCCAGCAAACACCAAATCAAGTTACTCTTTGACAGAAAAGCATAGTAAAAAGCACTTTAAAACACTATGCCAACTCCTTCAAAAGTAAAATAAACAAGTTTTCTACTGAAGTAATGTTTTCAGTTACTCTGCACCAACTTAAATTCACAGAAAAAAAAATGAGTACTCTGTTAAGTACACTTCAGTCTCGAGACAGTCTGTCTGAAGAGGAAAGTAATAAAATATCGATGCAATAAGGAAACTACTGGGAGATTTTGTTCCCTGAAAAAAGGGCTTACCTGCCCAGCAAAGGTAAGCACAAGCTGACAGTCAATCCTTGAACATCTCAGAGTAGCGTAATCTTCGGCAGCAGTAAAGCACTGAAGGGCTTTGTGCCCAAACTTTAGCTAGTTAGAGCTGCCTTACATTTTTGGTGCATGGAAGGTGCCCTAAAGCTTTAGAAGCTGACTGGCTGTTACAGCCCTGACAGGATACAACTCATATAGTCAAGGCTACTGCAGCAGTGATCGATATGAACCTCTGGCACTGGGAGAAGGGAATGATCAGGGAAAAAGACCAGGAACGCTGTTGAAGAAGTGAATATATGGGAGACTTTAAAAGAATCAGTCCCATTAGACATAGCATTAGACGAGAAGTAGTGTTTTGCAAGAAGTGGCCAAAAAAGACAGGAATTTGTTGAGCATGTAAAATTGGTGGGTGAACTGCATACCTCAACTTCCAGATTTTCGCAGACTGTCCAGACCTTGGCCTCATTTTTCTTCCGCTTCTCATAACATTTGTGGTTTTCTGCAAATCAACAAGGATGGATGTCACTACATTACACATATGAGAGTTTTAGACTTTAAATCCTTCAGAAAATGCATGCCAATACCAAAACTGTTAAACTTTCTCAGTTTACAAGAGCAATATTTAAAATGTATCCCTATTTTTGGACCACTGAATCCCATATTTAATACTTTGTCCAGATTTCTTGTGCCAAGAGGGTGAGAAGTAAGGCGAACTGTCGAGCACATACCACACTTCATGTGAATGTTTAGAACACAGATTATACAAGTATTTGTTTTTATACTTAATACTTGTATAAACATGTCATTATGTGACCTGCACAACTAACCACCCAGCAGTCTGAACAGTGGCTCTATGTGATGGACCCTGTTGTGATACCCACCCTGACCCCAAGTACAAAATGGAGAAAAGGGGATGATGCCATTATAGTGTAAAACACTTTTGAGACTGGTGCAGTTAGGGGTGTTTTAAATGCGAAGGGGTGGGTATTACGAGTGACAGCTGTATACGCTAAAGATATTAAAGCAATTTTTCTTGACTGTAATGCATCTAGGATTTACAATGTAACATGGTAAAATCTGGAAAGAAGCAAGTTGAAGGTAATATAATGTTGTGATACTGGGCTGGTGAGGAGGATTTAAGTGTTTTGGTCCCATCAGATGTAGAATTAAGAAAGTGTTTTTACAGGACATGAAGTCTAGATTAATGTCCCTGGCTTACACTGTAGACTAGGTTTTTACATAAACAGGCTTGAAAAAGAGAATTATGAACTGCATGGAAAATGCTAATTTTTTTCATCTTCAAATCCAATAGCTAGTTTTTATTAGAAAATGGGCCATGTGGGAGATTATGTGTGCAGGTACAAGCCATTACCCATTAGAAATCTTAACAGGTTGCTCCAAGTGACATTTACAAATACTTTTTTCATGCATTTGCAAAGTTTCTGGATTGTTTTTGCTTTTACTCTGAAATGAGCTGTCTCCAGATGAAATTTATCATGAGAGCTCTGAATACTCAGTACTGAAAAATGTACAAGCGCGAGTTTCACATGTAAACATACACTGACAAGAAATTTCAAGAAAAAACTACAGATGGAAGTTACAGCAGTAGCCACCTTCCCAGCAACCTTAATACTTTAGTGCATTTAATTATAACAGTGCACAATTTAGTTAATTTAAAAGTAGTCAGCACATTTTCCTTCGGCTAAAAGTTAATGTTTACTGAAATCATATGAGGTGTTAATTCACATCTGTGAGCTGAACACAAGAGACGGCAATCAGCGTTAAGTGGGAAGTTATGGTCTAACATGCACTTCAGCTTAGGTAACAATTTTAGAACAAGGAATGCCTGTGGACTCTGCCATCAATTTGGGTTTACTGCTAGCTGAAGGGATAAACCCCATTTTCTGAAAACGTACAAAGTTTTGCGTTTATTATAAGTAAAGAGAAAATGCGGGATTCTGAAAACCTATTTATTCTTTTGTTTTCGTGCTTTTATTGAAGCAAAACATCTTAAAATGTAACAGGTTCAAAAGGAGGAAAGCAGCTACATAAGAGAGCAGCCTGCCAACCAGGGAGGGCATGTAAACTAAATGCTGGCAATTAACATTCAAATGAAGAGGCAATAAACATTCAAATGAAGAGTCATTTACAATAGGTAGGAATAGCAGCTTTCTATCATAATGGCTACTTGGTCCATATCATGGAATATAAATGGCCTTACAGGTTACAGGCAAAAAGCAGAGATTTTTGTATTGTACAAAGACAAGTATAGTGTAAATAGCAACGTTGCAGGACACACACTTGGAGAGAAATGAGCATGTTAATTTGACAAAAGCTCTGCATGGACACAGCTGAATATCACGGACAACAGCTGTACCACTGATTACAGGAGGGCCTCCAATACTGACCAGAAAAGACAACAGAATATTCCTGGTAATAAGTGTTTTTTAGCAGGGGGGAAAAAAGAAAAGGACTGCACTCAAAATACATTTACACTGTACCAAAAAATGCTACTATGGAGCTTTAGAGAAGTTTAGGATAAAAGTCAGCTTTCATCAGGCAATATTATGGTGGGGGACTAGAAAGTACAGTTGTGTACACTTGTCATAAATATAGATGCTAAACTATTCGTAGTTGCAGTCCTGATTCCTGCTGTGAAAGACCTTGGCTGGCCCGACTACCAGAGAAAACAGTTTTCAGCTCCCAGGCTGGCGGATGCCCTTAACGATGTCTGTACTCTCAAGTACAGAGGGAGCCAAGCCTGTGTCATCACTTCAATATTTTCTTGACCCACTTAAAAAGAAGCCTCCAAGTGCACCTAGAAGGATCAAGTTAGTGTGGATCCAACAAGGCCCCAAGTGTACCCGTGGGCCAAGGCCAAATAGACCCAAACCAGAGTTGGGAGGTGTAGGGTCCTTGGTTCATTCTAGTAGCTCACTTAGTAGGCTGAGGTGGTAGGTGGGAGGGAAAGAAGACTGCAACAGTGAATACACTCAAACTACATTTATAGTAAGTGTACACAACTGTACTATGTTCTTCGTGTTTAACTGTTGCAGTCCTGACTGTTGGGACAATTCCCAAAGCTTTAGAGAAGGTGGAAGGAGACTCAGGAGAGGAGAGGGTTCCCTGCAGACTGCAGATGCAAAACCTGCTCTAGACTTGGAAAATGTTGCCAGGTGGTAGTGCCTAGTGGAGGTATGCACAGATGATGAAGTGGCTGCCTCCAGGATGTCCTTAGTGGGAACCCCTTTGAGGAATGCTGTAGAAGTAGCTATGGCCCTAGTAGAGGGTGAACTAATTAAATCAATGGGCTTTTTGCCATGATGGCTGTAACAGAAAGAAATGTAGTAGGAAATCCACTTAAAAATGGTCTGTTTAGAAGCTGGTTTTCCTTCTGAACCTGGAGCAAATGTAATTAACAGCTGGCTTGTTTTCCTCAGCGATTTTGTCCTGTACAGGTAGAAGCATAGCATGCTATGTACATCCAGAGAATTAAGCAATCTTTCCCCTTTGTTTTAAGGGTGTGGAAATAAGGTAGGTAGATTAATGGCTTGATTCAGTGACACATTAGTAACCACATTAGGCATGAAGGAATGATTAGTGTGGAGGGAGACCCTGTCTTTACGGACGATAATGAAAGGCTCCACTGCCATTGGGGCCTGCAACTCTTGAAACCCTCCTGGCTGAAGTGATGGCCAGTAGTAGGGCTGTTAAACAGGAAAGAAACTAAGGTGGTAGAGGCTGCAGGCTCGAAAGGAGACAAAGTGAACTTTTCTAGGATTAAGGTGTTTCCTCCTGGGAGGCCTAATGGGAACAATTCCCCTTAGAAATTGCTTCAGCAAAGGGCCAGAATAAATAGGAGGATGACTAGGGCAGACATGGCTGAGGCATGTATCTTGATGGAGGAAAGAGAGAAACCCTTCTCCAATAAGTTGACCCAGTTAACCCAGAATGTTCGGAAAATTAATTTGGCTGAAGCCAGTGCTTCTGGCACCAAAAAGAGAATCTTTTCCATTTGGCTGAGCAAGATTTCCTGGTACCAGGCCTTCTAGACTCTTAAAATGGTCTGAGCCTGCTGACTCAAGCTGGAGGTGCAGTAGGGTACTGTGGAAAAAAACAGGCTGAGAGTCCGACAGTTGAGGTGCACAATCCTCCCCTTATTCTGGGTGAGGAGATCCACCCTCCATGGTAACAAAGGCTTTTGACTGCTGAGCTCTAGGAGGAGAGGGAACCAGTGCTGCCAGGGCCAATCTGGTGCCATCAGGATGGCCTCTTTGCCCTCCTCTCTGATCTTCAGAAACAACAGAGGCAACATGGATAATGGTGGGGAAGGCATAAATGAAGAGGTGTGTACAGAGGAAGAAGAAGGCATCTGTTTCTCCCTGCAGGTGTCTGCCTTGTCCCGGTGCAGAACCTCTCTAGGTGAACATTGCCCTTGCTGACAAATGTCCACCTGGGGGCCTGGGGGACCCCCCAATGCTATTTTAAGTGTGTGGAAAACTTGCAAATGGAGGTGCCATTTGTGGGGGTCTGTCAGATTACTGTTGAGATAGTCTGCCAGGGTATTCTTTTTGCCTGGCAGGTACTGTGAGATGAGACGCAGGCATAGGGATTGTGCTTTCTCCGATTATTTGCATGGCTAGATGGCACGGGGGTAGGAATGCATGCCTCCCTGCCTATGTACCACATAACTGTGACATTGGCTGTTTGTACTACCAGGACCTCTGGGTTCTACTTGTCCCTGAAAGCCATTAAACCATTTTGTACAGCCACGAGTTCTATCTAATTTATATGCCTCCTCCTTTGGTGAGCGTACCACAATTTTCTTGGGTGGCAAAAGCCAGGGTACCTTTTTGGCTAGGCTTATACAGGCCCTAGGGCCAATAGCCTAGTACCTACCTATGAACCTATAATCCTTGAGTCTGGAGGTATTGGGTACTTGCCCCCCCCCCCATATGCCATCTCAGAGGCATCTGTGGTAAGGATTTGGGACACTGACAAGAGTCAAAGGTAGGCCTTGATTTTGTGTACAAACCTGTGCCCATGATGTGAACTCCAGTTTGAGGCAAGGTATCAAGGGCATTTGAGTGTCCAGTGACTAAGTTCTGGCATTGCACACTCTTCAAGAACCACTGCAGCTTCCTTATGTGCAGTCTGGTTAGGGTTACCGTCAGAATACCAGATGCCATGAACCCCAGTGCTCTGAGGAATTCCCTAGCTGTGATGCTTCAATTTTCCTGTATCTCTAGGAAGTAACTGGTTAAATAGGAGACCTTATCTGGGGGAAGCAAGGCCCTCTGGAGGGAAGAGTCCAGGAGAGCTCTCAGGAAGACTATTTGGATGGGACCAGGTTGGATTTCTTGAGATTTAGTGAACTCCAGAGAAGTCGAGAGGTCCTGTGTGAATTTCAGATCCTTGTTTATCTTTGGAATGTCTGCAGCTTGTATTAGGCAATCGTCCAGGTAAAGGTAAATCTGGACCCCTTTGGTTCTGCAGTAAGCATTGACAGATCCCAGGCACTTTTGAAAACCCTTTGAGCAGTAGTGAGGACTTATCGGGGGGGTCCTAGAAGACCAAATATAACAAAAGATTAGATTTCTGGGAAAAAAATGAAAATATTTGGTACAGATGATGTGACATAGTTCTCTGACAATTTACTTACTCCCTAAGGTATAACAACAATGCTAGACTGCATAGACACGTTTCCTGGGAATGTGTATACCTAACTGAAAGATCTGACACATTCAATAACTTTCATGCAGGATAATTTATAAAAATGAGACTTATGCTTTCCTACTTAACCTGTTAATAATGGCTAGTGAGAATGATTACAGTTATTACGGAAGACAAATTTCTTCAGAAAGGGCAGCAACTGGGATAAAAATGGAGAGTTTAAAAAAGTGTAGAAAATAGGCAGATGGTACAGAAAAAAAACACAGGAACTCAAGAGGGTTTACATGTTACAGTACAGAATATGTGGAATTTCCCAGAACAAGAGGAGCAATGGTATAGTGTGTTAAAGGAAAAATGACTATTTGGGTAACATGCACACGAGTTTGGCTAGGTTGCCGTTAAGCAATTAATTTCCAATAACTCAAGATCACTGAAAGTTTTAGCACCAATGACTTGGGCAACAAAGTAGAAAGGGTGGTCAAACAACTTACGGAGACTAAGAAAAATTAGAGAAGTTTTGGAAATTTTATGAAAATTTGTATGAAGCAAAGAAATGCAGAAGCCAAAAAAGGTACAAATGGAAATATTTGAGGCAGACAAATTATGTCAAGCTAAGAGGTAGCCAAGGGTCAAGAATTAATAGTTATGAAAGGAAGAGATTAGGTAGCTACAGTGATGTATTAACAGGGATGCCTGCAGGAACAGATGGGATTTGTGTGGAAGCCTGCATGTTATGAGGGTAGAGAATGATAAAGATTTGAAAGGTTACAATAAACAGTATTTTAAAGGTGTGTGCGTGTGTGTGGGGAGGGTGTACTTGCATCTCGGAAAAAGTTGTGGTGGCTATATTATACAAAGAGGGTAAAGCTCATTTAGACCCGGCTTCCTGTAGGCACATTTTTTAGCCATGGTCTAAAACTGAAATATTTATGTCTACTCTAGCTAAGAGAGTGGCAGAGGTTTTGCCAAAATTGACAAATATGAATTAATGTAGCTTTGTATTCAGGAGGCAAACATAAAATAGTACAATAATGATCCAGAAGTAAGAAAATGCCACAGTTGTTGGGTCTTAATGAACACAATGCGGTCCACTATAGTCAGCTGGGAGTTTCAGAGTACGACATTTGCATTTCCTGACAAAACAGCTGGATTAATGAGGAGGACATATGAAGAATCGGAGGCAAGAATTAAGATGGGATGGTTCCTCCATGATAAGCTGCGTTTAAACAGAGGAACAATGCAGGGCTGTCTTCTTTCCTCTTTACTTACTTTATATTCACAGCCACAGGCAAAGAAAATAAGGGATTCACAAAAACTGAGGATATAAATGGTATGGTAATCGGGAGATGTTAGCTTTATCTGACAATATTTTGTACTTAAATTCAGAAGACATTTCAGTACTATGGAACAGAGTTACGTTGAAGATAAAACGGTCTCAAAGGCTATAGCAGTAAATTATACATACACACGAAATGGTTCAGCACTACCCATATTTATGGG
Source organism: Protopterus annectens (assembly GCF_019279795.1). NCBI lineage: Eukaryota > Metazoa > Chordata > Ceratodontiformes > Protopteridae > Protopterus > Protopterus annectens. The sequence continues at coordinate 1,576,162,714 of NC_056744.1, read as the reverse complement.
GACATTAGTAATATTTACGTATATGGATTAAAAAGACTGTTATGGCTGCTAAAGATATGAGGGAAGAGAAAAAAAGATAAAAAAAAAAAAAGAAAAAAAGAAACTGGAAGCTCCTTATTATGTACATGGACAGTAAGATACAAGAAGTGAAAATGTTCTTAGCTCCACTAGTTTTATATACATATCAGGCATCCTTTTACCAATCAGAGAAGCACCTATGGACAATGATATGAAGTAATTTATTTTGGTAGGTAAGAGAGCAGGAGTTAAGTGGGATACGATTATTCTCCCCACAGAACAAGGTGCTTTAGGATCACCTGCTTTAAAGGGATACTTCAAAGTTACGCGATTAAGGTTCATATACATAACATGTGCAAGGTTACAAGTTAAAGTAGAAAGGGATGATGAAACTAAGTTCAAGAAATACAAGAACAGGATGTTGGATGCAGCCGAGAACAACCATACATATAATAGTCATAAAGCAGCAGAAAGTACTCAGAACTAAGCCAACATGTGAATGGAGAAATGAGTGCTTGCCAGTGAAGAAGGCTGCAAAAATAGTGTTATAGAAAGTGGGCAAGAAGGGCTAGAACTTCCTCGAGAAAAGTAGCAAAGGAACCAAGCTATAGGAAAAAAATAAAGGGGGAACTGTGGGATGAGAACAAGTACAAGTTTGGACTATATCTTAGAAACAGTCTTCCCTACCACAGATTGAGATCAGAATACAAAGCAAAGATAAAGGGGATATGGGATTGCCAACTGGCAGGGTTTTTAGTCGAGTCTAGAACAAAAGCTGCAGCCAACTCATTACAGTTAGTGACACCTACTGATGTTTCTGCGGTTAGGTCTTACAGACACCTCTAAGAGTCAAATGTTGCTTGTTCATGTGTGTAGTAGTTCAAAAACCATATGACATATAAGGTATTTACATTTTTCATCTTATAGCTTGCATGATGGCAAACTGTACTGATTTGACTATCTAGTGCAGCTGAATATTCATTTGTATACTATTTGCTTGTATTGCAATTTTTGTATTTCTCTATCTCAATGAATCGACACAAACAGAACTGCTTCACCTCATATGAAAGTTCAGAATAGTACAAAGAAAATGTCGATAGCAGTGTGTTGCTTGAATTGTTATGGAGTTACCATAAGATGCTTATACACGACAAAGTACTTACTGAATTCGTTGTGGCTTACAAAATTCAGTTTAAGCCACAAAAAGCAAGTGAATGTAACCCACTATAAAGATGACTTTGTGCTGAATAGTCTTGTTACAGTTTTCGCGGGTGGCTGCGGTGGTGCAGCGGTTAGCGTTGCCGCCTCACAGCAAGAGGTTCTCCGGTTCGATCCTCGGCTGGAGTGCCTTCGGTGCGGAGTCTGCATGTCCTCCCTGTGGTCACGTGGGTTTCCTCCGGGTGCTCCAGTTTCCTCCCACATCCCAAAGACATGCTGTAGGTGATTTGGTGTGTGTGTGTGCGTGTCTTCTGTGGAAGGTTGGGCACCGGGCTGGCAACTAGAAACCATAAAACTCCACTGCCAATCATGAGCGTTCAGTTAATCCGCTGTGGCGACCCCCCAACATAAAAACCAAAAGAAGAGGAGGAAGTAGTCTTGTTACAGTTTTCCAGGACACTTACGGTTTTAGAGATATGAACACTTGTTTGACTGGTGTGGGATACCTTCATTTTTTAAAGGGTCAGGTCAGACCCTTTGAAGTTAAGAGTACAAACTCAAGAGCTCCACTGGTGGAAATGATTAAAACGGACAAATAGTAGGTCATATAAAGTACTGCATGACAACTATAAGAATCAGAGGTAGTCAATAAAAGATAGAGAACAGACTGGAAAGGCAATTTACAAAAGAAAAAATAGGAAAAGATCTGCATGTCTGCAATAAAGTCCAGACGGTTTAGGACTTCTGCGTGTAAGTGTTAGAATATGCATTTTTACACCAAAGCAGATTTCAGAGAATTTTTCCTCGGGTATTTAGCAAATGGTAGAGAGAGAGAGACAGAATTGGGAACATCTTTTTGGGAAGTGCAATGAGTTGGTAGATTTAAAGAAAAAATCCCTACTGAGTACTTTGTCAGAAATTTAGAGGGAGGAAATGGCTGAAACTAGGGAAATGAGTTGGGACTTGGGATCTGAATTGCCTAGACAGACTAAAGCCTTGTTAAGTGTAAAGCTGCTGATTACCAAAACATTACTAGAAAATGGAAATTTAACTCTAAATCAACTGTAATTGTAATACTGTAAAAGCAATAAAACAGTAGGAGATACCTTTAGGAAAGAGAATAAGCAAATCACTGAAAAAATGGAATTTGTAGGAACAATTTGCAGAATACTGAGGAGGAGGTATGAAGTTTAAAGAAAAGCAAATGGATTGAGCAAATTATGTAATGTATTGAATAACTGTTAAAAGCATATGCACACTGCATGAAAATGTAACTTGCTATGGTACGTCCTTCCTCAAACTCACAACTTGAAGAACAGAGGGGAGAACTCCCTCATTTTGATGGGGGGGGGTCTAAACATTGCTACCTTAGCCACAGCCATAGCCTACATCATGTAGTTATGCATTATCTAGTGAACCAACTATCAAATTAACGAGAGCCTGGGAAGGGAGTCTGCCAAATGGGCACTTGGTCCTCTGACATGCATCTTAGAGTGACGGGATGAAAAACTCTGTAGAAGGTATGTAGCAGACCAATAACTGGCACAATGACTAGGCCCCTCTGGTGTCTCTCAACATCAAGATAATTTGAAAACCATGTTGGAATTTCTGTGGTGCAAGGGAGAGAAACTCAACTACAAGAGTCAGTCATCTATAACAGGTACCTGAGAACAAGCATCCAATAGCAGCATCTCTTCAATGTACGAGACCTGCAGGTGATAAAACATTACCTAATGCCTTGCTTCACAAGGGCCTAGACAAGTGGGGACACAATCTAAGGGCTGAGGCAGACAAAACTATGCTTCATCAGATTCCCTCAGGCCTTGGTGGGACTGGCAAAGATATTTAAAAGCGTGGGCAAACAGCAAGAGGTCTTAATTTTTAGAGTTTGCCCATTTTCATTTTTCTGTGTCAGTATCTTTCTCGACTCCTCAACAGACTTTCTAGGTTTTAGACTCATAAAAATGGTTTTCTTGCTGATGGGGGTGGGGGTGGGGGTGGTGGCTATAACAATGCCAAAGAATAAGAAGTTATGTACCTACCATAACGTTCTATGTTAGTTGTCTTCTTCTCGCCTTCTTTCTTGCTGGTTGGGTTTGGAGCCGATCCTCGGCTCCGACTCGGTCATCTACTAAAGCTTGAGAGCTATTTACTGGCTCGAGGCCTCCCCACATCCCACAATGCTTGGCGCTAGAGACCCAGATCTCGTTTGGCACAGCTAACACCTGTCCAAACTACAAGGTTTTCCTACAGTACTAAGACGGAGGACGTAACCAAGATAAGACTCAGCCAGAGGAATAAGGCCTCATAAAGGGACTCTTCTCGGTCTGTCCAGGCTAGGGGGATGGAGGGTGGGACGCAAGAAAGAAGGCGAGAAGAAGACAACTAACATGGAACGTTATGGTAGGTACATAACTTCTTAATGTTAAGTTGTCTCGCTCGCCTTCATTCTTGCTGGTTGGGACAGCGTCCCTAGCACCTTAGTCCTGGGTGGCTCATCGGAACAGACTCTTGAGCACAGTGGAACCAAAAGCAGCTCTACTCCTAGAGGCCATATCCATTTTATAATGTGAAATGAAAGTATGAGGAGTGGCCCATGTGGCTGCGGCACAAATAGATTCCATTGGCAGTCTTCCTTGAAAAGATACCAAAGTAGCTAACGCACTGGTGGAATGACCTTTAGGTTTAGTAGGGAGTTCTTTATGTCTCAGCTGACAAATCAAAGTAATAATAGAGGGCAACCACCTGGAAAAGGTTACTTTAGAAACTGGCAGGCCCTGTTTGCCCTCAGCATAAGACAGGAAGAGTTGGTCTGATTTCCTTGTTTGCTTGGTCCTATCCAAATAAAAACGTAATTGCCTATGAACGTCCAATTGGTGTAACTTTTGTTCAGCTTTGTTCGAATAGTTAGGAAAAGAGACAGGTAGATCAATAGCCTGATTCAGGTTTGTTTCGGAAGGTATCTTGGGCAGAAACGAAGGATTAGTCCCGAGTGAAACTCTATCCTTATGAAACACAAGGTAAGGAGGACGAATACAGAGGGCTTGAAGTTCCGAAACTCTCCTAGCTGAGGTGATGGCTACTAAAAAGCGAGTCTTCCAGGAGAGCAATTTTAAGGAACAGGAAGCCACAGGTTCAAAAGGGGGGAGAATCAAGGAAGCTAATATCAAGTTTAAGTCCCACGGAGGCGGGGGATCTCTAACCGGGAGCCTAAGCAAAATAGTCCCTTTAAGAAAGGCCTTGCAATGTTTGTGGGACATGATGCTGGTTTCTGACAGGCCAGCGTGGAAATTTGCGATAGCAGCTAATTGGACCCTAATGGTGGCAGACGAGGAACCAGCTTGAAAGAGTTCTGCTAAAAAATCTAGAACGTGATGGACAGGGGCTGGAAAGGGGTCTATATTCCTAGCTTCTGCCCAGAAAGAGAAACGTTTCCACTTACTAGCATAAGTTTTCCTGGTGGTAGATTTGTGCGAAGAAAGGATGATTTCACGCACCGGCTGAGAAATATGTGGAAGCCTGGCTAAGGTTGGAAGTGGAGCAACCAAGCTGTGAGGTTGAGAGACTGAAGGGATTGGTGCAGCCCGCCCGACTGATGGACCAAGAGGTCTGGCACTGGGTCCAGATTCCAAGGCTGCTCCAGTAGGTGACTACACAGGAATGGGAACCAAATTTGTCGAGGCCAGTAAGGGGCAATGAGGATCATCCTGGATCCCAATGCGGTCGGCCTTCTGAATTAGTTTGGGAATTAGGGGAAAAGGTGGGAATGCATAGAGAAGGCCCTGGGGCCAATCGTGAACTAGAGCGTCTCTGGAGGAGTGCCCGGGAAGAGTGAAGAAATCGTTGCACTTGCTGTTGAGAAGAGTTGCGAAAAGGTCGCAACAAGGTTGACCCCATCTGCGGAAAATTTTGTCCGCTACTGACTGAGAGACCATTCGTGAGGCATGAGAATAGCTCTGCTTAGCCTGTCCGCTATGACGTTGGACTTCCCGGGGATGTGCATTGCTATCAGAAACCGTTGAGAGGAGATCGCCCACTGCCAGAGTCTGAGTGCTTCTCGACATAAGGGATAGGACTTGGTTCCGCCCTGCTTGTTGATGTACCACACTACAGACATATTTGTCTGTTTGAATTGCAATAGTCCCAGTGGGTAGAGAGTCCTGAAGAGCTTGCAACGCTAAAAGCACCGCTCTCATCTCCAAGACGTTTATGTGCAGGTGGTACTCTAGAGATTGCCAAGTGCCCTGGACAGTGCTGCCCTGAAAATGCCACCCCCCCCCCCCGATCAGGGAGGCATCCGTGGTCACCGTGACAACAGGAGGAGGAAGAACAAACGGTCTGCCCTGGAGTACTAGAGGGGAGACCATCCACCACACCAGGTGGTCTTTGCATGAATGAGTGATTATTATCTTGTGAGACATCGGAAGTTGTTGAAAAGACCATTGGGTAAAAAGCATCCACTGAAGAATCCGCATGTGAAAACGAGCCAGGGGAACTAGTATGACTGCTGCTGCCATGAGACCCAACATTTTTAGTACAAATCTGGCCTGAATCCTTTTGCACTGTAGTAAGACCCGCACATGTCGGCGAATGTCTGACACTCTGTCTACAGGAAGTTTTGCAGACAGATCTTTTGTATTTAATCTTGCGCCTATAAAGGTTATAGACTGACAAGGCGACAATGCAGACTTTTCGAACTTTATTGAGATACCTACCTCGGAGCAAGTTTGGATGGTATAATCTCTGGCTCGCAGTAGCTGATGCCTGGTGGAAACCATAAGGAGCCAGTCGTCTATATATGGAAACACCTGAAATACTCGCCGTCTCAGGTGAGCCGTAACCACTGTCATGTATTTGGTGAACACCCTGGGGGCTGTGGTGAGACCAAAGGGCAGGGCTCTGAATTGATAGTGATTGGCTCCCAGCCGGAAGCGGAGAAACCTTCTGGAGCGCCTGTCCATTTTGATATGGTAGTACGCATCCTAAAGGTCTATGGAGCACATCCAATTGTCCTGACAATGGACTGAAGCGTGACCATCCAGAACTTCGTTCTTTGAACTGATTTGTTTAACCTGCTGAGATCCAAAATGGGTCTCCAGTTCCCAGTCTTTATTGGTACCAAAAAGAACTTGGAGTAAATTCAGGATCCTTGCTGATCTGCTGGGACTGGCTGGATGGCCCGTTTTTCTAGCAGTTTTGAAATTTCTGGCACTGCTTGTTCCCTTAGACGGGGTGGAAAATCTGGAAGGGACTTGGTTATTTGTACAGGGGTGTGGACAAAGGGGATTTTGTAACCCTCGGATATGATCGACTGTACCCATTTGTCTTGTGTGAGGACTTGCCAGGCTTCTGGGTACAGTGACAATCTTCCCCCGACTGCCTCCGAAGGTGGACAGTCGGGCAGCCCCTCAGGGGTGCTGAAAAGGTTTGCCAGAGAAAGATTCTCTGCTACCCTGACTTTGCAGACCCCTGCTGCCCCTCGGGCGGCGTCTATTATTGTTCCCTCCCCTGCCGGGAAACTCACCACGTGTGTCAGGCACTACTCCCTGGGGTTTCCGAAAACACATTTTCCCACTCTTCTGACCTTTATGGTATGATCTAGAGGGAGTAGCAAAACGGACTCCCACGGCAGAGAGAGTCTTGCCTTCCTGCTCACACCTGGTAAGGGTATTCTTCACCTGTGGTCCAAACAGAGCCGAACCATCGAATGGGGTATTGGTGAAGGACACCTTAAAGGGGTCAGCAAAGTTACATAACCGCATCCAGGCATGTCTTCTCAAAGCCACGCCTGTACCTGCAGCCCTACTCGCCCCATCGGCTGCATAAGAAATGAGCCTCATGGAGGAGTTGACGACTGAGTTAAGGGTCGCCAGCTGGGAGTTAATCTTATCTTGAGCCCCTGCAGCTGAGGGATCCTGAAGGGCATCACCCAGTTCCTTGAGAAGATCCCTTTGAAGGTGGGTGAAGTGGCACAGATAATTCAGCGACTGCATGGAAAAAGTCACTGAGGAAAACATCCGCTTCCTGTACCTGTCCATTGTCCTAGACTCTTAGGTGGATGGACAGGCACTGAAGGGTCAGCCAACTCCTTCTTCGTGGCTGCTGCAACCACCATGGCATCAATGGGGATACCTTTTGTCAAAAATTGTTTGTTGGGTGGGGCTGTAATGAACTTAGTGGGCCTGCAGAGAGTTGGTTCCACTGTGTCTGGGGCTGACCACACCCTTAGAGCCACTACTTCCATCAGCGGGTCGATGGGTGGAGACACCCAGGAGGTGGAAAGGCGAGAACCAAATGCGCCCAGGTATACCGACTCGTCCTCGGAAGGGTTAAGGGCAGTCCAGTTCCCCCTCTGCTTAAGGATCTCTAGGATGTCTGAAAAAGAGACATCCTCAGAGGGGGATCTTGGGGACCCTTCCGAATCCTCCAAGTCGGTATCAGACGGGGGAGTCGACATGCTTCCTCTTACATTTTCTCTTCCGAGGGGGGCTCCTCTAAACGATCAGGGGAGGCCTCGGAAGAGGAAGATACGCCCAATGGGGCGACCAGGAGCGTCTGTTCTCCACGCTTGGGGGCAGAAGGGTGGGCAGAGACCGATGCAGGCACTATGGGGGGAGGAGCCGACGGGGCCGATCAAGGAGCCGACTCAGGAGTCAGCACGCTCATGACCTCGAAGGCGCCCCTATCAGGCAGAGCAGAAGGTCCCCGCTCCGAAGAGACGTGAACCCCTCCCGGCACCGAGAGGGACGGCTCAGAGGCCGATGTCGGAGCTGAGCTCACCTGCGCCGAAGCCCCGAGAGGGAGAAAGTACAGTTTTGTACCTATCATAAATGTAGATGTCCAATAGGTATGCATCTGCAGTGCTAACATATGGGTTGTCCTGCCTCAGGCAGCCCTTCGGTCGGCCGGATTCCAAAGTCTGGGTCTGGCCTCGGCTGATGTCGCACTTCACCCGACGTCATAGCTGCTGTTTATTGGGTATAAAGGCATCAGCCGACGCCATTTTCCTCAGTGTTTCTTGCCCCAGATGCCAGGTGCCCTCTAGGAAGGCTAAATTTGGATAAATGCAAATAATTCCAAACAGTAGAGAGCAAACAATATAAAAATATATATATACATATATACAAACAAATACACCATAATAGATTCCCCCCGCTAGCTAAAAGAGGGGTAAATACCCTAGGAATACCACAGAGGGGAAGGAGGGTGGGTAATCCTAACTGCAGATGCATACCTATCGGACATCTACATTTATGGTAGGTACAAAACTGTACTATGTCCTTCAAGGATGCATCTGCAGTCCTAACATATGGGTAGAATACCATAGCCAAACTGGGGGAGAAGGCACTAAGATAAAGATGGTGTAGTTAAGATCCCTTGCAAAACAGCAGTTGCAAAACCTGCTCGGGATCTAGAATATAAGGGAAGATTATAATGCTTGGCAAATGTATGCACGGAGCTCCAAGTAGCAGCTTCTAAAATGTCTTTGGTAGCCACTCCTCGTAGGAAAGCTGTAGTGGTGGCTGTAGCTCTTGTGGAATGAGGTCTGATATTTTCAGGAGTTGTCTTCCAATGAAAAGAGTAGCAAAATCGAATGCAATTTCCTATCCATTTTCAGATTGTCTGTTTTGAAATTGCTTTTCCTTGCATTCCTGTTGCATATGCTACCAGAAGCTGGTCAGTTTTTCTGCTGGTCTTAGTTCTGTCCAGATAGTAGCGTAATTGTCTGTGCACATCCAAGGTATGTAGCAGTCTTTCCCCCCTGTTCTGTGGGTTGGGGAAGAATGTAGGTAAATGAATCGCTTGGTTCAATGATACTCTGGAGACCACTTTTGGCATAAAGGTAGGGTTAGTTCTCAGAGAGACTCTGTCCTGATGGAAGATAAGGAAGGGTTGTACTGCCATTAATGCCTGTAACTCGGATACCCTTCTTGCTGAAGTGATTGCTAGCAGGAAAGCAGTTTTCCAAGACAAGAACTGTAATTCTGCTGTTGCTGCTGGTTCAAAAGGGGGAAGTGTTAACTTTTCCAGCACAAAGTTGAGATCCCATGTAGGTAAAGGTGGTTTTCTTGGAGGTTTTACATTTTTGATTCCTCTCAAGAACTGCCTGAGTAGTGGATGAGAGAAGACAGGAGGATCTATGTTGTATTCTGCTGAAATTGCTGATGCATGAATCTTAATGGAGGAGTAAGACAGGCCATTATGGAACAGTTCTGCTAAATATTCCAGGATGTGTGCTATGTTTGCCAATGAGACATTTTCTCCCTTTGCTGCACTCCAAATGAGGTATCTTTTCCACTTGGCTGAATAAGTCTTCCTTGTGGAGGGTCTGCGTGCCTCCAGGATAATGTCCTTAACCCTCTGGGATAAGCCTGGGTTATTTTGTTTTATGCAATATTCCAAGCAGCTAGCTGCAGTGTTTTCAAGTTTGGATGTAGGATCTTGTAGTTGTCCTGTGTTAGAAGTAAGGGACATAGAGGTAGAGGCCATGCGTGTGTCCGAGACATGCTTCTCAGTAGCGGGTACCAATGTTGCCTCGGCCAGTCTGGAGCTATCAGGATTACCCTTGGCTGATCCTCTCGGATCTTCAGTAGAACTTTGTACATCAAGGGATAAGGTGGAAATGCATATGCTGTCAGGTTTTTCCAGCTGAAGGAAAGGGAGTCCACCCTCCAAGCAAGTGGGTGGTATGCTCTTGTGCAGAATTTCTTCAATTGGTGGTTGTGTGGGGAGGCGAACAGGTCTATCTCTGGTAGTCCCCATTTCTTTGTTATGGCTTTGAAGATATCTGGGTGCAGCATCCATTCGTGAGCATCCGTGGTAGTTCTGCTTAAGGTGTCTGCTAGAGAATTTTCTTTTCCTGGTACAAATCTGGCCTGAAGTTGAATGTTGAGATTCAGGGCCACATTCCACAGGTCCATTGCCATCCGGCATAGAGGATATGAATGTGTACCTCCCTATTTGTTGATGCACCACATGACTGTGGTATTGTCGGTCCTTATCAGCAGATGACCCTGTTGAAGGAGTGGTCTGAATGCCTGGATCGCATGTTTCACTGCCAGCATCTCCTTTAGATTTATGTGTAGATTCAGCTGGTCTTGGGTCCATAGGCCTTGAATACACTTGTCCACCATGTGTGCCCCCCATCCTAGGTCTGAGGCATTCGTGGTGATGGTCTGGCTTGGATGAGGTTTGGGGAAAGGCAAGCCTCTGTTCAACTGACAGGCCTGAGCCCACCACAGGAATTCTTGCTTCAGGCATGGAATTATTGGAATCTGGGCTTCTAGACTGTGCTTGTGTTGAGACCATATATTCCTTAAGTACCATTGTAGCTTTCTCATATGCAGCCTGGCATGTGGAACCAATATTATGCAGGATGCCATGTAGCCCAGGGCTTGCAGGACTTTCCTTGCAGTAAGCCGAGTTTGTGTTGTTAATGTCATGAAGTAGGCTGGTAGTTGCTTTTGTTTTTCTTTTGTGAGAAAAGCCATCTGAGTTTATGTATCCAGTTCTGCACCCAAGAATGTTATCCTTTGGGATGGTACAAGTCTTGACTTTTGCACGTTGACTGTGTATCCCAAGGCTTGCAACAGTTGTATGACATTTTCCAAATCTTTTGTTAATTTTGCCTTGTTGTCCGCTTGTATTAGGCAGTCGTCCAGGTATGGGTAAATTTGAATTCCCTGAAGCCTGCAATGAGCAATTACTGATGCCAGGCATTTCATGAATACTCTGGGCGCAGTAGATAAGCCAAAAGGCAATGCTGAGAATTGATAATGCTCTGATCCTGCAAGAAATCTGGTGTGTCTTCTGCAATCTGGTCGTATAGGGACGTGCAGGTATGCCTCCTTGAGATCTAGAGTCACCAGCCAAGACTCCTTGCCCAGCATGGGAAGAAGCTGCTGGAGGGTCAGCATTTTGAATTTTGGAACAATGAGGTATGTGTTCAGTGCGGACAAGTCTAGAATAGGTCTCCATTGATTTTCTTTTCTTGGTACAAGGAAAAGCCTGGAGTAAAATCCTTGGCCTTGTTCCATAGGGGGTACCTCTTCTATAGCTCTCATCTTTAGTAAGTTGTTGATTTGTCTTAGAGCGTCTGTTTTTTGGCTTGGTGGTAGGTTTGGCATTCCTCTCTTTTTTGGTAGAGTGTGGAAGTGAAACCTGTAGCCCTTGTCTATTGTTTGTAAAGTCCATTTGTCTCCTGTAATGTAATGCCAGTTGTCGGAAAATAAAGCTAGTTTTCCGCCCAAGGGTGCTTCCAGTTGTTCCCTGGTAGGCGGAACTAGAGCCAAGTCATTGCGTCTGCCCTGTGGAAGTGGTTGTAGTTGAATCTGTGGCAGTACTTCTCTGGTTGGTAGGTTGCCACTGACGTCCCCTGTAGGCACCCCTAGATTGACCTCTGCCTCTGGGGCGTCTATTTCTGCCTCTCTGCGCTCTGGAGTTGTCTGGAAAGGACCAATTCTTCGAAGGCCAATTTCTGCTAAACCTCGGAGGTTGGACCTGTAAGAAATCCTTGACTGTTTGGACAGATTTTGCTTTTTCTTCCACCTTCTTTAGAACCTCCTGTGCAGGGGAGCCAAACAAACTTTGTTTCTCCATGGGAGCATCTAGGAGTTTTGACTTAACATGGTCTGGTAAGGATTGTTTTTTTAACCAGGCATGCCTTCGAATCACTGTTCCAGTCATAGCTGATCTAAAGGAAGCCTCCAGTGCATCATAGCCACATTTTAAGAAATGGTTACTGACCTGCTGAGAGTTATGTACCAAATCCTGAAGGGACTTGCGGTCTAAAGGTTCAGGAGAAGACAGTTTTTTTTATTTAGCTGGTCTAACAAAAATTCCTGGTACTGAATCATGTGAAATTGACAGTTCAAAGCCCTGGCCGAAAGAGTAGCAGAAGTATAAACCTTTTTACCCCATCTCTCTAATGCTCTAGATTCCCTTTCAGAGGGAAGAGGGTTTTTGGCAGAGGCAGCTGCCACACTTTTAGGGCCCTGTGAAATGGTTTCAGGGTCTGCAACAGGAGCCTTATACAAATGGTAATGTGTGTCCGGGACCCTGTAATATCGGTCTGGCTTGGCAGGGGCCGGAGGAAGAGAATCAGGGGCAGTACAGGCATCATTATATGCATCATCAACAACTGTTAGTACTGGCGGAATGGCTAAAGGCCTATGCTGTGGTAAGTGTAAAAAGGTCCTTAGCCTTTTCCTTGAATCTGAAAAATCCTGGCCCTGCCATTGGAAGTGTTCCCTCATAGCATGCAAGGTTTCCCCAAAGGAAAATTCTTCAGGAGGAGAAGCAGAAGGAATGGAGTCTTCTGCATCACAATCCTCATAAGGAGAATATGGCCCTTCGTGAGGGTCTGTAATGTCTGAGTCATCAGAGGAATAATCTGTAGAGACAGGTTCCGGGGGTTCAGTTCTAGGCCTCTTGTCTGGAGGGGGCTGAGAGGCCCTGTCTGGGTGAGGTTGGGATCCCCTGATCAAAGAAATGAGATCCTCAGCCAGGCTGAGTATTTGGGAACTAGAGGTAGGCCTATGTGAAGGAGTTTTAGCAGGTAAGGCCTTAGAAGATTTAGCTGCTTTAGCCCTGGCAAATGCCTTGATAGACATAGAAGCAGGGGGTCTAGCAGCCCCACGTGCAGGGGTAGATATGTCTAAAGGAATAGTGTCTGACAAATCCTGGGTGCCTGCTTCTGTAGCAGAAATTCAGTAGCAGATTCAGCCATGCTCTGTTAGGACTCGGCTATCGGAGGCATGTTTTCGGCCGAAGGAAGAACCGGAGGCTCGGTTTCAGCCGAAACAGAGACACTCGCGGTCGGCCTAACCGTGGTTTCAGCCGAAACCACGGGCCGCGAGTGTCGGTCCTTTTCCTTGCGCTTTTTAGCTAAATGAGTAGTCGGAGTCTCCGACGGCATTTTGTATGCAAAAGCGGGACCAAAAAACTCCTCTGCAAACTCTGACCGATGTCTAAGTGTCCGTCGGTTGAAGGAAGCACAGGCTAGACAAGCTGATACGTCGTGGTCTGGGCCTAAACAAGGAAGGCAGTAAGAGTGGAAATCCTTATGAGGTATTTGTTTCCCACAAGTTAAACAATTATTTACTTTGTCTGACATCGGCTGAGGCAAGAGAGAGTCCCCAACGGGGTACTTAGCTTTTTAGAAGTCTTCGGTAGTAGAAATCTCTGGATCTGACCGACCGGCACTTGTGAACAGCTTCTGCTTCGGGCACCGCGCGGCAAGAAAGACTGAGGAAAATGGCGTCGGCTGATGCCTTTATACCCAATAAACAGCAGCTATGACGTCGGGTGAAGTGCGACATCAGCCGAGGCCAGACCCAGACTTTGGAATCCGGCCGACCGAAGGGCTGCCTGAGGCAGGACAACCCATATGTTAGGACTGCAGATGCATCTTTGAAGGACATCGGGGTTGGACAAGGGTCCGATGCCACTCGCCCCCCTCAGAGCCAACGAGGGAGTCCCGGCACCCAGATCCCAACAAGGAAGGAACCAATGAAGAGATCGGAGCCGAAGGAGCAGAAAGGTGTGGTATTGGCTCAGACGTTTCAAAGATTCGAACCCCAACCAGCTCCAGCTCCGAACACAAAGGGGGAGTCGGAGGAGGAACTGCTGAAGACACAGGGACAGCCACAGTCTGTTGAGAAGGGCTGGTTAACATTTTGGCCAGGGCCTGTGATTTAAGGAGTCTACTGACCACCCTCTCCAAGTCATGATCGGATAAGCCTGCAGGACCGAGAGGAGTGGGACCTATGGCTTCGTTCAGACTGAAGCAATGGTGACCTTGGAGCCGAACGAACCGATTCTAGGGAAGGGGACCTAGAACATTTTCGGCCCAAAGACGGTTCCGACACTAAAGCCGGAGTCGATTGATGTCCAGAGATGTCGGTTCCGGCCGGAACCGAAGAGGAAGCAGATGCTCTGCCCAGCGACGGCTCCGAACTGGGAGCCGACGGCTTGGCGGGCTTGAAGGATTTCCCCGACTTGGGCTTTGCCGGGGATCCCTCTGGCTTAAGTAAGCCTCTCAAAGTAAGCTTGTTCCTAAGCTCCTGCAGCACTCTCGGGCTGAAGGCATGACAGACCGAGCAGAAGTCCTGCAGGTGTAGGGAACCCAAGCAATAAACACAAGAAGTGTGACCGTCTGTCAGAGACATCTTCTGACAGAACAAGTCACAATTCTTGAAGCCTGAAACTTTGGTATCCTTGGACATACTGGCAAGGGGATACCAAAGAGAGAATATTAAACTAATGCTTAAACAAGGCACACAGGAACAGTCACACACCCGCACTAGTTAAACTAACAATAACAACAAAAACTATCACACCACACTTAACAAAAACTATCCACTAATAAATATATATACATATATTACAAGGCTAAACACTACCCCTATTAGGTACAAAAAAGGTGGGGTTAGCCACTAAAGAGAAGAAACAAGGGGGGAGGGGGGAGGGTAAAAATAACAAAAACCAAGTTTCCTGAGTGGGACAAACTAGGGGATACACAGTCTAATTATACTAAAAGGGAAAGACCATCTATATATAATAAAAATACAAAGGTAGATTTTAAGCTAATAAGACCAAAAAAGATTAATACGACCTGAGCCAGTAAAAACGCAACCTCTTAGCTGAAACGGCAAACGAGATCTGGGTATCTAGCGCCAAGCATTGTGGGATATGGGGAGGCCTCGAGCCAGTAAATAGCTCTCGAGCTTTAGTAGATGGCAGAGTCGGAGCCAACCCAACTAGCAAGAATGAAGGCGAGAGACAACTTAATATCTCCTGTACTTGAGGAAGGTCTAAAAATTGTCCTAAAGAAATAATTCTCTGTCCTGAATCTGAGAGATCAAAGGACACCTAATGGTTTGTTGATAAGCTAAACAGGCAATGAAGGAAACAGACCTTGGGTGGAATTCATCTTTCGGCAGGCACTTTTCTTTTGGTGAGAGATGTCAGACCCCAAAGTCTTTTACCACATTAAAACCCAAAGAAATAACCACCACAGCAAAACAGGATGTCATGTTAGAAAGAATTCCAAATAAGATACGATCCATCTGTCTGAAAAAGGACTGATGGACAGCTTGTTCTGAGTTTCGGGGGGGGGGGGAGACTGAAAATGGCATGAACTAGTCTTCCCTTTAACAGGGCATTGAAGCAATGCCCTTGGTTAGAGTAACACCTCAGCTCCATCATGGAGACATCCAACAGCTATCAGGTCCAAGGTCCACTGTGGCAACATGTGTGTTGATCATACTCTTTACAATCTGTAAAGTGCTGCATTCTGTTACTTCTGCTGGACCAAACATCAGATGGTAATTCACCCTAGGGGATTTCCTTAAGACATCCTACTTTAAGTTTACAGAATGCATTTAAACACAGAATATAAATCCAGACATCTCCACGCTGAGCAAGAAGATTCTCTGGGGGTGGGGGTTAATGCAATGATGATCTTTTTGCTTCCTAATCAACTGTTAAGCCTTTCCTGAAGAGATGTCAAAGATGGTACTGACAAGGAAGAACGAGGTCCAAATCACCGTTGTCCATATCAGAAAAAAGCCCATCCTCAGACTCTTTTTACTAATGGGGCAACACCAACTCCACTAACCCAAGCTCAAAGATCGATTGTAAGAGGAGCTCTGGATGTTGGGAGAAGAGCCTCATTATTCAAATAGGTGCAGAACTGGGAACTTCAGAGACATTAGGATCCTGATGGATGATACTCATATGCAAGTCTATTCTGCTCGTACAAATGAATGCTCCTCAGTCTGAAAAGGGAGTACACAAATAAAGTCCAATAAGTCAGCTTACTGTTTATATGTATATATATATAGATATATATATATACACAAAATATATACGCACACACACACACACACACACACGTGTATATATATATATATATATATATATATGCACAAAATATATGCATATATACAAACTATATATACATATATATATATATATATATATATATATACACAAAATATACATATATACAATATATATATATATATATATATACATATACACACAAAATATTGACATTATATATATATATATATATATAAAAATACACACACACACACATAGATATATATATATATATATATATATATATATACACACACACATACACACACGCACACATTTATGCAATATAGAATGAGGACTATATGCCCAGGGGTACACTGATGTCAAGTGTAAAAAGCTGATTAGCAAATGCCTTAAACTGGGATAGACCTCAACCAGGGGCACACCAACTGTCTTATTGCACCTGGAAAACTGGCATCTATATACATTTTTTTCAGTATGAATTTTACATTTTGCAGTTCACATGAGAATGACACAAAAGCTATGTTTTTTACCGTAATGGAATATATTACGGACCAATATCCAGCCATTTCAACCAATAGTGCTAGCTGCAGCAGGCTCTTGTCACTTCAGCCCCTAGAGCTTTTACAAGCCATAGCTCCTTCTCCTTTTTGACAAAACATTTCAGTTTAGCATAAATGGATATGCTAGGTGTGCAGTAGTCTTGTCACCATACGACTCAAGGGACATTTGTGTGACATCAGCAGAAAATTATTAAGTCTGTCCACTACTAAGCTGGCTTGCAAAGTTACCTGCCATTTACCATCAGAAAGCTTCAAAATACAGCCCATTCCAATAGTCTTGTGGCTTTCTTGGCAGGAGGGATAGAAATGCATTTCCTGTTGCTTGCTGATGTATCACACTTCTGGCATGGCTATCACATGGTATGAGACGGCATCCAGTGAGACTAGCAACACAAGGACTGCTCTCATCTCCAGAACATGTGTGTGCAGCTGGCCTCACATGTGAAGATGTCTCAGACAGTCTGCCCTTCTGCAGACACAGGTATCCTGGAGGTCTAATGGGCACATCCAATCTTCTTCCAATAGCCAAAGATGACTGGACTGCACTATGGCTATCCAGAACCTGTGCTTTGGTATGAACTGATTTAGGACATTGAAACTGTGGTGCTGGCTAAAGAAAACTGATTTACAATGTCTTCTTTCTGACTGAAGACTGCTGATGCCAAAATTATATTTCAGTTCCGTTTTATACTCTGCAATAGGTGTGTGTTTGTGATTCCCACTGGCTGAGAATGACTGACCTCTCCTCTTAAATGTGAAGGCAAGAAAATCGGAAGAAAGGTTGTACTTGAAAAATAAAATGCAACCTGCTGCAGTTTCTCTGGAAGGATTTGTTAGCATATTGCCTGCATATAATGAAGTCACGCAAAGGTTTGCAGATGGGAAAACCAAGAGCCATAGCATCACAGGACGTTACCAGGCTACTTGTCCTAAGGCCTCTACAAGCCTAGCCATGTCATACCCTTGTTCCCCTATGAACCAAGATATATAGCCTATGTTTGTGTGCAAATCTAAGATCAGCACTGGCTGCCAATGTCCAAGAGGGACATAAGTGAACCCCCCCCCCCCCCCGGTGTAAAGTTACAACTTCCCATCCAATTATCCAGGTTATGCTTAAACAGGGTCATTATCGAGCTCTGTTTTTACATGAATTGGGAGTTTGCCCCACAAGAGTGGCAGCCTCTAGGAGACGCATCTGTCTCTAGCATGACCTGTTAATATTGCAGGCTAGGTTAAGATCCCTAGAGCAAGTGAATCTTGTCCCACTGGGTTTGCGGATATGCACCAGCTTCATTAAGGCAAGGTCAAAGAATGCTCTATAGGCCACGTACAAGTTGCTTCTATACAGTCTATACAACGAGTAAAGTGACAGGGCCTTCAGTCTGTCTGTGTAAGTCATGTGTTGTAGGTCCTGAATTTTCTTGGTGAGAAACCTCTGAGGTCTTTCAAGCTGCCGTCGATGTCTGGTGAGGTACATACAGAAGGGAGCATTGTACTTCATTATTGGTCTGATGAGAGCAGAGTACAGGGTAACTACAACCTTCTTAGCTATGGATGCTATACCACTGCTTACGAGGTGCGCAACGTAGAAGGCCATCCTTACTACTGTGGACACCTGATGATCCAAATTAACTACCAACTTGCGCTTCTAAATCTCTCACCACTGGTTTGAACTTGGGGGGAGATTACTAATGTTGCAATTATCAGAGACTTCTCCTTTGCCAGAAGGGATAAGGCATTTTTTGCATTTAGTTTAAGTTTGTGGCTTTGACATCAATCATTTGTCTGGGTAAGCCCATTTTGTAGCATGTTGACATCTTTGGGGATTCAATGACTGCACCCAATTAGCAGTCATCAGCAAACCTGGTAAGCCATAGAACATCTACTTTCGCCTGGACTTCAGAAAAATAGATACCAAACATTAGGGGGCCTAGGAAAGATCCCTGTGGAACGCCGCTGGTAACAGGTCTGCCACAAGAGTTGGCAACCCTGACTTTGACTGTACATGCTCCGTTTATGAGCCAGTTGGCAACCCATCTAGTGACGTAAGGGTTAATCCTGAGATGGATGAGTTTCTCAATGATGCCTGAGTGAGGGATTGTGTCAAAGGCCTTGGCTAGGTCAGGATAGGCAGTGTGAACTGTTTTGCCTTCATCCAGAGCCTTGGTGACATTCTTGAAGTCCACCAGGTTTAGCAGGCAAGATCTGCCCTTAAAGCCAAACTGGGTCGGGTCAACAGTTTGAAGGTCATCTAGATCTTTCCTGACAACATCCATGATAATTCTATCCATTGCAGATAACGCTGATTAGGCTTATGACTACAGTTCCCAGGGTCAGTTGAGGGATTAGGCTTATGACTACAGTTCCCAGGGTCAGTTGAGGGACTCCCTTTGTACAAGGGGATTATTGATGCTGTTTTCCACTCAGCTGGGACCAGTGCTTAGACAAATTGAAGAGCGTGCTCAGTGGTTCCGATAACTCCCGTTTTGACCATTTAATAAGCAGCCTGGGATACTGTCTGGTCCCACAGAGGCTGTGATTTGGCCTGGGAGAGTGCGGTTATGACCTACTCTCTGGAGATACTAGGCAGAGAACTGATGACAGGTAGGTTATGGAGTATGATTGGTAGGGACAGGGTGGTAAACTTTTCACCAAACCTGTCCGCTAGCAGATTGACGATGTTCTCAGGTTCAGTACAAGGTACCCATCCACAGCTAGTTTGGCACAAAGTTGGGCCTTCCCTTTTAGATTTCAAAAGTAAATATAAGAATGTTTTGTGCTGTACCTTGGCGAGGGATGATAATTTAGTTTCGTAATTAGCTCTAGAGGGCTTTACAAGACATGTAATCTGCTTGTCTATGCTTTGGAGGGAGTTCTTCCTTTTCTGGGAATAAACAGTGAGCAAAATGAATGACTCCAGGCTTGACAACACAAGAAATTGTGTAGTCTCTGGCTATGACCATCCTTATCCATGTGTCCTGCGTGAAGGTCATCCATGTAGGAAAATGGAAGGGCAAACTCCAAATGTCTCCAGACTGTGGCAGCTGGGCAACCTTCTCAGGTGTTCTGATGGACTCCAGGACTAGCAGCTGTTAAACACTGGATCTGTTGACTGCCACAGGCTTTCTGGCAATGCTTATTCTAGAAGTCACCACATGTGTGGGCCTCTCTCAAAATGATGGCAACAGTTCTGGGGCAATGTTTCCCCCCAAAACTAATTTCTTAGTGAACTCTGATTCCTGGGGAACACTATGCCTACAGATGCAAATGCTGCATTTCCCACAATTTTCTAGCTTGGCTTTCACCTTGGGAATAAAGATGTTAACTCTAAGAGGCAATGGCGAATGATGTCTTGAAGCACTCAAGAAAAATCACAGTGCCAAAATTCACGTGTCTACAAATCACGATACCGTTAATGGCTGCCGTCCTTTCCATTAACTGCATTCTGGATCAGTTGCATGGCAAAGTTGGCAGCTTTAGACAATGCCGACAACTGTAATGTTCATTTGTTAAGCAAATCACAGTGAGGCAAGTTAGTCAATTTTGACATCTAGTCATCCAAGCAGCGGCTGTTTTTCTTAAGGATGAAGCCACCACAATTGAAGTCAAAGTAGTCTTTGCCTAATAATCCTAGTTTCTGGGAGGCTGGAGGTCTTGTCATTTTCACAGGCTCCACAGCATCTGGCTCTTGTCAAGCATTTTGCCCAAGTATCACTGTGTTGTTGCTATCTGTAGGTAGCATCACCCAAGAGGGAGAGGAGTGAAAAAGCCTCCTGTAGTACTGAACCACATGGAAAAACTTGTGTCAAGTTGTCATTTTCTCATACTATACAGAAAACTTCCTAAACCTGGGGTCACCCTAAATAGAAAATTGGAAAATTATGCTCTCCACAACAGGTATCAGTGTCCAGTGAGAAACTTCAAAGGGGAGTCCAGGTGTTTCCTCCTGTACCTCCTCTTCCTGGGTACATTGATTGGGAATCAACTGGAGACGAGGAATAGGGAACTGGTCCGGGCACTCTGCTTCTATCCTACCAATGGCATTGCACTACTCTGTTCTGCCATGGACAGAATGAAACCCCCTGAAGTCCCAGAATATCAAGAGTTGGTGGCAAAAGTTGAAACCAGAACATGATTAAGATGCTGCCCTCACTGGTAACAATGAATGCAACGACCAACAAGCCTGATACAAACCAAAGAAGGTAACTAACAGCACCAAAGGTTAAAGGGGAACCATGCCCACAGACTCAAAAAAACATGTTTATTTCATCATGGTTTGGTGTTTCCTACATGTTAACACCACTCTTGGACCATTTACAGGTTTTTAAATATTATAAGTAATTATTGAATCTGACCACATGGGGTCTGGCATCCTGAAGTGATTCTGATTGTTTAGTCTGCCACTAGGTATCCTAAAATGCAGTGCTTGTCTGTAAAAAAGTACATCACACAGGCCTCTCTTCCTAAAGCTCATGTCACTGCACTGATTTTACATGGATACACTGCTTTCATTGAGTTAGTTTTACGTAACACTTCATGCCGTTCAAAGACTACTTAAAACACAAACAGTGTAGATGCCACAGAACAGAATTTCAAAGTGTTTTTTTACTGCAGCTTCTTTTTAGAATGGCTAAACTGCAGTCTTTTGTGAAGCCTGACTTGTACTTTGACTCATCTCCCATCCCCCTTCACACCTAACTTCCCTAGCTGTCAAAGTGCTAAGGGTAATTTGAGCTGTTACCTGCTGTGATTGACTGCTCACAGCAGGAGACTTGACTCGTACTTTTTCCTTGTTGTAGCCTTTACTTTCTATATGGGTAGGGTAAGGACAAGGGAGCTGTGACATCACAGCATGGGTGGGTTTTTAGGACAGCAGTGGTGATGTCAGTTTGGGGAGGGAAATGGCCGGAAAACTACCTGTATTCAATGACCTTGATGACATCACTGAATTGGAGACTGGGGCAAAATTTTTCAGGGTGGGACAAAAGTTTTTTGAAAGTGAAACCACCACAGTACAACAAGGTACTGCTCTAGTGGAGAGAAACAGTCAATTTAAAATATTTTAAATGCTGCATTTATTCATAGCAGGGACAGTAAATATGAAGAAAAAAAGACAGAAGTTGATCATTTAATAAAAGAATTCTGTTGTTGTCCTTTAAGCCAAGACCCCTTATTCCCTGCAAAGTCGTCACTGATGCCAGTAACACAGGTCTGTGGGTTCAAACACCAATGGCACCACCATAAATGGTACTGTGACCATTGGTACTACGGTCAGTGCTGAGGTCTCAACACTGATGCTCAGCCTAGAGGCATTCAGTTCAGAATACATAAGTACTAAGATCCCAATGTTTGTACAAGTGCTAACAGACATGAAAGTTTGCAGTGACCTCTCAACAATCATCACCAAATAGGCAGCAGATGAGACAATAAGACAGAGGGTGGGAAGAGCTACCTCAGCACCCCCCACCCCATAAAAATAGGGAGAAAAGTGCTGTGAAGTCCACTGTTTGTAAAACTGTCTTAGTAGCACAGCAGGGTAGCATCCTTTCCTTTGGTGCAGAAGGTCATGGGTCCTACTCCCACAAAATGCAGACAAACTGAAACATTTTTGTCTTCGCCACCTGGTACTGTTGAGATCCTGTTCCTGCCCTGCAAGGTTTTGGGAAGAACATTTGAATTACCAAGGATTGGAAAAATAAAAAACATTCATTTTCCAGGCGATGGGAAAGACATCTCTCAAATTCTTTGCTTGGATTTAAGTAAATTCATGGTACGTGTTTATCATGAGACTAGGCAAAAAAAAAATTAGTTGGTGTCGTACACAAAAGTGTGTGTGTGGTAGCAACGCAATTTGCCCCTCCCTGTTAGTACCCAACTTTTAATTTTTCATTTACATCTGTTAAACTGTGCATATTCTGTAATCTGAGCTTCAGATTAATTATGGAGTGGTACTTTGGTAGGAAATGTAAAACTAAGGGACCACTGTTGCTTACTTATTGCTAGCAGTATAGCATTTTTTTCGTAGTTTACATGGTTGCTGTTCATATATATTTATTTTTATTACATTTCTTGACCGGGCTAGTCCAGCTGTATATATGTCCATTTTCAGCAGAGACCTGTGGAGAAAAGCTCCTCGAAAACCAGTGTAATTTATAATAAATGACCGTTTGTACTGATGCAGGTACATCACATATTTAAGCAATTCTTAACACTACATTACATTTCTGCTTACTGAATCCTAGTACATATATATGGATAGTTATAAGACAATATTAATAATGACATACGATTAATATATAAAAGCACATTTTCTTTATGGTTAACAGAAAGCACCTAGTATATACAGGTGTAGTTATAGGTGTCTTGCGATAAGTGGGGTAATTTGTCTGGGTTCGCACAAGGACATAACCAATGTGATTTAAGGTATAGTTTCAGATTGTTTTTAAATAGTGTTATTGAGGAAAGGGAGGTGAGGTCACCGGGGAGCGAGTTCCAGGTTTTGCCCACGGTATCAGACAACAAAGAGTCACCGGCCATACTGTTGGTTTTACCCATTTGTACTAGTATTTTGTTAGGTGAGTGTAGGGTCTTAAGGTTATTGTAGGGGGTGATGAGGTTGGTAAGAACTGGTGTACTAGTAGGCTAATACAGGATCTTGTGGGAAACTGTTAATTGGTTAACTAGTAGTACATCTGGAAACTCTAGCCATTCTAGTTGTTCCAAATAAATACAGTGATGGGTTCTGAATGCGGATCCTGTTGCAAATCTGGCAGTATTATTGTAGGAGATAGCTTGTTCAGGTTGTTTTTAGACAGGTTAGTATAAACAGGGGAAGCGTAGAGGAGAGTAGAGATTAGGTGGGTACGGGCAATAGTAGCCCTCGCTAATAGGGTCAGAAAGGGTTTGATTCTATAGAGGGAGCCTAGATTTTTGTTGACTGTTTTTATAGTACTGTTAAAGTATCAAAGTTAAGGTTATCAATAAGTAACCCCTAGTAATTTTGTAGTTGTATTAGGAGATATGATAGTACCGTTGTTTGATGCAACAGTAAAGTTAAGTGAGGAGGCCCTACAGGGGGGAGCGAACAGGGGTTTTGTTTTTTGGGTTCAAGATGAGGCAACAGAGTAAAAGCCATTTCTCAACTGTATTAAACACATTTTGGGTGAGGGTCTGATGGAGAGGTGGCCGAGCATAGTAATGTGGAGTCATCTGCGTATTGTACACAGGTAGCTTAAGGTATTACAGAATGTAGGTCATTGATAAAAATAGGAGAGGTCCTAATATAGAGCCTTGGGGGACACCGAGGGCAATGGAGAGGTGAGTAGATAAGTTGTTCTCCCACAGCACAGCCTGCTGCCTATTGTTTAAGTAGGATTGAAACCATTTTATAGCCAGTGCATCTAGTGACAGGTTTTTAAGTATGTTTATGAGAAATTGGTGGTTAACCATATCAAAGGCTTTAGAGAGATCAATAAAGAGGGCTGAGGATAGTGTGTTACTGCAATTTTTGTTAATACAGTCAAGGAATAGTAAGAGGGCAGTGGTGGTGCTATGAAACGGCCTAAAGCTATGTTGGCAGTTAGCGAATAGGTTATCTATTAGGTGGTTTAACAGCTGTCTATGAATGCATTTCTCCACGATTTTAGCCAGTGGAGATAACATAGCAAAAGGTCTATAGTTTGACAATTCATTGGAGTTACCACCTTTATGCCGGGGGATAACGCGAGATTTTCCAGATAAATGGGATAGTTCTCTCAATGACACTTCTGTTAATCAGGATGGAGATGGGGTAGGCTACGGCTTTTGCAGCTTTTTGCAGATATTCTGCAGGTAGTTGATCAGCTGCAGGAGTGGTTGGTTTAAGTTTCTGAATAAGGGTACAGACAATGGATGTAGGGACAGGTTTAAGGTGAAATGAGGGAGGTAAGCTAGCAGTAGAGGTGGTCAGAGATGAGCTGTTAGGAGATAGTTGATTGGCGAGAGATTGAATGGTCTCAGTGAAGAAAGTGTTAAAGATATTGGTAATTTGCTTGGGACTATCTTGGAAAGAGCCTATTGGGGTGGGTGTGACAAAACAACCTGGGTGTCAAAGTGCATTAATCCCTGCCCAGAACTTTTGTTGTTTGTTTTGATGGGTCTGTTGGAGTTGAATGTAAAAGTTTCTTTTATCTGGGCTTGGCATGTCACTCTTGTATCAGATTATGAAGGTGAGTGAATGGTCGCTTATACCTTCGGGGATGGTCCCTACTTTGTAAGTTTGGTGATGGCTATTTATAAGAATCCAGTCTAAGGTGCTTTCATTGTTATTGAGTTAGTTGGTCCTTGTGGGGGAGGGTAATGGTTTGAGGAAAAACCACACAGGTAAATATGAGTAGTAGGCTGTTCAGTAGTACAGCTTTTCCAGCTGATATTAAATTCACCTAGTACTATTGTTTCTTGGGGACAGTTGGTGGAAAGCCAACAAAGGATATCTTCTAGGGTGTTAAGAGTTATTCCCTGGGGGAAAATAAAAGTACAGTTTTGTACCTACCATAAATGTAGATGTTAGAGTGTATACACTACTGCAGTCATTACACTTGGGTTATCCTGCCGTTAGGTGGTTCCCCAGTCGGCCTGAGTTCCAATGTCTTGGTCCGGCGTCAGTTGCTGTCGCCTCCTCCCTGACGTCAATGCGACAGGGGTATATAAGATGCAGCCAACGACACTTTCTTCAGTTTTTCTTGCCCCAGATGTCAGGTGCCTCTTAATAGGTAGGCAATTCCAATTGCTAATAAAACATGCACAAGGAAAGCAAAAAAACAACTTGCAGCTACCAGCAAATCTACATTTATGGTAGGTATAAAACTGTACTATGTTCATAGTGTTACACTGCTGCAGTCACACTTGGGTAGCAACCCAAAGCTGAGGTAGGGTGGCTGGATCTATAAGGCATTAGGAGTGGCTATAAGGCCCTGCAGCACTGCAGTGGCGAAGCCAGCTCTGGATTTAAGAGTATAGAGGCAGATGGTAATGCTTGAAGCTATGTTCAGAACTCCAAGTTGCTGCTTCCAAAATATCCTTGGTAGGTACTCCCCTGAGGTAGGCAGTTGAAGTGGATGGTGCCCTGGTGGAGTGAGATCTAATGCTGCTACGTACAGGTTTTCCATGGTATGTGTAGCAGAAACGTATACAATGTCCCATCCATTTTGAGATGGTCTGTTTTGAAATGGCTTTTCCCTGTACTCTTGCAGCATATGCTACCACTAATTGCTCAGATTTTCTGAAAGCTTTGGTTTTGTCCAAGTAGAAGTGTAACTGCCTGTGAATGTCCATAGAGTGCAATAGTCTCTCCCCTTTATTCTGTGGTTTAGGATAAAAAGTTGGCAGGTGAATAGCTTGGTTTAGAGCCACACTGGATACCACCTTTGGCATAAACGTAGGATTAGTTCTTAAAGACACCCTGTCCTGGTGGAAAATGAGAAAAGGTTCCACTGCCATTAGTGCCTGTAATTCTGAAACTCTTCGTGCTGATGTTATTGCCAGGAGCAGAGCAGTTTTCCAAGAGATATATTTTAATTCTGCAATGTTAGATGGCTCAAAAGGAGGTAACGTTAGTTTTTCCAAAACAAAGTTGAGGTCCCAAGTTGGAGTAGGTGCTCTAGGGGGCGGTCTTATGTTTTTAGCCCCTCTGAGGTACTGTTTTAACAGAGGATTAGAGAAAATTGGTGGATCCGTGTTGTAATGAGCAGAGATGGCAGAGGCGTGGATCTTGATGGATGAGAAGGAGAGGCCTTTGTCCAGCATCTCAGTTAAGTATTGTAGTATCTGAGGAATGTTTGGGACAAGAGGGTCAAGGCTGTGAGCTTGGTTCCAGGCACAGAATCTCTTCCATTTATCCAAATACGCTTTCCTGGTACTAGGCCTTCTGGCCTTCAGAATGACATCCATAACAGCTTTGGAGAGAGGCATTGCTTGCTTGACTAAGGAATCTTCCATGCAGCTAGGTTTAAGGTCTTTAGCTGGCTGTGTAGTATTTGATTGTTGTGCTGAGTCAGCAGATGTGGGATTTGAGACCAAATACAGGGTGGTTCTTGTGCTAAGCTCCTTAAGACTGGGTACCAGTGCTGGCGTGGCCAGTCTGGTGCAATCAGGATCATCTTTGGCTCTTCTTGCCTGGCTTTTATGAGTACCTTTTGGCAGGAGAGGTAGCGGTGAGAAAGCGTATACTTGTAGGTTCTCCCAGCTGAATGAGAGGGCATCCACTTTCCATGCTTGTGGATGGTAACTCCTTGTGCAGAATTTTTGTAGCTGGCAGTTCATTGAGGATGCAAACAGATCTATGCCCGGGCTCCACCATTTCTGTGTTATTCTGAATATTTGTGGATTCAATTCCCATTCATGGGGATCCATGATGTTTCTGCTTAAGTCGTCTGCCAGTGTTTTTCTCTCCTGGCAGGAATTGTGCTTGCAGATGAACTTGAAGGTTTATAGCTGTGTTCCACAAGGTCATAGCTTGTCGGCATAGCGGGTAGGAGTGAGTGCCCCCTTGCTTATGTACCACATAAATGTGGTGTTGTCTGCCTTTAGCAGTAGTTGTCCTGGATGCAGCAGGTCCTTGAAAGCTATAAGGGCATTTTGTACAGCTAGCATCTCTTTCTGATTGATGTGAAGATGCCTTTGTTCTGCGGGCCACATGCTCTGAATACATTTGCCTGCCATGTGTGCTCCCCAGGCGTAATCCGATGCATCTGTTGTCAGTGTTTGCCTGGCTGTGGGTTGTGTAAAAGGCTGCCCTTGTTGAGGTGACAAGGTTGAGCCCACCATTGAAACTCCTGTTGAAGGCAAGGGATTAGTGGTATAACTATTTCCAAACTTTGACAGTGTTGAGACCATACATGCATTAGGTACCATTGTAGTTTCCTCATATGCAGTCTGGCATATGGAATTAATAGTATGCAGGATGCCATGTAACCCAAGGCCTGCAGAATTTTTCTTGCAGGGAGTTGGGTCTTTGTTGCAATCAATTGAAAGTATTGAGTCAGTTGTCCTTGCTTGTCTGGCGTGAGATAAGCCATCTGGGCCATTGTGTTCAAGCTGGCACCCAGGAATATAATCTCTTGTGAGGGCACTAGTTTTGATTTCTTTTCGTTTACTGTGTACCCAAGGCAACTTAACTTTTTTACAAATGCCAGATGCTTTAGAAGAATGTACTTGCTCTCTGCTTGAATCAGGCAGTCGTCCAGGTACGGATAAATTTGAATTCCTCTCTGTCTGCAAAATGCAATTACTGGTGCCAGGCACTTTGTGAAGACCCTGGGCGCAGTAGATAAGCCAAAGGGCAGTGCAGAGAATTGGTAGTGCATTGAACCAGCTATGAATCTGAGGTATCTTCTGCAGTTTTGTCTGATAGGGACATGCAGGTATGCCTCCTTGAGGTCCAAAGTCACAAGCCAAGCTTTCTTGCCCAACATGGGAAGAAGCTGCTGTAGTGTCAACATTTTGAATTTCGGAACATCCAGGTAAGTAAGTAGAGATGAAAGACCCAGAATGGGCCTTCAGGCTTTGTCCTTTCTGGGTACCAGAAAGAGTCTTGAGTAAAATCCTTGTCCTTGCTCCTGTGATGGTACCTGTTGAATAGTTCTCATATCCATGAGTGCTGTAATTTGTTTTTGAGCCTCTGTCCATTGATTTGGTGGCAGATGTGGCATTCCTTTTAACCTTGGCAGAGTGTGAAAGTGGAACCTGTAACCTTGAAATACAATGTTGAGAACCCATTTGTCTTTGATGATCATTTGCCAATTTTGGTAGAAGAGTGCCAGTTTTCCTCCCAAGGGGGCTGCCAAGAGGGATTTGTTTGGCAGCTGTAGCGGGAAGTCATTGGAGCTGCTTTTTATGTGGTTGGGGCCTGTCTTCTCCTTCTTTCTGGCCTGATGCAACCCATTGTCGAGGCCTGTAAGGACCTTGTGTTTGACTTCTACCTCTTGGACGTCTGTATCTTCCCCTTTGAGGTCTGTCTGTAATTGGAAAGGACCAATTCTTAGTTGGCCTGTTTCTGCTAAATCTAGGAGGCACCTGTAAGAATTCCTTCACCATTTGCATAGATTTTGCATTATCCTCCATTTTCTTTAATACCTCTTCTGCCTTAACTCCAAACAACACATCCTGCTGCAAAGGTGTATCCAATAATTTTGCTTTAACATGATCTGGCAACGTATGTTCTTTTAACTAAGCATGTCTTCTAATGACAGAGCCTGTAACTGCTGCTCTGCAGGAGGCCTGTAAAGAATCAAAACTACATTGCAAAGTATGCTTTCCCACTTGTTCAGCTGCATGCAACAAATCCTGCATTTCTTTAAAATTAGGAGGATCGGATTCTGGAAGCATTTTTTGTTTTAAGTGAGACAGTAAAAATTGCTGATATTTTAGCATGTGAAACTGGCAATTTAAGGCTCTCACTGCTAAAGTTGCAGACGTATATACTTTCTTTCCCCATCTGTCTAATGCTCTGGAATCTCTGTCAGAGGGAACTGGATTCTTGGCTGATGAGGCCTTAACTCCTTTGGCTCCCTGAGAAATAGTTTCAGGATCAGCTGCAGGGCTTTTATACAGATATTTATGTGAGTCAGGGACTCTGTAGTATCTGTCTGGTTTAACAAGGGCTGGAGGTAAGGAATCAGGATTTAAGCTGGATTCAGTATACACATCATCCACAATATCTAACACTGGCGGAAGAGCAAGGGGTCTGTGTTGAGGTAATAGAAGGAAGTCTCTGAGCCTTTTCTTGGATTCTGAGTAATCCTGGCCTTCCCAGTGGAAATGCTCGCTCGTGGTATGTAGGGTTTCCCCAAAGTAGTAGTCCTCAGGCAGTGAGGCTGATGGAATTGATTCCTCAGCATCAGAATCCTCATAAGGGGGGTAAAGAGTATCCTAGGTCTGAGGATGAATCAGAAGAGATGGACACCTGGTCGGATGAGTCATAGTCTGCATCCTGTCTAGGCCTTTCATCAGGAGGGGGATGTGACCCCCTGATGAGAGTGATTAGGTCTTCGGCCATTTTGAGCATTTGTTTCTTAGGCATGGAGGCCTGCCCTGGAGAATGCTTATTTGTTTCTTTGATTTTAAAGGAGGCTTAGACTTAGCTGAGGGTTTAATGCTTAACTGAGTAGGTCTGAAGACACCCTCTGAAGCTGTGGGTTGCTCAGCTACTCCGGATCCCTCTGAAAGGTTAGTCTCGGTAGGCTGAATAACTTGTGCATCCGAAGGCCCAGCCATCTCCACGTGGGAGTCAGAGGCGGCCTGTGATACTACAGAAGCGGTCGTCAGGGGCTGCGAAGGCGCCTCGCTGAAAACCGGAGAACCGGCAACTAGCCTAGAAGAGGCTTCGTAGTCAGTTTTGGGCCTCGGATGCCTATCCTTGCCTTTGCGCTTTTTGTGTATTCCGGTCGTCAGAAGTTCCGACGGCATGGTATAATTGAGTTTTCTACCAAAATAATGTCGGGCAAAATCAAACAGACGTTTAATAGTGCACTTGTTAAACCTAGCACAAAACAGATAACCAGTGACGTCGTGGTCTGGGCCTAGGCATGGGATACAATAGGAATGGAAATCCTTATGAGGTATTTGCTTCCCACCAGAAATACAGTTAACTTTTACTGACATTGGTCTGAGGCAAGAAAAAGTTTCCCCAACGGGGTACTTAGCTTTGTAGAAGACTTTGGTTCTGGATTCGGAATGAAAATCTTAGGAGACAGCCGACTGGCACTTGCGAACTGCTTTTGCTTCGGGCACCGTGCGGCAAGAAAGACAGAAGAAAATGGCATCGGCTGCATCTTTTATACTCCTGTCGCACTGACGTCAGGGAGGAGGTGACAGCAACCGATGCCGGACCAACACTTGGAACTCAGACCGACTGGGGAACCGCCTGAAGGCAGGATAACCCAAGTGCAATGACTGCAGCAGTGTAACACTATGAACATCTGTTATTGCATGAATTAATTTCAATCAGGTTTTTGATACATGAACATAGCTCCCTTTTAGGGTTGTGAATGTCGTCAAGGGCAGGGCACTTCTCTGGATGGTAAAGAATTTGATGGGCTATGATCAGTTGGTAGAAGCAGAAGAGGTTTGGAAATTCTAAGCAGTGCAGTTTAGTTAGGAGTAGGCAATGGTGGGAATGTGATCTATTATTGGCAGCGAACCTAGCTATTTTATTGTAGCATGTAGAGAGTTTGTTCAGGTTGGCTTTGTTAATATTGGTGAGAATTGGACAGGCATAAAGTAGTGTTGATAAAAGATGAGTTCTGGCTACTCTTCTAGTCTCGGGTTAGGAATAGTTTGCAACGATATAGGCAACCTAGTTTTTTATGGACTTGCTTGCGTTTCTGCTTTGGAGGTCTCTGTTGCTTGGGCAGATTATTATTGAGAGCCTCCGCAACTGTTTTGTGTTTGGATTTTGGTGGTGTAGCTTTAGTGAGACTATGTGATAAGTGTGGTGCAAGTGTTTACCTTCTCCTCTTGAATGTCAAGTTCAGTCTTGGTTGGAGAGAGCTTTACCTCCAGTTTGGCTAGATAAGTGCATCGCTCACAGGTGGTAGTGTTGGGTGGTAGGAGGAGAGGGTTGTCTGTGTACATGAGGCAATTTCTACATTGCCCCAAGATGCCCCGATTCATCAGATAGACAGGAGAGAACACTGGGAGCTGAACCTTGGTCATGCCTTAATAAACAACTATTTTCCTCTAGATAAGTGAGGAAAGGGAGTATAAGAGCTGTTTTTCTCCAAGCAAGTGAGGAAACTGCAAAAACTGTTTTCCTCTAGATAATGAGGAACATCAGATACTATAGCCCAAAAACTAGGAAATTCCAGAACCTAACATGTAAACTCCTAAAACTTACACTTAAGAATACAATTCCATTCCTTAATAGATGGAGATATACATCCTAATCCCGGGCCTAAATTCTATCAAGACCACAGAGCCCCATACCCCAACCCCCTCTAACACTCAATTACTTACCAGACCCACCAACTCACTTATTAGTCCATCTTAACATCAGAACTTACCAGACCCACCAACTCACTTATTAGTCCATCTTAACATCAGAAGCATAAATAAGGTTACCCACCTACCCTGCTCTCATGGATGTATATTCATTTGATATCCTGTGTCTCACTGAAACATGGCTCAAGCCAGCAACACAAGACAATGAAGTTATTCCACCATGGTACAATATCTTGACTGAGACATTACCTTTTAGCTAAGAAGGGTGGTGGAGTAGCTATCCTATATAAATCTGGATTACATGTGACCTATGTAGACTCTAAACCCCTCTAACTAGCAATGCTGAAATCCTTATCTCCAAGATTCGACTCAATAAATGTAAATCCATCTATATTATTGGTGTTTATCTTCACCCAGGGAATAACTAACACCCTAGAAGATATCCTTAGTTGGCTTTCCACCAACTATCCCCAAGAAACAATAGTATTAGGTGACTTTAATATCAATTGGAAAAGCTGCACTACTGAACAGCCTAACACTCATATTAACCTATATGTTTTTTCTCAAACCATTACCTCCCCCACAAGGACCAACAAACTCTAACAATGAAAGCACCTTAGACTGGATTCTTATAAATAGCCATCACCAAACTTACAAAGTAGGGACCATCCCCGAAGATATAAGCGACCATTTACTCACCTTCATAATCAGATAAGAGTGACATGTCAAGCCCAATCACCTACTGGACAATAAGGAGCAATAAAAATTTTAAGCCAGACATCTTCCAAAATAACTTAATGCATGTGATTGGTCAGCCCTCAAACACCTACCTCTGGAGGAAGCAGTAAAATACTTTAACACTAAATTCTTAAGCATTTTAGACTACCATGCACCAATACAGACCATTAGAACTAGGATTAAACCTGCCCCCTGGCTCTCAAACACAACCAAACAAAAAATGTTCCTTAGAAATAAAGTCTGGGCCAAGTGGCATACTACTAAAAGCCCTAAAGATCATTTAAAATTTAGACAGCTAAGAAATGATACAAAAAAGCCAGTCTGTCAGATAAAATAAACTTTTACACATTCAACTCCAACAAACCCATCAAAACAAACCACAAACGTTCTGGGCAGGGATTAATACACTTTTACGCCTAGGTCTTTCCATCACACCCACCCCAAAAGGCTCTGAGCAAGACAGTCCCAAGCAAATTGCCAATACCTTTAACACTTTCTTCACAGAGACTATTTAATCTCTCGCCAATCAACTATCTCCTAACAGCTCATCTCTGACTACTTCTACTGCTAGCTTACCTCCCTCATTTCACCTTAAACCTGTCCCTACTTCCATTGTCTGTACCCTTATTCAGAAACTTAAACCAACCACTCCTGCAGCTGATCAACTACCTGCAGAACATCTGCAAAAAGCTGCAAAAGCCATAGCCTACCCCATCTCCATCCTGATTAACAGAACTATCACTGACAGAACTATCCCATCTACCTGGAAAAACTCACATACCCCCCTGCATAAAGGTGGTAACGCCAATGAATTATCAAACTATAGACCTACTGCTGTATTATCTCCACTGGCTAAAATCATGGAGAAATGCATTTATAGACCACTTTTAAACCACCTAATAGATAACTTATTAGCTAACTGCCAACATGGCTTTAGGCCATTTCATAGCACCACCACTGCCCTCTTATCCTTCTTTGACCGTATTAACAAAAATCGCAACACACTATCCTCAGCCCACTTTATTGATCTCTCTACAGCCTTCGATATGGTTAACCACCAATTTCTCAAACATACTTAAAAACCTGTCACTAGATGCGCTGGCTGTAAAATGGGTTCAATCCTACTTAAACAACAGGCAGTAGGCTGTACTGTGGGAGAACAACTCATCTACTCACCTCCCCATTGCCCTCGGTGTCCCCCAAGGCTCTATATTAGGACCTCTCCTATTTTCTATTTTTATCAATGACCTATATTCTGTAATACCTCAAGCTACCTGTATAGAATATGCAGATGATTCCACATTAATATGCTCAGCCATCTCTCTATCAGACCTTTAGACCTTCACCCAAAATGTGTTTAATACAGTTGAGAAACAGCTTCTACACCGTTGCCTCATCTTGAACACCAAAAAAACAAAACTCCTACTATTCCCTCCCACCTGTAGGGCCTCCTCACTTAACTTTACTGTTACATCAAACAACGGTACTATCATATCTCCTGATAAAACTACAAAATTACTAGGGGTACTAATTGATAACCTTAACTTTGATACTCACATTAACAATACTATAAAAACAGTCAACAAAAAACTAGGCTCCCTCTATAGAATCAAACCCTTTCTGACCCCATTATCGAGGGCTACTACTGCCCGTACCCACCTAATCTCTACTCTCCTGCACGCCTCCGCTATTTATACTAACCTGTCTAAAAACAACCTGAACAAGCTAACTCCTGCAATAATACTGCCAGATTTGCAACAGGATCCGCATTCAGAACCCATCACTGCATTAATTTGGTACAACTAGGATGGCTAGAGTTACCAAATGTACTACTAGTTAACCAATCAACAGTTGCCCACAAGATCCTGCTTCAGCCTACTAATACACCAATTCTTACCAACCTCATCACCCCCTACAATAACCTTAAGACCCTACGCTCATCCAACAAAATACTAGTACAAATAGGTAAAACCAACAATATGGCCGGTGACTCCCTGTTGTCTAATACCGTGGGCAAAACCTGGAACTCACTCCCCAGTGACCTGACCTCCCTTTCCTCAATAACACTATTTAAAAACAATCTGAAACTATACATTAAATCACATTGGTTATGTCCTTGTGCGAACCCAGACAAATTACCCCCTTATCGCAAGACACCTATAACTACACCTGTATATACTAGGTGCTTTCTGTTAACCATAAAGAAAATATGCTTTTATATATTATTCGTATGTCATTATTAATATGGTCTTATAACTATCTATATATATGTACTAGGATTCAGTAAGCAGAAATGTAATGAAGTGTTAAGAATTGCTTAAATATGTGATATACCTGCATCTGGAAAAACTGTCATTTATTATAAATTACACTGGGTTTCGAGGAGCTTTTCTCCCCGGGTCTTTGCTGAAAATGGACATATATCCAGCTGGACTAGCCCAGTCAACAAATGTAATATACATAAAAATAAATATATATCAACAGCAACCATGTAAACTACGAAAACATGCTATACTGCTAGCAATAAGTAAGCAACAGTGGTCCCTTAGTTTTACATTTCCTACCAAAGTACCACTCCATAATTGCTCTGAAGTTCACTGATTGCAGAATATGCACAGTTTAACAGATGTAAATGAAAAATTAAAAGTTGGGTACTAACAGGGAGGGGCAAATGGCATTGCTACCACACACACACACATTTATGCATACGACACCAACTAATTATTTTTTTTTTCCTGCTTAGTCTCATGATAAACACGTACTATGAATTTACTTAAATTCAAACAAAGAATTTGTTTGAATTTACTTAAATTCAAAGAATTTGTGAGATGTCTTTCCCATCTCCTGGAAAATGAATGTTTTTTTTATGTTTCCAGTCCTTTGTAATTCAAATGCTCTTCCCAAAACCTTGCAGGGCAGGAACAGGATCTCAACAGTACCAGGTGGCAAAGACAAAAATGTTTCAGTTTGTCTATATTTTATGGGAGTAGGACCCATGGCCTTCTGCATCAAAGGCAAGAATGCTATCCTGCTGTGCTACTAAAACAGCTTTACAAACAGTAGACTTCACAGCACCCAGGCAAACAATCACCTAGGTACCAATAATTTAAAAAATAAATAAATAAATAAAAATGAGGATCAGTCAAACTTTCATAACTCACACTTCCACATCTGCCTTAAGAGATTAATATACATCCAATACGTGGACAAAATGTAGTCCTCTGGAGACTGCCAGTACAGCCAAAAAATCTGTTACTGAGATGAGCCGCAACACTAAATTTTGTCTTAAGCTCTTAGATGCCTCAACGTTCAGAAAGTAAAACATCAGTACCCAGTTTTTGTTTTGAATGTAACAATGATTAAACACAGAAAACAAAACATTTTCTCACTTCTTATAAGTTTCACCTGAAGTCACCATCTTCACTGAAGGCCCAGTTCCAAGGATCCTGAACTTTTGATTTAGTAGCGCACTAACTCCTAGTACGTAGCCTTCGGCAAACTGAAGGCAACAGACACCGTTGCTTAAAGACCATGCTTCTTGGCAGAATTACTTTATCTAAATGTAGACACTTCCTTCGGCATAATCTACCACTTTCCACAAGGAGGGAATAATGCAAATGTCATTCAATTAAATGAGTAAAACCTCAAAATTTCCAGCACAAATTCCCAGTCCTTTTCCCCAAAGAGGCTTTTCATGTTAAACACAACACAATTAACATTTTCAGAGAAAATACACTGAATATGGTCAAATTCCAGTTTCATTTTTCAAACCCAAGTGGGCAAGAAAACAACAGGGCTTTACAAATTAGGTTATAAGTTTTCTAAATTACAACACTGGATCAGGATGAAGAAACATGCACTCCACCAGGGATATGGCTATGCCTACCACTTACGAACCTTTTCCAAAGGACTTCTATGAAAAGTACAGTTTTGTACCTACCATAACTGTAGATGTTCGAAGATCCACATTGCTGCAGTCCTTACACTTGGGTAGTCCGCTGTCCTCGGTCGGCCCGAATATCAAAGTATACGGCTGACGTCGGTCAGGGCGCATTTGACTGACGTCAGGACGTCAGGGTACAAATGCGCATGACCGGTGTCATATCCTCAGTCTTTTCTTGCCCCAGATGTCAGAAGACCCTAAAAATAAAGGTCAAAACCAAAAGACAGCAAACAACCAACCAACCACCCGTGCACTAACTATATGTACAACATATATAATATACACAACATGTACAACCCAACCCACACAACCACCTCTAACTACAGAGGGGAAGGAGGGAGGGTAAATTGGACTGCAGCAATGTGGATCTTCGAACATCTACATTTATGGTAGGTACAAAACTGTACTATGTTCTTCATCTCACACTGCTGCAGTCCTTACACTTGGGTAGAATCCCAAAGCAGAGGTAAGGGAGGATGGCTAACTACAAGGAAGCAGGAGCCGCCAACATGCCCTGCAAAACAGCAGTGGCAAAACCAGCCCTGGACTTAGAGTAAAGTGGCAGGTGATAATGCCTAGAGAAAGTATGCACAGAACTCCAAGTAGCTGCCTCCAAAATATCCTTGGTCGCCACTCCCCTCAAAAAAGCTGTTGAAGTGGCAGTAGCCCTAGTGGAATGAGGCCTAATCCCAGCTGGAATCTCCTTGCCATGATGGGAATAACAGAAAGCAATGCAAAACCCAATCCACTTAGAAATAGTTTGTTTTGACACAGGCTTGCCCTGAGAACTTAGAGCAAAAGAAACAAACAACTGCTGAGATTGCCTGAACCCTTTAGATCTGTCCAGATAATAACGCAACTGCCTGTGAACATCTAAAGTGTGCAAAATCTTTTCCCCTTTATTTTGGGGATTTGCATAAAAAGTAGGCAAATGAATAGCTTGGTTTAAAGCCACACTAGAAACCACCTTAGGCATAAAGGAAGGATTAGTACGTAATGATACCCTATCCTTATGGAAAATCAAGAAAGGCTCAACCGCCATGAGGGCCTGCAATTCAGACACCCTTCTTGCAGAGGTAATGGCCAATAAAAAAGCAGTCTTCCATGATAAATATTTCAACTCAGCAGTAGCTGCAGGCTCAAAAGGTTGTAGAGTGAGTTTCTCCAACACAAAATTGAGATCCCAAGCAGGAGTAGGAGCTATTCGCGGGGGTCGTATATTCTTTGCCCCTCTAAGAAATTGCTTGAATAAAGGATGAGAAAACAATGGTGGGTCACAATCATAGTGAGCCGAAATTGCTGCAGCATGAACCTTAATAGAAGAGAAAGACAAACCTTTGTCCAGTAACTCAGTAAGATATTGAAGAGCCACACTCAAATTGGGCCCAGAAACATCAAAATCTTTTGCTGCACTCCAACATAAAAATCTCTTCCATTTATCCGCGTACACTTTCCTTGTACTAGGCCTTCTAGCTTCCAAAATAACATTCAAAACTTGCTGAGGAAGTGAAGGCCCACTATGGTTCAAAACAGAATATGCCAGGCTGTTAGGTGCAGAGAATGAAGCTTGACATTGAGCAAATGGCTGTCCTCCTGTGACAACAGGTGTGGAATCGAAGGTAAAGGCCATGGAGGCTTCCGTACCAGACTTCTTAGTAATGGGTACCAGTGCTGTCGAGGCCAATCTGGAGCTATTAAAATCATCCTTGGCTTGTCCTGTCTGACCTTCAGAAGTACCTTTGGGAGGAGAGGCAGAGGTGGAAAGGCATACACATGAAGATTGCTCCAATTGAAGGAAAGAGCATCCACTCTCCAAGCTGTGGGATGAAACCTTTTTGTGCAAAACTTTGGCAGCTGATGGTTTAGTGGAGAAGCGAACAGATCTATGTCTGGAGTTCCCCAAGACACTGTCAATTTCTGAAATACATGAGGATCCAATTTCCACTCGTGGGGATCCATAATTCGTCTGCTCAACACATCTGCTAAGGAGTTCTGTGCTCCTGACAGAAACCTTGCCTGAAGATCGAGCTGTAAACTGAGAGCAGTCTCCCACAAAATCATTGCTTGCCTGCATAGAGGATAAGAATGCGTTCCCCCTTGCTTGTTGATGTACCACATGACAGTTGTGTTGTCTGTTAGAATCAACACCTGTCCTGGAAGAAGGAATTCCTTGAAAGCTATTAATGCAAACTGGACTGCTAACATCTCCTTCATGGTGATATGTAGATGTTGCAGTCTGACAGGCCACTTGTCTTGTATCCACTTTCCATTGAGATGAGCTCCCCAAGCTTTGTCTGAGGCATCTGTCGTTAAAATCTGACTCGCCTCTGGCCGGGTCACAGAGAGTCCCTTGTTTAGGTGACATTCCTGAGCCCACCACAAAAATTCCTTCTGAATGCAAGGTATTAGTTGAATGACAGTGTCCAGATCCTGGCAGTGCTGTGTCCATACATTTTTGAGATACCATTGTAGCTTCCTCATATGCAGTTTGGCATTGGGAAGCACCAGAATACAAGATGCCATGAACCCTAAGGCTTGAAGGACTGTCCTTGCAGTCAGCCCGGACTGATGAGAAAGTTGATGGAAGTAAAGGGATAGACTTTTGTTTGTCCGGGGTTAAAAAGGCCATCTGGGATGCTGTATTCAGTCTCACACCCAGAAAGCACATGTCTTGAGAGGGTACTAGACAGGACTTTATTTCGTTCACAGAATACCCTAGGCATCTTAGCACTGCTATCACATATTCCAAATGATGAAGAAGCTCTTCCCTTCCTTGAGCTGGAATTAGGCAGTCGTCCAAATAAGGATAGATCTGTATTCCTTTTAGTCTGAAGAAAGCTATCACTGGAGCCAGAACTTTCGTGAACACTCTGGGCGCAGTAGATAAGCCAAAGGGCAATGCAGAGAACTGATAGTGAGAAGTCCCAGCTCGAAAACGCAGAAATTTTCTGCAACTGAGTCTGATAGGAACATGAAGGTAAGCCTCCTTGAGATCCAAAGTTACCATCCAATGATCTTTGCCCAGCAGAGGTAAAAGCTGCTGCAACGTCAACATCTTGAACTTGGGAATGTTCAGATAAGTGTTGAGGATAGATAAATCCAAAATTGGTCTCCATGTGTTCCCCTTCTTTGGCACTAGGAACAGACGAGAATAAAATCCTAGGCCCACTTCTGGCAGAGGGACCGGCTGTATGGCCCCTAGTTGAAGCAACAGAGAAACCTGTTTGAGAGCCTCTATTCTTTGTTGAGGAGGAACGTCTGGCATGCCTTTGAAAGGAGGCAAGGTATGGAAATAAAACCTGTAGCCGTGGTGTATGATATCCAATACCCATCTGTCCTGGGTAATTAAACTCCAATTTTCTTTGAAAAGTGCCAACCTTCCTCCTAAAGGTGCTGCCAGACGAGCAGGCTCTGGCAGCTGAAAAGGTAGGTCATTGGGTCTGCTTACGAAAGGACTGACCCCTGCCCTCACCCGAAGCCTGTGCAGGAGAACTCCCTGATCTAGGCCTGAAAGAGCCCTGAGCTCTGCCCTTACCACGTCTAGATCTACCCCTAGACTGGGAATCATAAGAAGGATACGTCCACCCTTTAGTAGGCCAATTTCTACTAAACTTTGGAGGCTGGACTTGCAAAAAATCTTTAACAGTCTGCATAGACTTAGCCTTGTCTTCCATATTCTTTAAAACTGTCTCAACAGGAGGACCAAACAAAACGTCAGATTGTAAAGGAGCATCTAAAATCCTTGTTTTAACATGTTCAGATAAATTCTGATCCCTCAGCCAGGCGTGCCTGCGAAGAACTGACCCAGTGGCAGCCACCCTAGACGAGGCCTGTACAGCATCAAAACCACATTGCAAAGAATGCTTACCCACTTGTTCAGAAACATGCACTAAATCTTGCAACTCCTTACAATCAATACCAACTGCCAGAGCATCAACCTTAGACTTCAATAGTGAAAGGAGAAAGTTTTGGTATTTCAACATGTGAAATTGGCAATTCAGAGCCCTCATAGCAAGAGTAGAAGAAGTATAGGCTTTCTTTCCCCATCTATCCAAGGCCCTAGCCTCCTTGTCTGCAGGAACCGGATTTTTAACAACAGAAGCCTTAACACCCTTAGGTCCCTGGCTAACAGTTTCTGGGTCTGCCCTAGGACTCTTAAAAAGATACTTATGAGCCTCAGGCACCCTATAATACCTATCCGGCTTAACAGGCGCAGGAGGCAAAGAATCAGGATTAAGAGAAGCTTCTGTAAAAACATCTTCCACCACATCCAAAACAGGAGGGATAGCCAAAGGCCTATGCTGGGGTAAAAACAGAAATTCCCTAAGCCTTTTCCTGGAATCAGAGAAGTCCTGGCCTTCCCACTTAAAATGCTCCCTCATGGAATGAAGAGTTTCTGAAAAAGAAAAATCCTCAGGAGGAGTAGCAGAAGGAGTAGAATCATCCACATCAGAATCAGAATAATGAGAGTACTCCTGTAAGTCTTCAGCCGAAGACTCTGAAACATCTGAAACCTGCTCCAAACCCCCCAACTCAGGCTCCACCCTAGGTCTCTTATCAGGAGGGGGCATAGAACCCCTAATCAAAGTAATCAAATCTTCTGCCATTTTAAGCATGTGCTTCTTGGGCACAGTACCTGAAGAGCTAGGGGTAACACCAACTGAAGCTAAACCTGGCCTGCCCCTGGGAGAAGCCTTCGAAACAGAAGGAGAGAGCCTAGCCACCTTAGGAAGGGAGGGGAGTATAGTAACCTGAGAAGCCCCCTCAGCCTGACTTGTCTCCTGAGAGGCCACATCTTGTAATAATAAGGTCTCACCCTGGGAAGACAAGGAAACCTCCGGTGGCGCCACCGACTCCACCGACACCTCTAAAGAACCGGCGTCCGGTACAGACGGCTCTTCTAGTCTAGGCTTAACCGCCTTATCCTTGCGCTTCTTTGAAGAAGCGGGCGTCGGAGCATCCGACGGCATTTTATAGTTGCACCGCTTCCCAAAGACTAACCTAGCACAATCCAACCTTCTCTTTATAGTGCGTTTATTAAATCTAGCACAAGAGCGACAGCCAACAACGTCGTGCTCAGGCCCTAAGCAAGGAATACACAAAGTATGGTAATCTCTATGCGGTATCTGTTTCCCACAAGAAATACAATTATTGACTTTTTCTGACATCCAGTAAATGACTGAGGCAAGAAAAAACTAAAATATTCCCCAACGGGGTACTTAGCCAACTTTGAACTCAGTCTGAAACTTCTAAATCGAAAAATCTCAGAACGCCAACCGGCACTTGCAATGCTGCTTCTGCATCGGACCATGCGGCAAAAAAGACTGAGGATATGACGCCGGTCATGCGCATTTGTACCCTGACGTCCTGACGTCAGTCAAATGCGCCCTGACCGACGTCAGCCGTATACTTTGATATTCGGGCCGACCGAGGACAGCGGACTACCCAAGTGTAAGGACTGCAGCAATGTGAGATGAAGAACATCAGTAACATGGTTCTCCATCCACACTTCTTCAAAATACTGCAAGTTTAATACAAATTCTAAAGACCAACTCCCCTCAGGACACACACAGTAGTGAAGTAACCCACTTCATTGGACAACAGGTTTTGCAAATACTTCAGCATTTGAGCTGGCAGGAGCCCTGCATCAGGAGTTACGTTATTGATGCTAGAAACAGTGCTTAAATGTTCACTTTTACCCAGAAATGAAAGTACATCTTTTCCAACTGGATAACAAAATACATCTGAAAAATGTCAATGTAGAAAAAAGATACAGCTTGGATGTTCTGTATGAATTTACATCTCAAAGACTGTGTCTGTGTGTGTGTGTGTGTGTGTGTGTGTGTGTGTGTGTGTGTGTGTGTGTGTGTGTGTGTGTGTGTGTGTAAGACGCATACACTGTTTTATATCAAGTGTTCTCAGTGTCTGTTTTCTGGTAGTGAGCCAACATGGTATTTAATGTTTTTTTTTTCTTTCCCCAGGAAAATAATCCTTTGGTTATTTTACCTTACTGGCTCTACAAGAAAAATTAGCTAAAAAAAGTGAAACTATTCACGTCTCATTAACACTGCCCTGTACAAAATAAATGCTGGACACCTTACTGCATTACATGGAACAGATTTAAGAACTATATGGCTATTCTGAAATGCAGTCATCATACCATCGAGTACCCATCATGAGCTTTACAAGTAGCAACGTGTATGTTAACAGTACGTACTGCAGAACAGATTCCTAACCCAGATTGGTGAATATCCCCCCCACCCCCGACAGCACCGATGGCATGAATTAAAATGGTTCAGCTGCTTTATCAGAACAAAGCAGAACTTGGAAGCCCTTTTCCAGTCACTACTTGAGATTACAACAAACCTTAACATCTGTGAACCTACTGCTAA
Organism: Protopterus annectens; assembly: GCF_019279795.1. Classification (NCBI taxonomy): domain Eukaryota; kingdom Metazoa; phylum Chordata; order Ceratodontiformes; family Protopteridae; genus Protopterus; species Protopterus annectens. The sequence goes on along the minus strand of NC_056744.1, from coordinate 1,576,120,079 downwards.
ACCAAGTATCAAAATGCCAGTGGAAAGCTAACACCACAAAAGTAGTATGGGCATACACTAGACCAAGACAGACTGACAGTGTGAGCTGATGCGCTTTTTGGAAGACTAGAACAGTATACACAAAATCAAGCAAATTAACACTGGTCAAAGGCATAGAATGAAAACGAAGACCCAGTAACAGATGCCTGGCTTATTACCTTTTTTTTTGGTCCCGTCTCTACTGGAACCTCTTTTTCCTTTTTTCTCTTGTGCCCTTGGGTGTCCTCTGTAGATTTCTTTTTGCTTTGCGCTGGTTCATCTGTCAGTTTCCACCGTACTCCCTCTTCACCATTATCAGTCCTTCGCTTCCCAGTCCCATCACCTTGGTCCTTCAAGGAATATGCACACACACAAAAAAAACTTTTGAACACTTAGCTTATGTTCTACAATCACATTTTATTTCACCATGTACTCATTGCTAGATTTTTTTCACTATGTCATAAAGCTAAGTCTATGCTGCACTGGAAGGGTGCATGTGTACATAGTGTCAATACAAATGTACAAAGAACATTCTCTATACCTAATCTGATAGTACAACTGTATGAGCATACTCACCACAACAGAAAATCACAGCTGCAGTATCAATGACAATGCTTAGGCACTACCCTCGGTCAGACTTCTACTCACCCAGTACCCAGGCTAGTGCTGCTCTCCTCCACATACTGATGACATCAGTAAGATGTTCATAACACAGAAACAAGCCTACGCTAATTATATATATATATATATATATATATATATATATATATATATATATATATATATATATATTTTTTTTTTTTTTTTTTTTTTGCATAAGCAAGAACATCTCTTACAGTTGTACTTGTCAGCTCTGGCAAATGGTCCTTTAGCCAAGTTAAGACATGTTCACTCCCAAGAATGAGACCCAATGGTGTAAACAGCAGGCTGCCTCATCATCCAAAATGGCTGCCCTCTGTGACCTAGGAAAAGGAATGAAGGAAGGAATGGCCTAAAGTGTACATGGAAGTGAGACTAGACTGCAGTACTGATCTTTGTACTCATCTCCTCTAGCAGAAAGTACGCTCTCATAATACTGTGTGTCGCTCATATGCATGCCTGATTCAGAATCATTCCTAATGCCAAGAATACTGAAGCAGCAGGAACCCATGAGGGAGCCTTGGCCACACATCTACTGGGAGTGAACCTAAACTACCTGCAAGAAGACACCAGCAAATCCTGCTCTGCTCCAACAATGTCAACTTTGTAATACCTAGAAAAAGTGTGAACAGATGGACAAAGAGCTTTCTCACAGGCAATCTAGGTACACATTTTTGAAAAAGGCAGTCATAACAGCTGCTAGCATTAGTAGGAGTACTTTAACCTGTCCCTGCAGAGTCTCATCATAGCAGTCATAAAAGATGTGGTGTGCCAAATGCAAAGTTGTTTGCTTGGTTACTGTAACCGCCCTATTTTCCTGGCATAAAAGAAGTAAAGTTGTGTGCCTCAAGTCTTTAGCCCTTTCAATGTAATACTTTAAAATCTGTCCACCACATTTCAGTGGAGGTACCATTTTTCTTTAATTTGAAACTGAGTTCAATGGTGGTAACTGCATGCTTTGATTCAATACTAATTCTGATATGCAATACTTTAGGCATAACAAAAAATGGTACAGTTCTGGTACACTAATTGAAGATTGCTGAAGTCTAAGAATACACTGGGATCTTGTCTGCAGCTTGTGTGTCGTTTTGGATAACAAAAAATGGCCAGCCAGCACTGATGGTATACAAGACTACAGCCCTGACTATGGCCCAGGTAACCACAGTTCAACTAGCTGATCTGGTGCTCAACACAGCTGGCAGGAAAGATGGGTATGTCTACTGCTGGGCAAGGGGTGGAGCTAGCCATGTGCTGCAGCAATTCTTCAGAAGCAGCAGCAAGCTAAGGGTGGGTGTGTGGTGCGCCAAGCTGTCAACAGGCAACAGCCTTCATTTAAAAAGTGGAGAGGACTGTGGACTTGCATGAGAGAAAGAGACACTGGTCACTGCCATGAAGTGGAGAGCACCCCCCCCCCCTCCTGGGAAGTGTACAACAGACACAGAAACATCTTCATAGCTGCGGTGTCAGTAAGAAGACAAACCTTCAAGAGTGCCTGAATGACGAGCCCTACAGATGACTCTCATCCTACTGGACCTGGGTGAATCTCCAACCACTAGGGAATGAATGGGCTTGAGTCCAACTGGAAATGGTTTGATAGCCAGAAGATACTGGGGCAAAAAGAGCCTAGGGAATATATGATCTGAACAGACACCTGTTGTGATAAACTGTACACTGTTCCTTACACATCAAGGCAAGCAACCCTGAGATTCTCCAGTAACTGCCACTGTGTTGAAATACTCCAAGACGAATACTGTACAGATGTATCTACAGGTTCAAAAGTGGATCACCTGCATTTCCCTTCTCAAAATGTAGGTTCCAAGGAAGGGTGCTGGGGTGAAGTACCCATTTCAGAAACTGCTAGCAGAGATGAAGACAAAGTACAGTTGAGTATCTAATACTCAGAAAATCCCCAGAAGGGAAGGCCATCAGAGACGTGGGAAGAATCAACTACATATGGGAGAAGAAACCTAAAATGGGTGGGTGTGGTGAGATGCCCACTCCAACCCAAAGGAGACATAAGTTAATAGTGAAAGCAGCAGTGAAGATACCTGAATAACTACATTTATGGTGAGTAGATACTCAACTGCACTATGTTCATCTTGCTTAACTGCTGAAGTAATAACTTATGAGGTTATTCCCACAGCTATACGGAAGGAGTAGATGGATATAAACACTCAAGAGGGGCAGAAAGGGCAGGACAGGAGGGATAAATCCTGTGCTAAACCTGGAAGCTGAAGCCACATTTTAGTGGTTGGAGAAAATGTGTACTGAGGACAATGAGGGTGCCTCCAATATGCATGGGCTGGGTACCCCTGAGAAAAACAGTAGTCATCACAGCCCTATTCCTAATGTGATCAGGCACCCTTTTACCATAGCGTTTGTAACAAAGCAATGCATCTTCAGAACCACTTTGAAATAGCCAGTTTACTGGAGGCAGGGCTCTCTACTTTCTTCTTGGGGTTTGGAATGATAAGCACGTAGACAGCTTGATTGAGAGAGAATTCAGAAACTACTTTGGGTATAAAGGTGAGGTTGGTATACAGGGACAGAATGTCCTAGAAGAACAGAAATGGTTTCTTAGACGAGTGCCTGTATTACAGAAATTCATCTAGCTGTGACAGCCATCAAAAAAGGCAGTTTTTCCCAGGTGGTAAACTGAGGTCAACAGAGGCAGCAGGCCCAAAAGGTGGCAGTCCAGATTTTCTAGCACAAAGTTCAAGTCAGGGGGACCCTCCTGCTAAGGGGCCTGAGATGGTGGACACACTTGAGAAATTGCTTCATTTATTTAAAATTTGTTTACTGAGAAAAGCACAATTGGGACAGAACCCATTTTCAGAGGAGGCTCAGGGAGAAACACTCCAGACGGAGGTCTTTGGAATGTGGGAGGAAACCCATGCAAATGCAGGAAGGACAAGCAGACTACACAGAAGGCACCCCCAGCAGACAATCCAACAGTAGAATCTCTTGCTGTGAGGTGACAATGCTAACCGCTGCACCACTGCGCCACCACAGTGATGCAAGTTGTAGCATACTATAAAGTGATTCCCCTGCTCTGAGTGAGGATGTCCATCTCCAGTGGGAGCATCCAAGGTTTCTCAGTGGCCATGTTGTAAAACATGAAGTACAGTTGTATACACTTACCATAAATGTAGATGTTAAGAGTGTATTCACTGTTGCAGTCATCACAATTGGGTCATCTGCCTGCAGGTAGCCCTCAGTCGGCCCGAATACCAGAGACTTAGTATTTCTGCCTCAGTTGACGTCACTCTAGGACTGACGTCAGGGGTATAAAAACAGGCAGCAGACGCCATTACATCAGTTTTTCTTGCCTCAAATGTCAGGAGCCCCTCAAAATAGAGTGCCTAGTTATGGTGGGGAAAACACCATCAGTAAAAAGTAAATACCAATACCCACCCCAGTAAGGAGTGAGTAATAGACAGAGAGGAGAGAGAGACAAGGGGGCTGGAGGGAGGGAAACCAGGACTGCAACAGTGAATACACTCAGACATCTACATTTATGTTAAGTGTACACAACTCTACTACGTTCTTCATGCTTCACTGTTGCAGTCATCACACTCGGGTTAATTCCTAAAGCTGAAGAAAGGGTGGAGGCAGTCAAGAAGAGTTGGGGCTGTCTAGTATGCCCTGCAGGACTGCTGTTGCAAAACCCACCCAGGATTTTGAAAAGATAGGCAGGTGGTAATGCTTGGTGAAGGTGTGTACAGAACTCCAGGTAGCAGCTTCCAGAACGTCCCTGGTAGGGACTTCCATGAGAAATGCTGTAGAGGTAGATGTTGCCCTATTGGAATGTATTCTGACCCCCTGAGGGGTTGGTTTCCCATGGTGCTTGTAGCAAAAATGGATACAGTGGTGCTATCCATTTGGAAATTGTTTTGAAATTGCCTTGCCCTCTGCCCCTGGTGCAAAGCTGACTAGTAACTGGTCAGATTTCCTGAATGGCTTAGTATTATCACGATAGAAACTGTTCTGTCTGTGCACGTCCAAGGAGTGCAGGATCCTTTCCCCTTTATTTTCAGGATTAGGGAAGAAGGTTGGTAAATGGATGGATTGGTTGACAGCCACACTGGACACCACTTTAGGCATAAAGGAAGGGTTAAGTCCTGAGGGAAACCCTGTCAGCATGGAAAATAATGAAGGCTTCCACAGCCATTAGTGCTTGTAGCACAGACACTCTTCTAGCTGAAGTCATGACCAGAAGCAAGGCTGGTTTTCAAGAGAAGAATTTTAACTCTGCAGATATTGCAGGTTCAAAGGGGGGTAGCGTGAGCTTTTCCAGTACAAAGTTAAGGTCCCAAGCAGGGGTGGGGGCTCTTCTTGGTGGCCTCAGGTTGTTTGCCCCTCTCAGGAACTGTTTGAGAGGGTGAGAGAAGAGAGGTGGCTCAGTGTTGTAATGAGCCGAGATGGCAGAGGAATGGACCTTAACTCATTTCCTCCAGTACAGCCCTTTGGAGTGTGTACCTTTAACTCCCAGTGGGTGTGGCTTCAGGCATTAAAAATGAAGTTATTACCTTAGAGTTCTAGCAGTCATTGACAGAGGTCATATAGCAGTACAGTTGTGTTTGCCATCATGTATGCTTCAAGATAAAATATTCTGATAACTTGTATATAGCATGGTTTTGGAATTATTAATGCAAATATGAACAGGCAATATTTGACGCCTAGAGGCACAGTAGACGGTAACTGCAGAAACGCCTGGAGACGTCACTCGGCTGTAATGAAGGATAGGCCTCTGTGGAGTTGATCTGCTATGTAATCAAGGATTAGAGGCAAGGAACACAGTGTTGTGTCCTCTCCTTTAGATAGAGTCCAGGAACAATACCCTTTTCCACTTATCAGCATAGGATTTCCTTGTACTGGGTCTTCTGGCCTCAAGAATGACGTTCAGCGCCTGCTTGCTTAGGCTGGACACTGGGGGAGAATTCAAGGAATAAGCCAGGCTGCAAGATTCAGGGTTTGCAGTTGTGGATGCAAGATCTGTCCCTCCTGCTGAGTGATGAGGGTTGGGATCTGGGGTAGGTGCCAGGGTAGCGCCAGTGATAGGCTGCGCAGTAGTGTGTACCAGTGCTAGCTTGGCCAGTCTGGGGCAATCAGGATTGCCCTTGGTCTGTCTCTTACCTTGAGTAATATTCTTGTGAGAAGAGGCAGAGGAGGAATGCATAGATTGAGAGGTTTACCCACTGGAAGGATAGGGCATCCACTTTCCAGGGCCTGCTGTGAGGTATCCGGTGCAGAATTTACTGAGCTGGTGATTGTAGGAGAAGGCAAAAAGGTCCACCTCCGGGGTCCCCCATTTGTGGGTTAGAAGGCTGAAAGTGCTGGGGTCTAATTGTCACTAGTGTGAGTCTAGGAGATCCCTGCTTAAATCATCTGCCAGAGAGTTTTGTTTGTCTGGCAGGAATTGAGCTTGCAGATGAATATGCATGCCCAGGGCTGTGTTTCACAGGGCCATGGCTAGCCTTCAGAGTGGGCTCCCCCCTGCTTGTTGATGTACTTATGTACCACATAACTGTGGTGTTGTCTGTTTTTATTAGCAGGGGTCCTGGTGAAAGTAGGGATCTGAAAGCTGTCAGAGCGTGCTGAACAGCTAGCATCTCTTTTTGGCTGATGTGCAGATGAATTTGACATGGGCTCCAGTGGCCCTGAATGCACTTATCGTCCAGATGTGCCCCCCAGGCATAGTCTGATGCATCTGTTAGGGTCTGGGTGGCTTGGGGTTGAGTAAAGGGAAGTCCCTTGTTGTGGTTGCATGCTGCTGCCCACCAGAGAAACTCTGTCCTTAGAAAAGGTGTGATAGATGCGACTGTTTTCAGGTCCTGAGAATGTTCGCTCGAAAGACTTTTTAAGTACCACTGAAGTTTCCTCCTATGCAGTCTGGCATATGGAATTAGTAGAATGCAAAAGGCCATGAACCCTAGGGACTGAGGACAGCTGGGTTCTGGTGGCCATTTGAGCAAAGTAGCCTGAGAGACACGCTTGTTTTTCTGGAGTAAGGAACGCCATCTGGGATGCTGTGTCCAAGTTGCTCCCAGGAATACAATCTTTTGACTGGGGACTAGTTTTGATTTGTTCTCATTGATTGTGTACCCCAGGGAGGTTAGAAGGTTCTTTACAAATGTCAGGTGCTGCAACAGCTTTTCCAGACTGTCTGCCTAAATCAGGCAATCGTCCAAGTTAGGGCAAATTTGAATCTTTCTCTGTCTGCAATAAGGCAATGTCTGGAGCTAGGCATTTTGTGAAGAGACTGGGAGTAGTGGATAAGCCAAAGGGAAGTGCAGAGAAACTGATAATGCATTGATCCTGCCCTGAAATGTAGGTATTTCCTGCATGAGTCCCTGATAGGGAGGTGCAAAAATAGGCTTCTTTTAGGTCTAGGGAGGCTAACCAGGCACCTTTGGACAGCAGAGGGAGAAGCTGCTGAAGCGTGAGCATTTTGAATTTTGGTATCACCAGGAAGGTGTTTAGAATGGAAAGATCTAGGATTGGGCGCCAAGTGCCCTCTTTTCTTGTTACCACGAAATGTCTGGAGTAAAACCCTTGACCTATCTGTTCTGCAAGAACAGATTCAATTGCCCTTAAGGAAAGCAGGGACTGAACTTGGTTTTGTGCCTCTGCCCACTGGTTAGGAGGAAGGTCTGGGAACCCTTTTGGGGTTGGCAGTGAGTGGAAGTAAAATATGTACCCCTGGGATACAATGTTGAGGACCCATTGGTCTTTGGTGATGGAGGTCCAGTTTTTTGCATGATGGACAAGTTTTCCTCCTAGGGGTACGAGCAATTGGGCAGAGGTGAGGAGGTGAGTTGAGAAGTCATTGTGAATTCTTTCCGTAAGGGGGTGGGGCTTAAGCACACACTGATTTAGAAGTGGAGGTACTCCATTGCTTAGATCTCTGCATACCCTGAGAGTGCAATCTAGGGGGGGGGGTGTCTGTTTGCCCTGGGTCTAGTTTGAGATGGCCTTGAGGGGGCTGGAAAGGACCAATGTTTTGAGGGGCAATGCCTACTGAATCTTGGGAGGCTGCACTTGCAAAAAAATTTGACTGTCTGCATAGACTTAGCTTTTTCTTCCATCTTTTTTAGAATGTCTTCTGCTTTGGTGCCATACAGGTTGTCCTTGTTCAAAGGAGCATCTAATAATTTTGATTTGACATGGTCTGGCAAGGTCTGCTTCTTAAGCCAAGCATGCTTTCTCAGTACAGAACCATTGAGTGCTGCCCTGCAAGATGCTTCTAGGGCATCAAAGCCACATTGCAACTTGGCTTGCAGAATGCAAAAGCTCCTGTAATTCTTTATTTTCTGCACAGTCTGTAAAGGGAGATAATTTCTGCTTAAGTTCCATAATATGTTGCTGGTACTTCAGCATGTGGAACTGGCAATTCAATGCCCTAATGGCGAGAGTTGCAGATGTCTATACTTTTTTACCCCATCTGTCTAAAGCTCGAGAATCCCTGTCCAAAGGGGTGGAATTCTTAGCTCTAGTTGCTTTTATACCTTTAGGCCCCTGGGAAATGACCTCTGGGTCAGCAGTAGGATTTTTGAAAAGAAATTTGAAAGAGTCAGGGACTCTAGTACCAGTCTGGTTTCCTTGGAGCAGGGGGTAAATTATCCGGAGTTAGACTGGATTAAATAAAGACATCATCCACAACAGGAGGGATAGCTAAAGGTCTATGTTGTGGCAAATCTAAAAATTCTTTGAGTCTCTTTTTGGACTGAGGATAATCCTGGCATTCCCAGTGAAAATGCTCTCAAAGTATGTAAGGTTTCCTCAAAAGAAAAATCCTCTGGAGGGGAAGCAGAGGAAATGGAGTCCGCTGCATCAAAATCCTCATAAGCAGATAAAGGCATGCCTTCATATTCAGAAACCTCAGTCGTCAGACTCTTGGTCAGTTAAAGCTGCTGGGGACAGGTCTCACTCTCGTTTAGCAGGGGAAGGATGGCTTCCCCTAATCAATATAATCAGGTGGTCTGCTATTTTACGCATTTGATGTTGTGGCAAGGAAGCAGGTGCTTGAGTTCGGGTCGTAGGTTTTTTAGACATAGCTCGGACTCTTGAAACTTAGAAACTCGGTAGTTTTAGACAGAACTGAAAACGTGAAAGAAGTCGGCTTGTGTCGAATATCGGTAATGTGAAGAGCTTCCTCGGAAGCCAGTGCTTGCACAGTGGCTCTGGACCCATCCAAGGTAGAGACATCCACAGGGTCCGTAGTCAGAATCTCGTTGCATACCAGAGTCCAAACGGGTCTCGGTAGCGGCCTGCAAATACATCGAAGCAGGTATCAGGGGCTGCGAAAGCACTTCACTGAGTACCGGCGAACTGGTGACTACCTTTATGAAAGAGTCGACAGTTCTGGACCTCTGCGGTCTGTCTGTCTCTGTCTTTATCCTTACGTTTTTTTCAGAAGTTCGGTAGTCGGATGGCTTACCGAAGCAATTTCAGAATACAGAGATAGCAAGCGAAAGTATTTAGCTACAATAAGGGCCCGGTACAGGTTGACAGACGAGATCAGACAGGAGTCCCCGTGGACTACGAAGTTTGCAGATGACATTGTTATCTGTAGTGAGAGTAGGGAACAGGTGGAGACCCTGGAGAGGTGGCGATGTGCTCTACAGACAAGAGGAATGAAGGCCAGCAGGACTAAGACAGAATATGTGTGTGTGAATGAGAGGGAGGATAGAGGAATGGTGAATGCAGGGAGTAGAGGTGGCGAAGGTGGAGGAGTTTAAGTACTTGGGATCAACAGTTCAGAGCAATGGTGAGTGTGGAAGAGAGGTGAAGAAGAGAGTACAGGCAGGATGGAGTGGGTGGAGAAGAGTGTGAGGAGTGACTTGTGACAGACGAGTACCAGTAAAAGTGAAAGTGAAGGTCTACAAGTGGGTAGTGAGACCAGCTATCTTTTATATGGGTTGGAGACAGTGGCATTGACAAAAAGGCAGGAGTCAGAGCTTGACGTGGCAGAGTTGAAGATGTTAAGATTTGCACTGGGTGTGACGAGGATGGACAGGATTGGGAATAAGTATATTAGAGGCTCAGCCCAGGTTGGAAGGTTTGGAGACAAAGCCAGAGGCGTAAGACTACGTTGGTTTGGACATGTGCTGAGGAGGGATGCAGAGTATATTGGGAAAAAGATGCTAAGGATGAAGCTACCAGGTAACAGAAAAAGAGGGAAGCCTAAGACAAGGTTTATGGATGTGGTGAGAGAGGACAAGCAGGTGTGGTTGGTGTGACAGAGCAAGATGCAGAGGACAGGAAGAAATGGAAACAGTTGATCTGCTGTGGCGACCCCCTAATGGGAGCAGCCAAAAGAAGAAGAAGGGCCTGACGACTAATAGTTCAGGCGTTGAACAAAGCACAAAACTGACAGCGAGGTACGTCGTGGTCTGGGCCTAAACAGGTGACGCAGTAAGAATGGAAATCACGGTGTGGTATTTGCTTTCCACAGGCGAGACAATTGTTCACTTTTTCTGACATCGGTTAGAGCAAGAAAAAAGGATCCCCAACGGGGTACTTCGCTTTAGAAGACGCCCGGATGATTCAATTTGCAAACAAAAACTCAAGCAGCGGCTGACCGGCACTTGTGTGAATTGCTTCAGCCTCCTCGGCAAGAAAGACTGATATAATGACGTCGGCTGTCTGTTTTTATACCCCTGATGACCTGATGTCAGTCTTGAAGCGACAAGCAACTGACACAGAAATACTAAGTCTCTGATATTCGGGGATGACGGAGGGCTATCTGCAGGCAGATAAACCAAAGTGTGATGACTGCAACAGTAAAACACGAAGATCATCAGTGGAACCAAATGACACCTGTTCCTGGAGGCCACGTCTACTTTGTAATGAGAGATGAAGATATGAGGATTGACCCATGTGGCTGCAGCACAGACAGAGTCCAAAGGCAATCTGGCCTGAAATGCGGCCAAGTCGACAGCTCTTGCTGACTGGGGCCTAATCCTTCCAGGCAACTGTTTATGTTGAGAATTATATGCGTAAGTTATAGTGTCAGTAAGCCATTTTGATAAAGTAACTTCTGATATCAGCACACCTTTCTTGTTATCTGAGAAAGAGATGAATAACTGGTTGGATTTCCTGAATTCTTTCGTTCTATGCAAATAGATACATAGCTGCCTGTGGACGTCCAACTGGTGTAGCTTACATTCTGCTTTTTTGCATTCGGAAAGAAAATGGGCAGGTCAATGGACTAGTTCAAACTGGTATCAGAACATACCTTAGGAAGGAATTAAGGATTTGTTCTCAGAGAGACTATCTTTGTGAAAAAAGAAATATGGAGGGTGAATGGACAGAGCTTGAAAGTTCTGACTCTCTCCAAGCTGACATAATGGCTATCAAGAAGGCTGTTTTCCAGGTTAGAAATTTTAGTTGGCAAGAGGAAGCTAGTTTGTATGATGGGAGAATCGGAGTAGCCAGCACCAAACAGATCCCAAAGAGGTGGTGGTTCCCTTACTGGTAGTCTTAATAAAAAAAAAAACTCTCAAGAAAGCTTTGCACAACCTGCATGACATTTTTGATCCCATGTCTCCTATGTGGTAGTTAGAAATGGCAGCTAATTGTACTCATATGGTAGCTGCTGCTCCTTGATTAAATACTTCTGCTAAGAAGTCTAAGATTGTACTTACAGGGGCTGTGAAGGGGTCAATTTGATTCTTGGAAGCCCAACAAAAAAAAAAAAAAAAAAACTTTTCCATTTAGTAGCATAAAGCTTTCTAGTCATCGTCTTATGAGATGAAACTAGAATGTGTCTTATGGCTGGGGAAATGTCTGGAAACCTGGCGAAGACTGGAAGTGGAGAAGTCAAGCTGTCAGTCTGAGGGTTTGAAGAGAGGGGTGGAGCGTTCCTGACTGATGAGAAGATCTGGTAGCGGGTCCGACATCCACGGCTCTTCTTGGAGAAGGGGCCAAAGGAAAGGAAACCAGATTTAACAAGGCCATTAAGGAGCAATGAGAATTAACCTGCAACTTCAGTTTGGCTTTCTGTAGAACCTTAGGGATTAGTGGAAACGGAGGGAAGGCATAAAGTTGTCCTGGGGGGCCAATCATGAACAAGTGCATCCCTTGGTGACTCCCCCGGAGGGGGGATTAGGGCAAGACAGCTGCTGCATTTGGCGATCATGGGCATGGCAAAAAGGTTTCAGCAAAGTTGGCCCACTTGCAAAAGATTTGGTTTGCAATTTCCTGCTTCAGGGACCACTCGTGAGGCATTAGAATTCCTCTGTTTAATTTGTCCGCCATCACAGGGCAATCAGAAAACGATAAGAAGAAATTAATCGCTGCTATTACCACACTACAGACATATTGTCCGTCTGTATTGCAATCGTACCTGAAGAAAGAGAGCTCTGGAGTGCTTGCAATGTCAGAAGTATCGCTCTCATCTCTAGGACACTGATGTGGAAGTGGTACTTGTGTTCTTGCCAAGTTCCCTGGACAGTCTTTCCCAGATAATGCCCCCCCCAACCCATCTGGGAAGCGTCCGTGGTCACTGTAGCTGCAGGTTGAGGGAGAATGAACGGCATGCCTAGTGTAACCTGCGTGGATAGAAGCCACCAGCATAGGTCCTTCTTGCAGGAGTCTGATGAAAATCTTGTGTGACATCGGTAACTCCTGCATGGACCACTGAGCAAAGAGTAGCCACTGCAGGACTCTCATGTGTAGCCATGCTAGAGGTACTAATGTGATTGCAGCTGGCATTGAGCCTTGGACTTTTAAAACAAATTTTGCCTATACCTTCCTTTTTGATGGCAAGATAGACATCTGATGACGCAGTGTCTGTATTCTGTCATGAGACAACTTTGCTACCATGTCTACTGTGTTTAAATCTGCTCCTATGAATGTAATATGCTGTGATGACAAGGCAGATTTTTCAAAATTTATGGTGATGCCCAGTTCCGAGCATAGATAAATGGTGGTGTCTCTGGCCTTGGTTAGTAGATGCTTGGTGGTGGCGGTCAGGAGCCAATCATCTAAGTAAAGAAACATCCAGAATCCTAGCCACCTCAGGTGAGCCGTGACTACTGCCATGCATTTGGTAAACACTCTGGGGGCTGTAGTGAACCCAAAGGGCAGAGCTCTAAACTGGTAATGACTGGCTCCCAATCGGAAGCGTAGGTATATGTTGGATCACCTCTCCATTTTTATATGACAGCATGCATCCTGAAGACAGACTGAGCACATCCAATTGTCTTTTCCCAGAAAAGGGAATACAGACTGCAGTGCCACCATCTGGAAATTTGCTTTTTTCACGAACTTGTTCAGTCTGCTGAGATCCAAGATGCATCTCCAGTCCCCTGCTTTCTTTGGAACTAAAAAGAACCTTGAGTAAGTTCCGGATTCAATTTCTTCTGCGGGGACTTCCTGGATAACACTTTAGCAACCTTTGTATTTCTAGGGTTGCCTGATCCCTTTGACAAGGTGGAATGTCTGGGACTGATCTTGACTGCAGGGATGGGTTGAAGGGTATAATGCATCTCCCGGATATTACTGACTGTACTCATTGGTCTTGAGTTATATTTAGCCTGACTTTGGGATACAGTGATAGTCTTCTCCTGACTGCCTCCAGAGGTGGGCATACAACACTCCTTTCAGGAGGGCTGGAAGGGTCTGCCAGAGAACGCACCTCTGTGCCTACATTTTGCGGACCCCCTCTGCTGCGAGGTTGGCGTCTTCCATTATGATTTCCTCCTCTGCTCCTGGGGAAAAAGTCACGTGTGTCCGGTGAAGCTCTTTGGGTTTTACCGAACCACATTTTACCGTCCTTCTGGTCTTTGGGATATAAGGCCTGGTAGGGGACAGAAAAGCATACTCCCACAGCAGAGTTTTACCTTCTTGTTCGCACCTGGTCAGAGTCTCTTAAAAGTTTGGCCCGAACAAGGACGAGCCATCAAAAGAGGCATTTATAAAGGAAGACTTGAAAGTTCAGCAAACTCGCAAAGGTGCATTCAGGAATATCTCCTCACATCTATTCCTGTGCCTGCTGCCTTACTCACTCCATCGGCTGCGTAAGAGATGAACCGCATAGAGGACGTGATCACAGAACTTAAAGTTGCAAGCTGAGATGTCACCTTGTCTGACACCACTGCAGGTGTAAAACCTTGGACAGTATCTCCTAGCTCCTTCACAAGATCCCTCTGGAGGCTGGTAAAATGAGTTAAGTAGTTTAGCGACCTGAGAGTAAAGGTCGCTGATGAGAATATATACTTCCCATATCTATCCATCGTTCAAGAGTCCTTACTCGGCAGATGGACAGATGAAGTTTCCGCTAACTCCTTTTTGGTGGCCGCTGCCAGCACCATAGCATCTACTGAACACCTCTGGACTTATCAGATGGAGCAGTTATAAATTTGTTTGGCCTCTTCGTAACAGGTTCCACCAATTCTGGACAGCCCCATGCCTTTCGACTGATTACACTAAGGAGCTGATCGAAAGGCAGAGACAGCCAAGAGGTGGAGGGTCTAGATCCAAATGCCTCCAGGTATACGGATTCATCTTCAGAAGGGGTAAAGGACTTCCAGCCACCTCCTTGCCTCAGGATCTCTAGGATGTCTGAAAAGGAGGCATCCTCAGAGGGCGACCATGGGGACCCCTGAGTTCTCTAAATCCGTATCCAACGTGACAGACTTCCTTAGGGGAGTCTAGATGATTCCTCTTACAGGTTCTCTTCCGAGGGACCTCCCCGGAGGGGTCCTCTGGGGAAGTTTCAGAAGAGAGTGACTCACCCAATGGGATGTCCTGGGGCATCGGATCTCCAAGTCGGGGGGGGGGGGTACAGAGGCAGAAGCTGGCACTTTTGGGGGAAGAGTGCCTGGATCAGAGGGTGGAGCCATCAGGGGGACAGCACACTCCTCATGACCTTGAAGGCACCAAGATCAGGACCCGAAGAAGCCTCTGGTTCCAAGGAGTCAGGAGACATTCCATGAGGCAAGGAGGTGTGCTCAGAGGCTGATGTGGGTGCCAAACACACCTGCGCCAAAGCCCCAAGAGGTAAATTCGGATCCAAAAAAGGTCTGATCCAACTCTCCTCTCCAGACCCAACTGGGGAGCATCGGCTCCCAGACCCTTCAACAGAAGACGGCACCGAAGAGGTCGGAGCAGAAGTCGGGACCAAGAACCCCGGGAGAGGGGTCTAGGGCCCAAGGGTCCACCACAAGCATATCCAAGGACTCCGGCTCTGAAACCACTTGGGTTGGAGGAGGAAAGGCAGAAGGGGTCATGACAGTCATTTCCAATTCCTTCTGGGCTGGACTCGAAAGGATCTTGGCCAGCGCCAGAGTCTGAAGGAACCTCCTGGCCACCAGCTTCACGTTGTCATCTGACAGGCTCCTGGAGGAACGAGAGGAGTGGGTAGAGGATCTTATGCTAAAGAGAGGTGACTACGGTACAGAAGAGACCGGCTCCAAGGTTGGGGACTGGCTCGGTGTGTGGCTCCTAATCAGTTCCAATAAAGCTGGTGGAACCGGAGTAATCTCATCTGGCCCAAAAGCCTTCGGGTATGGAATCATGCCCTTAGATGGCTTCTTTGCCGGCTCAGAAGCAGGAGCAAAAGAAGCTGCTCTCTTTGTGGATATGTCAGATCTTGGGGAATGAGAAGACCTAGAAGTCTGACTTCCCTCTAATGTCTCAGTAAAACGACCCTTAATCAATCCTCTAGCAATGAGTTTGTTCTTACATTCCTGCAGGACCCTGGAGCTAATACCATGGCAAATAGAGAGTCCTGAAGGTGTACCGCACCTAAGCAATAGACAACTGGTGTGTGTCAGTCAGTTATCGACATCTTTTCTGTGAAGGAGTCACATTTCTTGAAACCTGGCTACTTCACTTATTTCCCTTCCTTGGACATATTAGCAAATAATCCACCACAACAGCAGTCACACAGTCCAGGAAAAGCCATCTGAAAGGCAAAAAAAAACAAAGGCTATTTAACTCTACTTAATTTTAAGAACACACAAGACAGAAAAAAAACTAGTCAAAAGTTGAACTTTTTTTTTTTGTTTTTAAACACACGGGGAGGAGAAGTGACTAGAGGAGAGGTCTCTAACTTAAGGGACGATCCCCTCTAGCCAGAGAAAACTTCTCTAAAACGACGAAACCTCCATAACTGAAGGAACATGGGGGAAAGCCTTCTAACTTAAACGGGCTGAAAACAAAGACAAAGGACGAACCCTCTAACTAAAAACGGGTTCGTCCAGAGAAACTAAGGCATTAATATGGGAAAGTATTTGAAGGTTAATAAACGACGGCCAAGCACAATAAAGAACACTCGCTAACTAAAAGGTAGCACGAACTAATCCTAAAGTCTCAAGAAAGTACAGTTGTGTACACTTACCATAAATGCAGATGTTACAGTGTTTTCACTGTTGCAGTCATCACCTGTGGGTTATCCCTGCTGTGGTAGCCCTTGGCCAGCCTGGACAACAGTCATTTTTTTTTGCGTTGGCTGCAATCTCCTATACTCTATTGTCAGGTCGTCAATACTATAAAGCAACGCAGTCGACATCATTACATCTGTTTTTCTTGCCCTAATCCTTCAGAAACACAAGGAAATAAGGAAAAGTGGTCCTGGTGGCCAAAAGCCACCGTGGGAAGCTTATGTCCCCCTAGGGGAAGATGCTATATGAGGGATGGAGGGAGGGAAACCAGGACTGCAACAGTGAAGAGTACACAACTGCACTATGTTCTTCATGTTTCACTGTTGCAGTCATCACACTTGGGTTGATTCATAAAGCTGAAAAGGGGAAAGGCAGTCAAGAAGACTGAGGGCTGGCTAGGATGCCCTGCAAGACTGCAGGTACAAAGCCTGCCCTGGATTTGGAGAAGATAGGCAGGTGGTAATGCTTGGTGAAGGTATGAATAGAACTCCATGTTGCAGTCTTCCAGGAAGTCCCTGATAGGGACCCCTCTGAGAAAAGCTGCAGAGGTGGAGGTAGCCCTGGTGGAATGCGTCTTGAACCCCTTAGGGGGCAGTTTCCCGTGGTATTTGTAGCAGAAATGGATGCAGTGTGCTATCCATTTGGAGATTGTTTGGATATGGCTTTGCTCTCTACCCCTGCTGCAAAGCTGACTAGCAATTGGTCAGTTTCCCTAAAAGATTTAGTCCTATCCAGGTAGAATTTGAGCTGTCTGTGCACATCTAGAGAATGGAGAATCCTTGCCCCCTTATATTGTGGGTTAGGAAAAAAGATGGGCAAATGAATACATTGGTTGAGAGCCACACTTGAAACCACTTTAGGCATGAAAGTTGGGTTAGTCCTGAGGGAGACCCTGTCAGCATGGAAAATGAAGGGCTCTACAGCCATGAGTGCTTGTAGCTCTGAAACCCTTCCAGCTGAAGTGATGGCCAGAAGCAAACCTGTTGTCCAAGACAGGAATTTTAACTCTGCTGAAGCTGCAGGCTCAAGGGGGGGGGGGTAGTGTGAGTTTTTCCAACACAAAGTTAAGGTCCCAAGCTGAGGTAGGAGCTCTTCTGTGTGGCCTTAAACTGTTACCCCTTCTTAGGAATTGTTTGATGAGAAAAGAGAGGTGGCTCTGTGCTGTAATGAGTAGAGATGTTTGAGGCATGAATTTTAATAGAAGAGAAGGATAGGCCCCTGTGAAGTAGGTCTGCTAGGTAATCCAGGATAAGAGGTAGGGAAGGCTGTGCTGTTTCAGCTCCCTTAGCCAGGATCCAGGTGCAATACCTTTCCCACTTGTCAACATAGGATTTTCTAGTGCTTGGGCGTCTGGCCTCATGTAAAACATCCAGGACTTGCTTGCTTAGGCTGACAACTGGAGGAGAGGTCAGGGAATAAGCCAGGCTGCCAGGTTCAGGGTCTGCAATTGTGGATGCATGAATTCTCCCTTCTGCTGGGTCAAGAGAGTTAGGATCTGAGGTAGCTGCCATGGAGGCAGGAGTGAAACTGCACATAAGTGGGTACCAGTGCTGGCATGGCCAGATTGGGGCAATCAAGATTGCTCTTGCTTTTTCCTCCCTTATTTTGAGTAGTACCCTTGTAAGTAGAGGTAAAGGGGGAAATGCATAGATCGAGATGTTTACCCATTGGAAGGATAGGGCACCCACTTTCCAGGCCTTGCTGTGAGGTTCCCTGGTGCAAAATTTGCTGAGCTGATGATTGTTGTGGGAAGCAGAGAGATCCACTTTCGGGATGCCTCATTTCTGGATTACAAGGTTGAAGGTGCTGTGGTCTAGCTGCCACTCGTGTGGGTCCTACAAGGTTTCTGCTCTAGGTGTCTGCCAGAGCGCTTTGGGAGCCTGGCAGGAACTGTGCTAGCAGGTGAATTTGCATGGCTGAAGCCGTGTGCCAAAGGGTCATGGTTAGCCTGCAGAGGGGATAAGAGTGAGCTCCTCCCTGCTTGCTGATATACATCACTGTGGTGGTCTGTTTTGATCAGTAGAGGCCCTGGGGAGAGTAGGGGTCTGAAAGTTGTCAGAGCGTGCTGAACAGCTAGCATCTCTTTTTGATAGATGTGCAGATGTGTTTGATTTGGGCTCCAATGGCCCTGAATGCACCTGCCGTCCAGGTGTACATCCAAAGAATAATCTGATGAGTCAGTGGTTAGGGTCTGGGTGGTGTGGGGTTGAGGAAAAGGGAAGGACCTTGTTGTGGTTGCATGCTGCTGCCCACCAAAGAATATCTTTCCTTAGACAGGGTATCATAGACATGACTTTTTCCAGGTCCTGAGTGTGTTGACACCAAAGGCTTTTTAGGTATCACTGAAGTTTCCTCATATGCAGTCTGGCATATGGAATGAGCAGAATGCAGGATGCAATGAACCCTAGAGCTTGCAGGATTTTCCTTGCGGATAACTGGGATCTGGTGGCTAGTTGAGAGAAGTAGCCTGTCAGATAGGCGTGTTTTTCTTGAGTAAGGAATGCCATCTGGGATGCTGTGTCCAGGCTTGCTCTCAGGAATACAACTTTTTGAGTGGGGACTAGTTTGGATTTCTTTTCATTTACAGTATACCCCAGGGAGGTCAGCAGGTCCTTTACAAAGGTCAGGTGCTGTAACAGCTTTGCCTGACTGTGCCTGAATCAGGCAGTCTAAATAGGGTTAAAGTTGAATGAATATTTCTTTGTCTGCAAAAAGAAATAGCTGGAGCCAGGCATTTTGTGAAAACTCTGGGAGCAGTGGATAAGCCAAAGGGAAGTGCATAGAAAGTACAGTTGTGTACACTTACCATAAATGTAGATGTTAGAGTATATTCACTGTTGCAGTCATTACATTTGGGTAGTCCGCTGGCAGGTTGCCCTCAGTCGGCCTGAATAACAGTCTTGGGTCCTGCATCGGTTGCTGTCTCATCTTCCATGACGTCAGGGGTATAATACATGAAGCAGACGTCATTTTAATCAGGTTTTCTTGCCCCAGATGTCAGGTGCCCCCCCCCCCCCCCCAAAATGGGGAAAGAAAAAAAATAAATATATATATATATATATATATATATGTATGTGTGTGTGTGTGTGTGTGTGTATATATATATATATATATATATATATATATATATATACATACACACACACACACGCATGCATGTATTTTAGAACACACAAAATTTACCTCCAACTAAAAGCAAATACACCACAAAGGCTTTTGAGCATAGTGAAGGAAAGAAGAGGTATATGAATAGAAAGGGGGTTGGTGGGTAGGTAACCCGCGCTGCAACAGTGAATACACTCGAACATCTACATTTATGGTAAGTGTACACAACTGTACTACGTCCATAGTGTTTCACTGTTGCAGTCATTACATTTTGGTAGAATCCCAAAGCTATGGATGGGAGGATGGAATTATATAGCCTTAGTAGCAGCTATAAGGCCCTGCAGGACAGCAGTGGCAAAGCCTGCCCATAATTTAGAAGACCGGTAAATGGTAATGTTTTGTGAATGTATGAACTGAGCTCCAAGTAGCAGCTTCTAGAATGTCTCTGGTAGGAACACCTCTGAGAAAAGCTGCAGAAGTAGATGCAGCTCTGGTGGAATGGGATCTGATCCCCTTGGGGACAGGTTTACCATGGTGCATGTAGCAGTAACGAATACAATGGCTTATCCATTTTGAAATAGTCTGCTTTGATATAGCCTTCTCCTCTGCCCCTGCAGCAAATGCCACCAGTAGTTGCTCAGACTTTTTTTTAGAGATTTTGTCCTGTTTAAGTAGAATCTTAGTTGTCTGTGTACATCCAATGAATGCAGAAACCGCTCTCCCTTGTTCTGTGGATTTGGAAAAAAAGTTGGCAGATGAATGGTCTGGTTAAGAGCCATACTGGATACCACCTCAGGCATAAAAGGAGGATTGGTCGTGAGGGCCACCCTGTCCGGATAAAAGATAAAAAAGAAGTTATGTACTTACCATAACATTCCATGTGAGTTGTTTATCTCACCTTTATTCTCACTGATGGGTTCGGAGCCGATCCTCGGCTCTGACACGGCAGATAGCAAAGCTCAAGGTTTGCCAGTAGCTCGAGACCAAGCCCCTTATCACACAATGCACTGCTGGAATTACCTCAGATCTTGTTTGCTGCGAGTAATATATACACACACATACACACACAAACATATACATACCCTTTTATGTATTTCTACCAATAACACTTCCCAAAGGGGAAGAAAAAATATTGAATAACCAGGATGGTTACTAGCCTCTAAGTCAACAGTCAGCCAGGAGAGGGAAGGAGGGAGGGACGTGAGAATAAAAGCGAGATAAACAACTCACATGGAACGTTATGGTAAGTACATAACTTCTTTATGTGAAGTTGTTAAACCTCTCAGTTTATTCTCACTGATGGGTAGCGTGCCTAGCACCCTAAACCCTGGGTGGCTCATGGGAGTATGTTCTTCAGTACCGTAGAACCAAGGGAAGACCTGTCCCTTGAAGCCTTATCTACTTTGTAATGCGTGATAAAGGTATGAGGCTTAGACCAAGTGGCTGCAGAGCAAATATTGTCAAGGGGCAATTTTGCTTGAAAAGCAGAAGACGTAGAGGCGGCTCTGGTAGAATGAGCCTTGGGTTTGTGTGTTAATGGCATGCTTGCATTTTCATAAATAAAGGATACACAATCGGATAACCATTTAGATAAGGTTGTTTTGGCCACTGGATTGCCTTTTCTTGCTTCTGAGGATGATACAAAAAGTTGGTCTGATTTTCTAATATCCTTAGTTCTGTCAAGATAAAATCTGAGCTGTCTGTGAACATCAAGTTTGTGCAGAATGTACTCAAATTTGCTAGAGTGGTTGTGAAAAAAGACTGGCAGCTCAATGACCTGATTGATATTTGACTCAGAACAGACTTTAGGTAAAAATGAGGGGTTTGCTCTGAGAAATACTCTTATCAGCATGGAAAATCATGTAGGGTGGTCATAGATAATGCCTGAAGTTCTGACACTCTGCGGGCAGAAGTAATGGCCACAAGAAATATTGTTTTCCAGGATAAAAATCTGAGATCACAAGAAGATGCTGGTTCAAAAGGAGGAAGAATCATTTGAGACAGCATAAGGTTTAAATTCCAGGGAGAATAGGGAATTTTGATCGGAGGTCTCGTATGAAAAAAGTACAGTTTTGTACCTACCATAAATGTAGATGTCCGATAGATATGCAACTGCAGTCATAACATATGGGTTGTCCTGCCTCAGGCAGCCCTCGGTCGGCCGGATTCCAAAGTCTGGGTCCGGCGTCGGCTGATGTCGCATTTCTCTCCGACGTCAGAGCGGCTGGAGTACATAAGCATCAGACGACGCCATTTTCTTCAGTGTTTCTTGCCCCAGATGCCAGGTGCCCTCCAAAGAAGGCTGTAATCAAATTGGAAGACAAAAACAGGATTCCAGACAAATAAATAAGCAATAAACAGATACACCATAACAGAAATCCCCAGCTAAGAGAAACAGAGATAGGAGTGGACCCTAGGCATAGAGGGGTATGGAGGGGGGGGAAATCCGACTGCAGTTGCATATCTATCGGACATCGGACATCTACATTTATGGTAGGTACAAAACTGTACTATGTCCTTCAAGAATGCAACTGCAGTCATAACATATGGGTAGAATACCATAGCTTAGCTGGGGGAGGAGGAATGCACTAGGAAAAAGATGGTGTGGCAATCAAACCCTGCAGGACTGCCGAAGCAAAGCCTGCTCTGGATCTGGAGTATAGAGGGAGATTGTAGTGTTTGGAGAATGTATGCACGGAGCTCCATGTAGCAGCTTCTAGAATGTCCTTAGTAGGCACCCCTCTTAAGAATGCTGTAGAGGTGGCTGTAGCTCTGGTGGAATGTGGTCTGACATTGGCTGGAACGGTCTTGCCATGAAAGGAATAACAGAATCTGATGCAATGTCCAATCCATTTTGAAATAGTCTGTTTTGAAATTGCTTTTCCTTGGACTGCAGGGGCGTAAGCTACAACAAGTTGTTCAGACTTCCTACTGGTCTTGGTTCTGTCCAGGTAGTATCGAAGTTGTCTGTGAATGTCCAAGGTATGTAACAGTCTTTCCCCCTTGTTCTCAGGATTGGGGAAGAAAGCAGGCAGATGAATAGCTTGATTTAAAGAAACCCTAGATACCACCTTTGGCATAAAAGTAGGGTTGGTCCTTAATGAGACCCTGTCTCTGTGGAAAATTATGAACGGTGGTATTGCCATTAGGGCCTGTAGTTCCAAAACCCTTCTTGCTGAGGTAATTGCCAACAGGAAAGCTGTCTTCCATGAGAGAAATTGCAGTCGACTGAAGCTGCTGGCTCAAATGGAGGTAGAGTGAGTTTTTCTAGGACAAAGTTGAGGTCCCAGGGCTGGCACTGGAGCCTTTCTTGGTGACTTAATGTTTTTGATTCCCCTGAGGAATTGCCTTAGCAAAGGATGTGAAAAGACAGGCGGATCAGTGTTATACCTAGCTGAAATAGCTGAAATAGCTGAAGCATGTATCTTTATGGAAGAATATGAGAGTCCATTCTTTAGCATATCTGCCAAACATTCCAGGATGAGTGGGATGTTCAATAATGATGCATCATGTCCCTTGCTGGTATTCCAAATGCTGAATCTCTTCCATTTTGCTAAGTAAACCTTTCTGGTGGATGGTCTTCGAGCCTCTGTTAATATTCGCTGAACTTCCTTGGAGAGAGATAGATTGAGGTTATTCATGGGATCTCCCAGGCTGTTAGCTGCAGTGTCTGAAGGTTTGGATGCACTGTTTTGAAGTTGTGTTGAGTCAAAAGTAGGGGCCATTGGGGAAGGGCCCACTTCTTGGTGTGACATATGCTCCGTAGTAGTGGATACCAGTGTTGTCTTGGCCAGTCCGGAGCTATTAGGATCCCCTTGGGTCTCTGCTTTGATCTTTAGTAATACTGAGGTCATCAGTGGCAGAGGTGGGAATGCATAGATTTTTAGGAAGTTCCAGTTGAATGAGAGAGCATCTATTTTCCAAGCTTGTGGATGGTATGTCCTTGAGCAGAATTTTTGTAGATGATGGTTGAGGTGAGAGGCAAATAGGTCTACTTCTGGCCTGCCCCATGTCGAAGTGAGTTGTGTGAAGATCTTCGTATGTAACCTCCACTCGTGTGGATCTGTGAAATTCCTGCTTAGGCTGTCCGCCAGCAAACTGTCTTTGCCTGGAACAAACTGGGATTGTAACTGTATGTTTAGGCTCAGTGATTTTTCCCAAAGATTCACCGTCAGTCTGCAAAGGGGGTAAGAATGGGTGCCCCCTTGCTTGTTTATACACCACATCACAGTGGTGTTATCTGTCTGTATCAGTAAATGGCCTTGCTGAAGTTGTTGTCGAAAGGCCTCAATGGCATGCATTACTGCCAGCATTTCCTTTTGGTTTATATGCAGATGTGTTTCCTTTGGAGACCATTGTCCTTGTATACATCTGCCTTCCATGCGCGCCCCCCATCCAAGGTCTGAGGCGTCTGTGGTCATGGTCTGTGTTATCTGTGGTTTTTTGAATGACATACCTGTGTTTGCCTGGCTTACCGAGGCCCACCATAGGAATTCCTTTTGTAGACATGGAATGAGCGGTATGGTTGTCTCTAAGTTGTTGCTGTGCTGAGACCATAGGCTTTTTAGGTACCATTGAAGCTTTCTCATGTGTAGTCTTGCTAATGGAACCAGGAGAATGCAGGATGCCATGTAACCCAGGGCCTGTAGGAATCTCCTTGCAGTCATCTGGGTGCGTTTTGCCAAACCTTTGAAATAATGAGTTAACTTCTCTTGCTTGTCTTCTGTCAGGTAAGCCATTTGAGAGGCTGTGTCTAATTTGGCTCCTAAGAAGATTATTTGCTGGGATGGTAGAAGTCTTGACTTTTGGAAGTTGACTGTGTATCCCAGAGCCTGAAGTAATCGTATGACATAGTTCAAGTTTTTTGTCAACATCAGTTTGTCGTTCGCTTGTATGAGGCAGTCGTCCAGGTACGGGTAAATTTGGATCCCCTGGAGCCTGCAATGAGCAATTACTGAAGCCAGGCATTTTGTGAATACTCTGGGCGCAGTAGATAAGCCAAATGGCAATGCTGAGAATTGATAATGCTCTGGCCCTGCAAGAAATCTGAGGTATCTTCTGCAGCTGTCTGATAGGGACATGCAGGTATGCCTCCTTGAGGTCCAGAGTAATCAGCCAAGACCCCTTGCCCAGCATGGGAAGGAGTTGCTGTAGAGTCAGCATTTTGAACTTTGATACTATGAGAAAGATGTTTAATGCGGACAAGTCCAGTATTGGTCTCCATTGAGTTTCTTTTCTTGGAACAAGGAACAGTCTTGAGTAAAACCCCTGGCCTTGTTCTTGTTGTGGAACTCTTTCTATTGCTTTTATCCGAGCCATCAGAGAAATTTGCTTGATGGCCTCTGCCCTCTGGTTTTGTGGTAGGTTTGGCATGCCTTGTTTTCTTGGTAAGGTACGAAAATGGAACCTGTAACCTTGGTCTATAATGTCCAAAATCCATTTGTCCTTTGTCAATCTGTGCCAATTGTCTGAAAACAGAGATAATTTTCCGCCCAAGGGAGCTTCTATTTGTTCCTTGGTAGGCGGAAGTAGAGGAAAGTCATTGAGATTGTGGCTGTGGGGCAGGGGAAACCCCTGTGTCACTTCTTTGGTTTGCTGGCTGCCATTGTCGTCCCCTGTAAGGACCTCTGTATTGTCCTCTTCCTCGGCCACGCCTGTTTTTACCCCTTTGAAATTTTTCAGGATTAGGAAAGGACCAGTTTTTGAAGGCCAATTCCTACTGAATCTGGGGGGCTGAACCTGGAGGAAATCTTTAACCGTCTGAACTGATTTTGCTTTTTCCTCGATAGACTTTAACACATCCTTAGCATTAGCACCAAAAAGCTTGTTCTTTTCCAAGGGTGCATCCAGAAGTTTTGCCTTAACATGATCTGGTAGAGGTTGTTCTTTTAACCATGCATGTCTACGAATGACTGCCCCTGTCATAGCTGCCCTACATGAAGCTTCCAGTGCATCATATCCACACTGCAGGAAGTGATTGCTTACTTGCTGAGAGTTATGTACAGCTTCCTGCAAAGACTTCCTGTCTAAAGGATCAGGAGAGGCCAATGTTTTCTGTAAATCTTCTAACAGGAAATCCTGATATTGTAACATATGAAAAAGGCAATTCACAGCTCTCATAGATAAAGTAGTGGAGGTGTAGACCTTTTTCCCCCATCTCTCTAATGACCTAGCTTCCCTGTTGGAGGGCAAAGGATTTTTAGAGGTGGAAGCTGAAACACCTTTAGGTCCCTGAGAAATAGTTTCCAAATCAACAGTATGGGCCCTGAATAAATGGGAATGTGTTTCTGGGACCCTGTAATACCTGTCTGGCTTGGCTGGAGCAGGAGGAAGAGAATCAGGGGTAACACTGGAGTCAGAACATAAATCATCCAAAACATCAAGCAAAGGAGGAATAGCTAAGGGCCTGTGCTGGGGCTTTTTAAGGAAAGTTCGAAGGCGCTTTCTGGAATCAGAATATTCCTGGCCTTGCCACTTGAAATGTTCCCTCGTGGTATGCAGAACTTCCCCAAAACAAATATCCTCAGGAGGGGAGGCCGAGGGGATGGAATCCTCTGCATCCGAGTCCTCATAGGTCTGGAAGAGCTCTTCCTGGCCATCGGAGTGGAGAGAGTCCTCAGAATCTTCATCTGAAGGGGTAGGGTCAGAGGGTTCAACCCGGGACCTCTTATCAGGTGGAGGCTGGGATCCTCTCTCAGGATGAGCCTGTGAACCTCTAATCATAGAAATTAAGTCAGCGGCCATAGTCATGATTTGTGTCTCTGGAGTAGGCTGAGGTAAGGCTTTAGCAGTAAGATGCTTGGTCTTGCTGGCTGCCTTAGCCCGAGTGTAGGCCTTAATAGACATGGCCATAGGAGGCCTGGCAGCTCCACGTGCAGGAGTGACCTTATCTACAGCAATGGTCTCGGGCACTTCCTCGGTTTCAGTATCCGGAGGAAAATCTATAACTGGCGTCGGAGTGGTATCCGGAATCGGAGTCGTCGGTAATGCGGTGTCTTCGGTACGAGCGGTGGAAAAACCGCCTCAGGGGGAACCGGAGCACTCGCGGTAGGTTTTGGCGTGGAGTCGGTGGTAGATGTGGGCCGAGGATGTCGGTCCCTGTCTTTTCGTTTCTTGGGAGTTTGCGATGTCGGAAGTTCCGACTGCATTGTATAAGCAAATTTTTCGCCGAAAAAAATCTTCAGCGAACTCCGCCCGGCGCCTGAGTGCGCTTATTAAAGCGAGCACAGGCTACACAGGCCGAGACGTCGTGGTCTGGGCCAAGGCAAGGAAGACAGTAAGAGTGGAAATCCTTATGAGGTATTTGTTTACCACAAGAAAGACAATTGTTAACTTTTTCAGTAATTTCTGACATCGGCTGAGGCAAGAAAAGGTCCCCAACGGGGTACTTAGCTTTTTTGATGACTTCGGAATCGAAGAATACAGGAGCTGACCGACCGGCACTTGCGAACTGCTTCTGCTTCGGGCACCGTGCAGCAAGAAAGACCGAAGAAAATGGCGTCGGCTGATGCTTATGTACTCCAGCCGCTCTGACGTCGGAGAGAAATGCGACATCAGCCGACGTCGGACCCAGACTTTGGAATCTGGCCGACCGAGGGCTGCCTGAGGCAGGACAACCCATATGTTATGACTGCCGTTGCATTCTTGAAGGACATCGCCTCATTCCCTCCAGTACAGCTCTTTTGATAGTGCACCTTTAACTCCTAGTGGGCGTGGCTTGAGTCTTTAAAAAATAAAGTTATCACCTAACAATTCTAACAAATACTCATTGACATAGGTCAAATATCAATACAATTGTGTTTGCCATCATGTATGCTTCAAGATAAAATATTCTGATACCTCGTATAGGGCATGGTTTTGGAATTATTAATGCAAATATGAGCAAGCAATATCTGACGCCTAGAGGAGCAGTAGGAGGTAACTGCAGATGCAGCTGGAGGCGTCACTCGGATGTAATGAGAAAAGTCTTAGATACTTTATGGCCCATAACATTTGAGCCACCAAACCCAAGGTGAAAATTTGAGATGGCAGCTAACTGAACTCGAACGGTAGCAGCTGCTGCCCCTTCCTTAAAAATTTTTGTCAAAAATTCTAAAATAGAAGATAGCGGAGCTCGGAAAGGGTCAATGTTCTGCGTGTTGGCCCTAATTGAGAACCTTTTCCATTTACTGCCATATAATTTCCTGGTAGATGGCTTGTGAGAAGTCAAGAGAATTTGTCTTGTATCTTCTGAAATTGAATGAAGCCTGGCCATTAGGGGAAGTGGATTAGCCAAAGCAGTCAGTTTCAAGGACTGCAGTGAAGGATGAAGGTCCCCTGACGGGTGCGTCAGAAGGTCCGGAAAGTACAGTTGTGTACCTACCATAAATGTAGATGTTCGAGTGTATTCACTGCTGCAGTCATTACAATTGGGTTATCCTGCTGGCAGGCTACCCACAGTCGGCCCGAGTTCCAAAGTCTAGGTCTGGCGTCGGTTGCTGTCGCCTCCTCCCTGACGTCAGTGCGCCAGGGGTATAAAAGATGCAGCCAATGCCATTTTCTTCAGTTTTTCTTGCCCCAGATGTCAGGTGCCCCTAAAATGGTAGGCTAAATTATGCCAATAAGCATGCATACACAAAAAAAACCTTTTCCTTCATCTACAAGCAAATACACCGCATAGGTTGTATAGAAGAGAGAAGTACAGATAAGCCCCAGCAAGGAAAAGGGAGATGGTGGGAGGGTAACCTGGACTGCAACAGTGAATACACTCTAACATCTACATTTATGGTAGGTACACAACTGTACTATGTTCATCGTGTTTCACTGTTGCAGTCATTACAATTGGGTTGAATCCCAAAGCTAAGGTTGGGAGGCTGGTGCTAAATAGGCTTACGAGAGGCTATCAGGTCGTGTAGAACTGCAGTGGCAAAGCCTGCCCTGGATTTAGAGTAGAGAGGTAAGTGAGAGTGCTTTGTAAAAGTAT
Organism: Protopterus annectens; assembly: GCF_019279795.1. Lineage (NCBI taxonomy): Eukaryota > Metazoa > Chordata > Ceratodontiformes > Protopteridae > Protopterus > Protopterus annectens. The sequence goes on along the minus strand of NC_056744.1, from coordinate 1,576,091,963 downwards.
GCACTGAACTCCAAGTTGCAGCCTCTAAGATGTCTTTGGTTGGTACTCCTCTGAGGAAGGCTGCTGAAGTGGCTGCTGCTCAGGTTGAATGTGGCCTAATGCCTTAGGCACTGATTTGCCATGCTGTGAATAGCAGAAACGAATGCAGTGGCCTATCCACTTTGAAATGGGCTTTCCTTGTGATTCTGCAGCATATGCCACTAGAAGTTTAAGTCTTTCTGAAAGCTTTGGTTCTGTCTAAGTAGAAGCATAGCTGCCTGTAAATGTCTAAAGAATGCAGAAGTCTCTCACCCTTATTCTGTGGGTTTGGGTAAAAGGTAGGCAAATGAATTGTTTGGTTAAGGGCCACATTGGACACTACCTTAGGCATAAATGTAGGGTTTGTCCTCAGAGAAACCCTGTCAGGATGGAAAATGATAAAAGGTTCCACAACCATGAGTGCCTGTAACTCTGAGACTCGTCTAGCGGAGGTTATTGCTAGGAGCAGAGCTGTTTTCTAGGATAAGAATTTTATATCAGCTGCATAGGCTGGCTCAAATGGAGGCAGTGTGAGTTTTTCCAAGATATAGTTGAGGTCCCATGCAGGTATTGGTGCTCTTCTTGGAGGTCTTATGTTTTTGGCCCCGCTGAGGTACTGCCTTAGTAATGGATGAAAAAAAATAGGTGGTTCTGTGTTGTGATGAGCTGAAATGGCAGAAGCATGCATTTTAATTGATGAAAAGGAAAGGCCTTTATCCAGCATCTCAGTTAAGTATTGCAAAATCTGAGGAATATTTGGAACAATCGTGTCAATACCTTGTGCCTGGTTCCAAGCACAGAATCTCTTCCATTTTTCTGCATAAAAGTTTCTGGTGCTAGGCCTCCTGGCCTCCAAAATAACATCCATCACTGCTATAGAGAGAGGTGTGTCTTGAATGGCTACATTATCCACACTGCTGCCAGGTTTAATGTCCTGAGTTGGCTGTGCAGTATCTGACTGCCTTGTTGGGTCAATAAGTGAGGAATTTGAGGTAATGTCAAAGCTAGGCATTGAGACAAGCTCTTTAGGACTGGGTACCAGTGCTGGCGGGGCCAGTCTGGGGCAATCAATATCATTTTTGGCTTCTCTTGTCTGACCTTTAGGAGTACCTTAGGGAGGAGAGGCAGAGGAGGAAAGGCATACACTGTTAGGTTTTTCCAGCTGAAAGATAGAGCATCCACTTTCCATGCTTGCTTGTGATAAGTCCTTGTGCAGAATCTCTGTAGTTGGCAGTTGTGAGGGGAAGCAAATAGGTCTATGTCCGGGCATCCCCAGTTTCTTATGCTGAAGACTTGTGGATCCAATTTCCACTTGTGGGGATCCATTAGGTTTCAGCTTAGTTCGACTGCCAGACTATTTATCCTTCCAGGCAGGAATTGTGCTTGCAGATGTACTTGGTAAGTCAATGCTGTGTCCCACAAGTTCATGGCTAGTCTGCAGAGGAGGTAGGAATGTGTGCCCCCCTGCGTATGTACCACATGACTGTAGTATTGTCCGTCTTTATCAGTAGTTGTCCTGGATGAAGTAAATCCTTGAAGGCAGTCAGGGCATTCTGAACAGATAGCATCTCTTTTTGATTGATATGTAGATGCATTTGACTTGCGGACCACGTGCCCTGAATACATCTTCCTGCCATATGGGCCCCCCAGGCATAATCTGGTGCATCTGTTGTTAATGCCTGCCTGGTTGTGGGTAAAGTAAATGGCTGTCCCGTGTTGTGGTGACAGGCTTTTGCCCATCATCGAAACTCCTGTTGCAGGCAGGGAATGAGGGTAATAATTGTTTCCAGGCTGTGGCAGGCAGGGAATGAGGGTAATAATTGTTTCCAGGCTGTGGCAATGTTGAGTCCAAACACGTTTTAGATACCATTGAAGTTTCCTCATATGCAGTCTTGCATATGGAATTAGCAGAATGCAGGATGCCATGAAGCCCAAAGCCTGCAGAATTTTTCTTGCAGATAACTGGGTCTTTGTTGCCAACATTTTGAAACAAGTAGTCAGTTGTCTGTGTTTATCTGGCGTGAGATAAGCCATCTAGGCAGTTGTATTTAAGCTTGCACACAGGAATATTATCTCTTGAGAGGGTACGAGTTTTGATTTCTTTTTGTTTACTGTGTACCCTAGACCTGTTAGTAATCTTTTTACAAACGCCAGATGCTGTAGTAGAATGTCCTTGTTCTCTGCTTGAATAAGGCAGTCGTCCAAGTAAGGATATATTTGTATTCCTCTGTCTGCAAAATGCAATTACTGGTGCCAGGCATTTAGTGAAGACCCTTGGCGCAGTAGATAAGCCAAAGGGTAGTGCAGAGAATTGGTAGTGCATTGAGCCAGCTATACATCTGAGGTATCTTCTCCACGATTGTCTGATTAGGACATGCAGGTATGCCTCTTTTAGGTCTAAAGTCACAAGCCAAGCCTTCTTGCCCAGCATGGACAGAAGCTGCTGCAGAGTTAACATTTTGAATTTTGGAATATCCAGGAATGTGTTTATGACAGACAGGCCCAGTATTGGTCTCCAGTCTTTGTCCTTTCTGGGCACCAAGAATAGCCTTGAGTAGAATCCTAGTCCCTGCTCTTGCTGTGGTACTTGCTGAATGGCTCGTGTCCATGAAGTATCTTGTTTTTGTGCCTCTGCCCATTGATTGCGTGGCAGGTCTGGCATACCGTTTGGCCTTGGCAGGGTGTGAAAGTGGAACCTGTAGCCTTCTAATACGATATTTAACACCCATTTGTCCTGGGTGATTATGTGCCAATTTTGTGAAAAAAGTGCTAGTTTCCCCCCCAAAGGAGCTGCCAGAAGACAAGTGCTTGGTGCTGGCAGGAGGAAGTCATTGAGACTGTTTCCTGTAAGGCTGTGATTTTTCCTCTCCGCTTTCCTCTCCATTTTTTAGGCCTGTATGAGCCTTGGGGGTGTGATCTGCCTCTGGGGCATCTGCCTCTTTGTGGCCTGACACTGGAAAGGACCAATTCTTTGAAGGCCAGTTCCTGCTAAATCTGGGAGGCTGTACCTGTAAGAAATCCTTAACTGTTTGCATAGATTTAGCTTTGTCCTCCATTTTCTTCAACACCTCTTCTGCTTTAACACCAAACAAGGTATCATGCTGTAATGAAGTATCTAATAGTTTTGCTTTAACCTGATCGGGCAGATTCTGTTCTTTTAACCAAGCATGCCTTGTAATGACAGAACCTGTAACAGCGACCCTGCAGGAGGCCTCTAGAGAAGCAAAACCACATTGCAAAGTATGCTTTCCCACTTGTTCAGCTGCATGCAATAAATCCTGCATTTCTTTGTTTTCTGCACATTCTGAATTTGTCAACATTTTCTGTTTAAGCAGTGACATAAGATATTGCTGATATTTAAGCATATGAAACTGACAATTTAAAGCTCTTACAGCCAAGGTAGCAGAAGTATAAATCTTTGTCCCCCCCCATCTGTCAAGGGCCCTTGAATCCCTATCAGAAGGGATAGGGTTTTTTGCAGTGGAAGCCTTGACCCCTTTGGGACCCTGAGAGAGTGTTTCTGGGTCAGCAGCAGGGTTTTTATTAAGACATTTATGTGAATCAGGAACCCTGTAGCATCTGTCTGGCTTAACAGGAGCTGGTGGTAATGAGTCTGGAGACAGACCGGACTCTGAAAATACAATTACAATGTCTAAAACCGGAGGGATAGCAAGGGGCCTGTGCTGAGTTAATAAAAGGAAGTCTCTGAGCCTTTTCTTGAATTCTGAGTAATCTTGGCTCTCCCAGTGGAAATGCTCCCTCATAGTATGCAGTGTCTCCCCAAAAGAATAATCCTCAGGAGGAGAGGCTGAAGGGATAGATTCTTCAGCATCAGAATCCTAATAGGGAGGAAGAGAATATTCCTGTCCAGAACAGGAATCAAAGGAAATGGAAACCTTATCTGAAGATTCATATTCTATCTCTTGCCTAGGCCTCTTTATCAGGAGGGGGATGGGAACCCCTGATCAAAGTAATTAGGTCTTCGGCCATTTTAAGCATTTGTTTTTTAGGCATGTCCAGGAGAATGCTGTACTTGTTTCTTTGTCTTTAGAGCTGCTTTAGTCTTTGCCTTTGAAGCTGAAGTTGATTTTACATATAACTGTGTAGGCCTGAAAACACCCTCAGAAGCTGATGCCTGCTCAGCGGCTCCGGACCCATCTGAGGGAATAGTTTCAGAGTGTCCAATACCTTGAGTTTCCAGCAGCCTAGTCGGCTCCACGTGGGAGTTGGAAGCGGCCTGTGGCTCTGAGGTAGCGGGCGTCAGGGGCTGCGAAAGCGCCTCACTGAGAACCAGCGGCAGGCCTAGCCGAAGCTTAGTCGGTTTTGGACCTCGGATACCTGTCATTTTCTTTTCTTTTTTTTTTTTTTTGCGCTTTTTATAAACTCCGGTAGTCGGCTGTTCCGACGGCATTATATAATTGAATCTTCTGCCAAAGTAATGAAATGCAAAATCATACAGAGGCTTAATAGTGCGTTGGTTAAATCTAGCACAAAACCGACAACTAGCAACGTTGTGGTCAGGGCATAGGCAAGGAATACAGTAAGAATGAAAATCCGTATGAGGTATTTGCTTCCTACAAGAAATACAATTAACTTTTTCTGACATCGGTCTGGAGCAAGAAAAAAGTTTCCCCAATGGGGTGCTTAGCTTTAATGAAGACTTCGGATCTGAAATTCGAATTTGAAAATCTCAGGAGTCAGTCGACCAGCACTTGCTAACTGCTTTTACTTCGGACACCACGTCGCAAGAAAGACTGAAGAAAATGGCGTCCGCTGCATCTTTTATACCCCTGGTGCACTGAGGTCAGGGAGGAGGCGACAGCAACTGATGCCAGACCTAGACTTTGGAACTCGGGCCAACTGTGGGTAGCCTGCCAGCAGAATAACCCAATTGTAATGACTGCAACAGTGAAACATGATGAACATCAGGGTCCAGGATCCATGGATCTTCCAACAGATGGTGGAGAAACTGAAACCAAATCTGTCGAGGCCAGTAGGGGGCTATGAGTATAACAGTCCTTCCCAGCCAGCGATTTTGCTTTCTGTAAAAATCTGGGTATTAATGGGAAGGGTGGAAATGTATAAAGGAGACCCGGGGGCCAATCGTGTAAAAGTGCATCTCTCGGGGGATGACAGGGAGGTGGTATTAGGGCAAAGTAGCTTCTGCATTTTGAATTGATGTGGCTGGCAAAAAGGTCGCCAGCAAGACTGGCGCCATTTGCAGAAAATCAACTCCGCAACCTGTTGTTTGAGAGACCACTCGTGAGGGAGCAATATCGCCCTGCTTAGCTTGTCCGCTATCACATTGGATTTCCCCGGGATGTGTGTTGTTAAAGTACAGTTTTGCATTTACCATAAATGTAGATGTTCGAGTGTATACACTGCTGCAGTCATTACACTTGGGTTATCCTGCCGTCAGGCGGTTCCCCAGTCGGCCTGAGTTCCAAAGTCTTGGTCCGGCATAGGTTGCTGTCGCCTCCTCCCTGACGTCAGTGCGACAGGGGTATATAAGATGCAGCCGACGCCATTTTCTTCAGTTTTTCTTGCCCCAGATGTCAGGTGCCTCCAAATAGGTAGACAATTCCAATTGCTAATAAAACATATATAAGAAAAGCAAAAAAACAACTTACAGCTACCAGCAAATACTCCCCATAGGTAGTAAGGATAGAAGATATAGGTATGTACCAGCCAGTAAGAGGGGAAGGAGGGTGGGTAACCTGGACTGCAGCAGTGTATACACTCGAACATCTACATTTATGGTAGGTACAAAACTGTACTATGTTCATCGTGTTACACTGCTGCAGTCATTACACTTGGGTAGAATCCCAAAGCTGAGGTAGGGTGGCTGGTTCTATACGGCATTAGGGGTGGCTATAAGGCCCTGCAGCACTGCAGTGGCGAAGCCAGCTTTGGATTTAGAGTACAGAGGCAGATGGTAATGCTTGGTGAAGGTATGTACAGAGCTCCAAGCTGCTGCTTCCAAAATATCCTTGGTAGGTACTCCCCTGAGGTAGGCAGTTGAAGTGGCTGTTGCCCTGGTGGAGTGAGATCTAATGCTACTATGTACAGGTTTTCCATGGTATGTGTAGCCGAAACGTATACAATGCCCTATCCATTATGAAATAGTCTGTTTTGAAATGGCTTTTCCCTGTGTTCCTGCAGCATATGCTACCAATAATTGCTCAGATTTTCTGAAAGCTTTGGTTTTGTCCAAGTAGAAGCGTAACTGCCTGTGAATGTCCAAAGAGTGCAGTAGTCTTCTCCCCTTTATTCTGTGGTTTAGGATAAAAAGTTGGCAGGTGAATAGTTTGTTATAGAGCCACACTGGATACCACCTTTGGCACAAACGTAGGATTAGTTCTTAAAGACACCCTGTCCTGGTGGAAAATGAGGAAAGGTTCCACTGCCATTAGTGCCTGTAATTCTGAAACTCTTCGTGCTGATGTTATTACCAGGAGCAGAGCAGCTTTCCAAGAGATATATTTTAATTCTGCTGAGTTAGCTGGCTCAAAAGGAGGTAAAGTTAGTTTTTCCAAAACAAAGTTTAGACCCCAAGTTGGAGTATGTGCTCTACAGGGCGGTCTTATGTTTTCAGCCCCTCTGAGGTACTGTTTTAACAGAGGATTAGAGAAAATTGGTGGATCTGTATTGTAATGAGCAGAGACGGCAGACGCGAGGATCTTGATGGATGAGGAGAGGTCTTTGTCCAGCATCTCCGTTAAGTATTGTAGTATCTGAGGAATGCTTGGGACAAGAGGGTCAAGGCTGTGAGATTGGTTCCAGGCACAGAATCTCTTCCATTTATCCGAATAGGCTTTCCTGGTACTTGGCCTTCTGGCCTCCAGAATGACATCCATAACAGCTTTGGAGAGAGGCACTGCTTGCTTGACTAAGGAATCTTCTATGCAGCTAGGTTTAAGGTCTTTAGCTGGCTGTATAGTATTTGATTGTTGTGCTGAGTCAGCAGATGTGGGATTTGAGGCAAAATCCAAGGTGGTTCTTGTGCTAAGCTCCTTAAGATTGGGTACCAGTGCTGGCGTGGCCAGTCTGGTGCAATCAGGATCATCTTTGGCTCTTCTTGTCTGGCTTTTATGAGTACCTTTGGCAGGAGAGGTAGTGGTGGGAAAGCGTATACTTGTAGGTTCTCCCAGCTGAAGGAGAGGGCATCCACTTTCCATGCTTGTGGATGGTAACTCCTTGTGCAGAATTTTTGTAGCTGGCAGTTTATTGGGGATGCAAACAGATCTATGTCCGGGCTCCACCATTTCTGTGTTATCGTTCTGAATATGTGTTGATTCAATTCCCATTCGTGGGGATCCGTGATGTTTCTGCTTAAGTCGTCTGCCAGTGTGTTTTTCCTCTCCTGGCAGGAATTGTGCTTGCAGATGAACTTGAAGGTTTATAGCTGTGTTCCACAAGGTCATGGCTTGTCTGCATAGGGGGTAGGAGTGAGTGCACCCTTGCTTATTTATGTACCACATAACTGTGGTGCTGTCTGACTTATCAGTAGTTGTCCTGGATGCAGCAGGTCCTTGAACGCTATAAGGGCATTTTGTACAGCTAGCATCTCTTTTTGACTGATGTGAAGATGCCTTTTTTCTGAGGGCCACGTGCCCTGAATACATTTGCCTGCCATGTGTGCTCCCCAAGCATAATCCGATGCATCCGTTGTCAGCGTTTGCCTGGCTGTGGGTTGTGTAAAAGGCTGTCCCTTGTTGAGATGACAAGCTTGAGCCCACCATTGAAACTCCTGTTGAAGGCAAGGGATTAGTGGTATAACTGTTTCCAAACTTTGACAGTGTTGAGACCATACATTCTTTAGGTACCATTGTTGTTTCCTCATAAGCAGTTTGGCATACGGAATTAGTAGTATGCAGGATGCCATGTAACCCAAGGCCTGCAGAACTTTTCTTGCAGGGAGTTGGGTCTTTGTTGCCATCAATTGAAAGTATTGAATCAGTTGTCTTTGCTTGTCTGGCATGAGATAAGCCATCTGGGTCGTTGTGTTCAAGCTGGCACCCAGGAATATAATCTCTTGTGAGGGCACTAGTTTTGATTTCTTTTCGTTTACTGTGTACCCCAGGCAACTTTGTAACTTTTTTACAAACGCCGGATGCTTTAGAAGAATGTCCTTGCTCTCTGCTTGAATCAGGCAGTCGTCCAGGTACGGACAAATTTGAATTCCTTTCCATCTGCAAAATGCAATTACTGGTGTCAGGCACTTTGTGAAGACCCTGGGCGCAGTAGATAAGCCAAAGGGCAGTGCAGAGAATTGGTAGTGCATTGAACCAGCTATGAATCTGAGTTATTTTCTGCAGTTTTGCCTGATAGGGACATGCAGGTATGCCTCCTTGAGGTCCAAAGTCACGAGTCAAGCTTTCTTGCCCAGCATGGGAAGAAGCTGCTGTAATGTCAACATTTTGAATTTCGGAACACCCAGTTAAGTGTTTAGAGATGAAAGATCCAGAATTGGGCCTCCTGGCTTTGTCCTTTCTGGGTACCAGAAAGAGTTTTGAGTAAAAGCCTTGTCCTTGCTCCTGTGATGGTACCTTTTGAATAGCTCTCATATCCATGAGTGCTGTAATTTGTTTTTGAGCCTCTGCCCACTGATTTGGTGGCAGATTTGGCATTCCTTTTCACTTTGGCAGTGTGTGAAAGTGGAACCTGTAACCTTGAAATACAATGTTGAGAACCCATTTGTCTTTGGTGATCATTTGCGAATTTTGGTAGAAGAGTGCCAGTTTTCCTCCCAAGGGGGCTGCCAAGAAGGATTTGTTTGGCAGCTGTAGTGGGAAGTCATTGGAGCTGCTTTTTATATGGTTGGGGCCTTTCTTTCTGGCCTGATGCAACCCATTGTCGAGGTCTATAAGGACCTTGCGTTTAACCTCTTCCTCTTGGACGTCTATCTTCCCCTTTGAGGTCTGTCTGTAAGTGGAAAGGACCAATTCTTAGTTGGCCAATTTCTGCTAAAGCTAGGAGGCTGAACCTGTAAGATATCCTTCACCGTTTGCACAGAATTTGCCTTATCCTCCATTTTCTTTAATACCTCTTCTGCCTTGACTCCAAACAACACATCCTGCTGCAAAGGTGCATCCAATAATTTTGCTTTAACATTATATGGTAACGTATGTTCTTTTAACCAAGCATGTCTTCTAATGACAGAGCCTGTAACTGCAGGACTCTAGAGAACTAAAACCACATTGCAAAGTATGCTTTCCCACTTGTTCAGCTGCATGCAATAAATCCTGCATTTCTTTAAAATTAGGAGGATCTGATTCTGGAAGCATGTTCTGTTTTAACTGAGACAGTAAAAATTGCTGATATTTTAGCATGTTAAACTGGCAATTTAAGGCTCTCATTGCTAAAGTTGCAGACGTATATACTTTCTTTCCCCATCTGTCTAATGCTCTGGAATCTCTGTCAGAGGGGACTGGATTCTTGGCTGATGAGGTCTCAACTCCTTTGGGTCCCTGAGAAATAGTTTCAGGGTCAGCTACAGGGCTTTTATACAGAAATTTATGTGAGTCAGGGATTCTGTAATCTGTCAGGTTTAACAGGGGCTGGAGGTAAGGAATCAGGATTTAAGCTGGATTCAGTATACACATCATCCACAATATCTAACACTGGCAGAATAGCAAGGGGTCTGTGTTGATGTAATAAAAGGAAGTCTCTCAGCCTTTTCTTGGATTCTGAATAATCCTGGCCTTCCCAGGGGAAATGCTCCCTCATGGCATGTAGGGTTTCCCCAAAGGAGTAGTCCTCAGGCGGTGAAGCTGATGGAATAGATTCCTCAGCATCAGAATCCTCATAAGGGGGTAAAGAGTATCCTAGGTCTGAGGATGAATCAGAAGAGATGGACACCTGGTCGGATGAGTCATAGTCTGCATCCTGTCTAGGCCTTTTATCAGGAGGGGGATGGGACCCCCTGATCAGAGTGATTAGGTCTTCGGCCATTTTGAGCATTTGTTTCTTAGGCATGGAGGCCTGTCCTGGAGAATGCTGTAGAGGCTTAGACTTAGCTGAGGGTTTAATGCTTAACTGAGTAGGTCTGAAGACACCCTCTGAAGCTGTGGGTTGCTCAGCTACTCCGGATCCCTCTGAAAGGTTAGTCTCGGTAGGCTGAATAACTTGTGCGCCCGAAGGACAAGCTATCTTTACGTGGGAGTCATAGGCGGCCTGTGGTTCTACAGAAGTGGTCATCAGGGGCTGCGAAGGCGCCTCGCTGAAAACAGGAGAACCAGCGACTGGCCTAGAAGAGGCTTCCATTGTCAGTTTTAGGCCTCGGATGCCTATCCTTGTCTTTGCGCTTTTTGTGTATTCCGGTCGTCGGAAGTTCCGACGGCATAGTATAATTGAATTTTCTACCAAAATAATGTCGGGAAAAACCAAACCGATGTTTAATAGTGCGCTTGTTAAACTTAGCACAAAACCGACAACCAGTGATGTCGTGGTCTTGGCCTAGGCATGGGATACAATAGGAATGGAAATCCTTAGGAGGTATTTGCTTCCCACAAGAAATACAGTTATTAACTTTTACTGACATCGGTCTGAGGCAAGAAAAAGTTTCCCCAACGGGGTACTTAGCTCTGTAGAAGACTTTGGTTCTGGATTCGGAATGAAAATCTCAGGAGACGGTCGACCGGCACTTGCAAACTGCTTTTGCTTCGGGCACCTCGCGGCAAGAAAGACTGAAGAAAATGGTGTCGGCTGCATCTTATATACCCCTGTCGCACTGACGTCAGGGAGGAGGCGACAGCAACCGACGCCAGACCAAGACTTTGGAACTCAGGCCGACTGGGGAACCTCCTGACTCATCTAAGTCCGTGTCAGATGTCAAAGACTCCTGTGGGGAGTCTAAGTGCCTCCTCTTTCACAGTCGCTTTCTGGGCAACTCCTCAGTGGGGGGGGGGATCTGGGGAGGTCTGAGAAGAGTAGGGGATGCCCTGTGGGGATACTTGAGGCTCGGGGTCTCTACGCTTCGAGGGACTGGTAGATGAAGCAGCAGACACAGAAGCTTGAGGGGAGAGGGAAGGCTGAACCGATGCGGACGTTGTCTTTGGAGACAAAACTCTCCTCATAGCATTGAGAGCATCATGGCTCCGATGAGAAGGAGTGGATGGATCCTCCCGCACCGAAACCCTGGGCTCCGAGCCAGAGGTAGGAGCAGAGCTCATCCGAGCCGAAGCCCCGAGAGGAAGAGTCGGCACTGACAAATCGGTTCGACTATCCCCCCCGGACCCGACAAGAGAGCGTCGGCTCCTAGACTCCTCGTTTGGTGCCAAGGACATCTGAGTAGATGGAGCCGATAACATTGGTACGGGTATCGGCTCCAAGGGTTCGACAAACATCGGTTCAGTTTCCTTCAGCTCCAAGAGTCCAGTACGGCTCGGAGGAGGAGTAGACAAATCCGGTTCTGTGGTCTTCGGCACCGATCAGCTGGTCGGGGCTGACAATCTGGCAAGTCCTGGTGCCTGTAAAAGCTTCTGCACTAGCCGATCCATGTCCAAATCTGAAAGGCTGACTGAGGACTTAGCTGAATGCACCTAAGGTGCTGACTGGAGCAGAGGGGAAGAAGGAAAGTACAGTTTTGTACCTACCATAAATGTAGATGTTCGAGTGGTTATGCTGCTGCAGAGCCAGCTGTCTGTTTTGGAGCCGGTCTCTGAAGATGTTCATTGTGCTACGCTGCTGCAGTCATCACTCTTGGGTTATCCTGCCATCAGGCGGTCCCGCAGTCGGTGATGTGCCAATTTTGTGGAAAGAGAGCCAGTTTTCCTCCTAGAGGTGCTGCCTGGGCAATTTTGCTTGGCAGGCGAAGCGGAAAGTCATTGACTTTATTTTCTGAAGGGTTGAGATCTGTCTTCTCCCCCTCTTTGAGTTGTTGTTTGCCATTGTCTAGGCCTGAAGGTACCTTGTGCCTGGCCTCTGCCCCTAGGGCGTCTGTACCTGCCCCTTTGGGGTCTGTCTGAAGCAGGAAAGGACCATTTTATTGATGGCCAGTTTCTGCTGAAGCGAGGTGGTTGTACCTGTAAAAAATCTTTACCTGTTTGCATTGATTTTGCCTTTTCTTCCATCTTCTTTAAAACTTCATCTGCTTTGACACCAAATAACGCATCCTTTTGCAGTGGAGCATCCAGTAACTTTGCTTTGACATGTTCTGGTAAGGTCTGCTCTTTTAGCCAAGCATGTCTACGTATTACAGACCCTGTGACTGCTGCTCTACATGACGCCTCCAAAGAATCAAAACCACACTGCAAGGTATGTTTTCCCACTTGTTCTGCTGCATGCAACAAATCTTGCATCCCTTTGAAATCTAGTTGATCTGTTTGAGGGATCATTTTCTGTTTTAACTGAGTAAGCAAGTACTGCTGGTATTTAATCATGTGGAATTGGCAGTTTAATGCCCTCATGGCCAAAGTGGCAGAGGTATACACTTTTTCCCCCCATCTTTCTAATGCTCTGGAATCTCTTTCCGCAGGTAGTGAATTCTTAGCAGTAGAGGCCTTAACCCCTTTGGGACCCTGGGAAATGGTTTCTAGGTCTGCAGCAGGGCTTTTATACAAAAACTTGTGAGAGTCAGGGACTCTATAGTATCTGTCTGGTTTAGGTGGTGCTGGGGGTAAGGAATCTGGATTTAGACTGTATTCAGTGTAGACATCATCCAGAATGTCTAAAACAGGAGGAATGGCTAGGGGTCTATGCTGAGGTAGAAGAAGAAACTCACTGAGTCTTTTCTTGGAGTCACAGTAATCTTGTCCTTCCCAGTGGAAATGCTCTCTCATGGTGTGCAGGGTTTCCCCAAAACAGGGGGGGAAACGGAGGGAATAGGCTCCTCAGCATCTGAGTCTTCATAGAGAGGGAAAGGGGTAATCCTGTTCCTCAGAGTCTGCTGAGGAAATGGATTCCTGGTCAGGAGGAGGTAAATCTTCCTCCAGTCTAGGCCTTTTGGCAGGAGGGGGCTGGGAACCTCTGATAAGGGTAATCCACTCGTGAGGGTCTGTCAAATTTCTGCTTAATTTGTCTGCCAAAATGTTTTCTTTTCCTGGCAGGTATTGTGCTTGCAGTTGTACTTGGTAAGATAATGATGTGTTCCACAAGTCCATTGCCTGTCTGTATAGTGGGTAGGAGTGCGTTCCTCCTTGTTTATGTACCACAACTGTGGTGTTGTCCGCCCTTATTAGAAGTTGTCCTGGATGCAAGAGGTCCTTGAAGGCTGTTAGTGCATTTTTTACAGCCAACATCTCCTTTTGATTGATGTGTAGTTGCCTTTGGTTTGCAGACCATTTGCCCTGTATGCATTGTCCTGCCATGTGTGCACCCCAGGTGTAGTCTGATGAATCTGTTGTCAAGGTTTGGTTTGCTGGAGGTGAGACAAAAGGAAGGCCCTTGTTTGCTTGGCATGCTTGAGCCCACCATAGAAACTCTTTTTGAAGGCAGGGCATGAGAGTTATACTTGCTTCAAGGCTGTGTCTGTGTTGGGACCATACACTTTTTAGGTACCATTGTAGTTCTCATATGCAGCCTTGCATATGCAATTAGTTGAATGCAGGATGCATCTGTTTTTTAGGCATAGGAGCCTGTGTGGGAGCCTGTGGACTCACCTTTGGAAGCTTAGTGTATGACTTAACGGAGAGAGTCATTGGTTTAAAGACGCCTTCTGAAACCGAAGGCCTGTCCATAGTCTCTGGATCGCCGCCAGGGCTGGCATCCATGAGTTGAGGAGGAACCGGCTCCAGTGGCCCAGTAGATTCTGACTGAGAGGTAGTCGTATTTTCTAAACCTGCGGTAGTCAGGGGCTGCGTAGGCGCCTCACTGAATACTGAAGATCCGGCGGCAGGCCTAACCGAGACCTCGGTATCTGGTCTAGGTTGCCTGTCTTTGTCCTTGCGGTTTTTAAATATAGCGGTTGTCGGAGGTTCCGACGACATAATGTAGTTGAATTTTCTGCCAAAATAATGTCGGGTGGCATCAGCCCGACGCTTAATAGTGCGTTTATTGAACCTAGAGCAAAACCGACAACCAGAAACGTCGTGGTCTGGGCCTAGGCAAGGAATACAATAAGAATGAAAATCCTTATGAGGTATTTATTTCCCACAAGAAATACAATTACTAACTTTGTCCGACATCGGTCTGAGGCAAGAAATGTTTCCCCAACAGGGTACTTAGCTTTATAGAAGACTTCGGCTGAAATTCTGTTAGAAAATCTCAGGAGCTGGCCGACCAGCACTTGCCAACTGCTTCTGCTTCGGGCATTGCGCGGCAAGAAAGACTGAAGAAAATGGCGTTGGCTGCCTCTTTTATACCCCTGCCGCTCTGACGTCAGGGAAGAAGCGACGGCAACCGACGCCGGACCAAGGCTTTGGAATTCAGGCAGACTGCGGGACCACCTGACGGCAGGATAACCCAAGAGTGATGACTGCAGCAGCATAGCACAATGAACATCTTCAGAGACCGGCTCCAAAACAGACAGCTGGCTCTGAATCAAAGGTACACACTGTTCAGAGGTCTGTGGAACCGATGACCCTCCTCCTGAAATTTTTGCCTTTTTTGTCACTTTGAAGATCTGGATTTTGATGATTTGGTGGATGAGCTAGTACCCTTCATGGCTACTCAAAACCTCAGAAAAGGATTGCTGTAGCAATCCCCTGTCTATTAACTTCCTCGTTCTCTCCAAGAGGACTCTTGAAGGAAAGGAATGGCAAATGCTGCAAGTGTCTTGGAGGTGTTTAGCCCCCAGATAGTAGACACACTGAATGTGTCTGTCAGTGACGGACATTTTCTGCCCACAATCTGGGCATTTTCTGAATCCCAATTTAGGATGGGATCTCTCTCACCTTTTCATCCGACATAGTTAGTACAAACAGTAAACTGAAAAGAGAGTAAGACAAAAAAGTTCTTACTCACTTGTAAATATCCAGAAAAACTACTAAGCCCAAACCGGGCACTAACTGTAATAATAGAAGTACAGATTACAAATATAGGGCTGAGAAGGCCGCAGAGAAGAACTCTGACCATTAGAAAGACTAAGAGTAAATAGGGCTAAAGGCCCACACAAACAAGGAGCCAACAAAGCACTAACTATTAAAACTGTTTAAAATTACATAAACTATAGATTACATTAATAAACAAGCTGATATTAACACACAACTATTTTAGTAACAAAAAGTAAAGTTTTTTTTTATAAACTTGCTGTTATCTTTCCCACAAATGTCTGAGCTAGCTGGATCACCAAGATCTCTCTTGCCGCAGCAAACTATATCTGGGGTAATTCCAGCACTGCATTGTGGGATAAGAGGCTTGGTCTCGAGCTACTGGCAAACCTTGAGCTTTGCTATCGGCCGTGTCGGAGCCGAACCCATCAGTGAGAATAAACTGTGAGATTTAACAACTTCACATTGAAAGGCTCCACTGCCATGAGAACCTGTAGTTCTGAAATCCTTCTAGCTGAAATGACTGCTAAAAGAAAGGCTGTCTTCCAAGAAAGAAATTTTATGTCAGCAGTAGCAGCTGGTTCAAAAGGAGGTAGGGTGAGTTTTTCCAGCAAAAAATTGAGGTCCCATGCAGGAGTCTGTGCTCTCCTGGGAGGTCTCAAATTTTTGGCCCCTCTGAGGTACTGCTTTGGCAGGGGATGAGAAAAAGAGAGGAGGCTCTGTGCTGTAATGAGCCGAGATGGCAGAGGCATGGATTTTTATAGATGAAAAAGATAGGCCCTTGTGAAGCATCTCAGTTAAATATTGCAAAATCTGAAGAATATTGGGCATTGCTGTGTTTATTCCTTCTGCTTGGTTCCAGGCACAGAATCTCTTCCATTTATCAGCATAAGATTTTCTAGTACTAGGCCTTCTAGCCTCCAAAATGACATCCATCGCAGGTTTACTGAGAGATGTGATTGGTGAAATTAGTTGATTAGCCATGCTGCAAGATTCAGAGTTTGGAGCTGAGTGTGCAGAATTTGATAGTTCTGCTGAGAAAATAGATGAGGTGTCTGACGCAAGTACCATAGAGGAAGGTGTGATATATTCCTTAGAAGCGGGTAACAGTGTTGGCGAGGCCAGTCCGGAGCAATCAGAATAATGTTTTGTTTCACCTTCTGTCTGACTTTTAGTAAAATCATAGAGAGCAGAGGCAGAGGGGGGGGGGGGCATAGACTGGTAGGTTTTTACAGCTGAAGGATAGAGCATCCACTTTCCAAGCTTTTGTGTGATGAGTTCTTGTGCAGAATTTGTCTAACTGGTAGTTTTGGGGAGAGGCAAAAAGATCTGTCTGGGCTCCCCCATTTTTGTGTCAACATGCTGAAGATTTGTGGATCCAGTTTCCATTCATGTGGGTCCGTAAGATTTCTGCATAGATCGTCTGCCAGAGTATTTTGCTTTCCTGGCAGGAATTGAGCTTGTAGATATATTTGGTAAGTCAAGGCTGTGTTCCACAAGGCCATGGCTAGTCTGCAAAGGGGGTAGGAGTGGGTACCCCCCCTGCTTGTTTATGTACCACATAACTGTGGTATTGTCCGTCTATCAGTAGTTGTCCTGGATGAAGGAAGTCCTTGAAGGCTGTCAGAGCATTCTGTACAGCTAGCATTTCTTTCTGGTTGATATGTAGGTGCATTTGCTTTGGGCTCCATTCACCCTGAATGCATCTCCCTGCCAGATGGGCCCCCCAAGCATAGTCTGATACGTCTGCAGTCAGGGTTTGGGTGGCAGGGAGTAGAATAAATGACAGTCCCTTGTTTTGGTGACAGGCCTCTGCCCACCAAAGGAACTCTAGTTGCAGGCAAGGTATGATAGGAATCATTGTTTCCAGGCTGCGACAATGTTGACTCCATAAGCTTTTTAGGTACCATTGAAGTTTCCCCATATGCAGTCTTGCATATGGAATTAGTAGAATGCAGGATGCCATGAACCCCAAAGCCTGCAGAATTTGTCTTGCAGATAAGCTGGGTTTTTGTGGCCACTTGTTTGAAGTATGTTATCAATTGAATTTGTTTGTCTGGCGTGAGGTAAGCCATCTGGGCAGTTGTATTCAAGCTTGCACCCAGGAATGTAATTATTTGAGAGGGTACCAGTTGTGATTTCTTTTTGTTTATGGTGTACTCTAGGCATGTTAGAAACCTTTTTACAAACGCCAGATGTTGTAGAAGAGTGTCCTTGTCCTCTGCCTGAATTAGACAACTGTCCAGATAAGGCTAAATTTGAATGTTTCTTTGTCTGAAAAATGCAATTAATGGTGCCAGGCACTTTGTGAAGACCCTGGGCGCAGTAGATAAGCCAAAGGGCAGTGCAGAGAACTGGTAATGCAAATAGCCTGCTTTGAAGCAGAGGTATCTTCTGCAAGATTCCCTGATTGTGATATGCAGGTAAGCCTCTTTTTAAGTCTAGAGTTACCAACCAGGCATTCTTGCCTAGCATAGGCAGTAGCTGTTGTAGAGTCAGCATCTTGAATTTTGGAATGTCCAGAAAAGTATTTAGAATGGATAACTCCAGAACTGTACACCATGATTTGTCTTTTCTGGGTACCAGGAAAAGTCTTGAATAAAAACCTTGCCCTTTTTCCTTTTCTGGTACTGGTTGAATAGCCCCCATATCCATGAGGGACACGACTTGTTTCTGGGCCTCTGTCCACTGATTTGGGGGCAGATCTGGCCATTTGGAATTAGCAATGTGTGGAAATGAAATCTGTACCCCTGGAATACTATATTTAAGACCCACTTGTCCTGGGTAATTAGATGCCAAATTTGAGCATGAAGTGCTAGCTTTCCCCCCAAAGGGGCTGCCAAAAGATAAGTGCTTGGAAATGGCAGAGGAAAGTCATCGAGACTGTTTACTGTAGGGTGGTGTTTGCAACTTCCTGATTTGGAGGTGGAGGCACCCCATTGTTTTGTCCTGTAAGATCCTTGTAACTGAAACCTGGAGCCTTTGGAGTGTCTGGGTTTGACCTGAGCGGCTCTATTGGGTACTGGAAAGGACCAATTCTTAGTAGGCCAGTGCCTACTGAACCTGGGTGGCTGCAATTGTAAGAAAGTTTGCATAGATTTAGCTTTGTCTTCCATCTTTTTTAAAACTTCTTCTGCCTTATTACCAAACAGACTGCCCTGCTGTAAAGGAGCATCCAACAATTTAGCTTTAACATGATCAGGCAGATTTTGATCCTTGAGCAAAGCATGCCTTCTTATCACAGATCCAGTTATGGCGGCCCTGCAAGAGGCCTCCAAGGAATCAAAACCACACTGCAAAGTATGCTTTCAAACTTGTTCAGCTGAATGCAATAAATCCTGTAACTCTCTATTTTCCACACAATCAGAAATCATCATCATTTTCTGTTTCAGTAAGCCCATGACATGCTGTTGATATTTAAGCATATGAAATTTACAGCTTAAAGCCCTGGTTGCCAGGGTTGCAGGCATATAAACCTTCTTATCCCATCTATCCAGCACCCTGGAGTCTCTATCAGAAGGGGTAGGATTTTTAGCAGTTGAAGCCTTAACACCTTTGGGACCCTGAGAAATAGTTTCAGGGTCAGCAGTAGGATTTTTGAAAAGAAACTTGTGGGAGTCAGGAACCCTGTAATTTCTGTCTGGCTTACTTGGAGCCGGAGGCAGGGAATCAGGAGCCATGCTGGATTCTGAGAAAACATCAGCAACAATGTCTAAAACAGGAGGTATAGCCAAAGGCCTATGCTGCGGAAAAAGAAAATCCCTAAGCCTCTTTTTGGATTCTGAAAAGTCCCGACTCTTCCAAAGAAAACGTTCCCTTAAGGTATGCAAAGTCTCTCCAAAAGAAAAATCCTCAGGAGGAGAAGCAGAAGGGATGGATTCTTCTGCATCAGAGTCCTCATAAGGGGGAACAGAAAATTCCTGACCAGAAGAGGAATCAGAAGAAATGGAAACCTGATCTGAAGATTCATAATCAGTGCCTTGCCTAGGCCTCTTAGCAGGAAGGGGTTGGGATCCCCTGATCAAGGTAATTAAATCCTCAGCCATTTTGTTCATTTGTTTTTTAGGCATAGGGGCCTGAGCACGTGGGCTCATGAGTTGTTTTTTTTTAGACATAGAAGTTGGTTTTGGCCTTGTTGTTGATGATGGTGTCGGTTTAATATACAAATCTTTAGGCCTGAAAACACCCTCAGAAGCCGGTGCCTGCTCAGCGGCTCCGGACCCATCCAAGGGAGAGACATCCGCGGGTTCAATACTCGAATCTCACAGCATACCGGACTTCGAATGGGTCTCTGCAGAGGCCTGGGACTCAAAAGTAGCGGGCACCAGGGGCTGCAAAAGTGCCTCAATGAGTACCAGCAAACCGGTGACTGGCTTAGGAGAAGCTTTGCCGGTTTTGGATCGCGACGGTCTGTCTTTTTTTCTTTGCATTTTTTGTGAATTCCGGTAGTCAGATTGCTAATTGACGACATTTCAGGATAGTTAAATCTTGAACTAAAGTATTTAGAAGCAAACATATAAAGACGCTTAATAGTGCATTGGTTAAATTTAGCACAAAACCGACAGCAAGCACATTGTGGTCAGGGCCTAGGCAAGGAATACAGTACAAATTAAAATCCTTATGAGGTATTTGCTTCCCACAAGTGATGCAATTATTAACTTTTAATGACATTGGTAAGGAGCAAGAAAACATTTCCCCAACGGGATTATTAGCTTTAGTTTGAAGACTTCGGCTTTGCGAACTACTTCTGCTTCGGGCACCGCTCGGCAAGAAAGACTGATTAAAATGGCATCGGCTGCATGTTTTATACCCCTGACGACCTGACGTCATGGAAGAGGAGACAGCAACCGACACAGGACCCAAGACTTTGTTATTCAGGCCGACTGAGGGCAACCTGCCAGCAGATTACCCAAATGTAATGACTGCAACAGTGAAACACAATGAACATCTGATAATGCATAGATCCTGCCCTGAAACGTAGATATTTCCTGTAAGAATCCGATTGGGATGTGTAGATAAGGCCTCTTAGGTGGCTAACCAAGCATCCTCGGATAGCATAGGAAGAAAGCTGCTGGAGGGTGAGCATTCTGAATTTTGGTATCACCAGGAAGGTATTTAGAATTGATATAGCGAGGACTGGGCACCAAGTGCCCTCTTTCCTGGGTACCAGGAAAAGCCTGGAATAGAAACCTTGGCCTATCTGGTCTGCAGGAACAAGCTGTATTGGCCTCCTGGACAGCAGGGAATGGACTTGGTTTTGGACCTCTGCCCACTGGTTTGGAGGAAGATCTGGGAACCCTTATGGGGTTGGCAGAGTGTAGAAATAAAATTTGTATCCCTGGGACACTATGTTGAGGACCCATCAGTCACTGGTGATGGAGGACCAGTTTTTTGCATGGGAGGAGAGTTTTCCTCCTAGGGGCACAAGCAGGTGAGCAGAGGTAAGAGGTGGAGTTGTAAAGTCATTGTAAGTTCTTTCCATAAGGGGGTGGGGCTTAGCACTCCCTGTTTTTGAAGTGGAGGAACTCCATTGCTTAGATCTCTGCATTCCTTGGGACTGCTATCTGGGGGGGTCTGCTTCCCCTAGGTCTTGTCTGAGCTGGCCTTGAGGGGGGGGGGGCGGAAAGGACCAGTGCTTGGAGGGGCAATGCCTACTGGACCTGTAAGAAGTTTTTAACTGAATGTTAGATTTAGCTTTTCCTTCCATCTTTTTTAGACCTCTTCTGCCTTGATGCCAAACAAATAGTCTTTGCTCAATGGTGCGTCCAATAGCTTTGATTTGACATGGTCTGGCAAGGTCTACTCCTTAAGCCAAGCAAGCCTTCTAAGTACAGAACCTGTAACTGCTGCCCTGCAGGATGCTTCTAGGGCATCAAAGGCAAATTGCAAGGTGTGTTTCGTAGCTTGGCTTGCAAAATGCATAAGCTCCTATAATTCTTTATTTTCTGCACAAGCCAGAAAGGTAGACATTTTTTGTTCAAGTAGTTCCATTGTATGTTGCTGGTATTTCAGCATGTGGAACTGAATTTAGTGCTCTAATGGCAAGATTTGCAGAGGTGTATACTTTTTTACCCCATCTGTCTAAAGCTTGGGAATCCCTGTCCGAGGGGGTGGGATTCTTAGCTGTGGTTGCTTTTATTCCTTTTGGTCCTTGGGAGATGACCTCTGGATCAACAGTAGGATTTTTTAAAAGAAATTTCTGAGAGTCAGGAACTCTAATACATGTTAGGTTTCCTGGGAGCAGTTGGGAGGGTGTCCGGAGTTAAACTGGATTCCATAAAGACATCATCCACAACATCCAGGACAGGAGGAATGGCTAAAGGTCTGTGCTGGGGTAAATCTAAAAATTCAGAGTCTCTTTTTGGACTGAGGATAGTCCTGACATTCCCATTGGAAATGCTCCCTTAAAGTATGTAGGGTTTTCACCAAATGAAAAAGCCTCTGGAGGAGAGGCAGGAGGAATGGATTCCTCTGTATCTGAATCCTCATAAGCAGACAAGGGTTGCATGTCATCATATTCAGAAACCTCCGAGTCATCGGATTCCTGGTCAGATAAAACTGTTGGGGACAAGTCTCTTTCTTTTGGAAGGTGTAGGCTGGCTTCCCCTAATAAGCATCACAAGGTCTTCCACCATTTTAAGCATTTGAGATTGAGGCATGGAAGCAGGTGCTTGAGCTTGGGTCAGTATTTTAGGCGTAGTTTGCACCCTGGGCCTTAGAAACTCAGTAGTTTTAGAAAGAACTGAAAACATGAAAGTAGTCTGTGTCGAATATCGGTAGTGTGAAGAACTTCCTCGGAAGCCGGTGCCTGCTCAGCGGCTCCAGACCCATCTAAGGTAGAGACAACCGCAGGATCCTTAGTCAAAGAAGAGTCTCACGGCATACCGGACTCCGAACAGGTCTCTGTAGCAGCCTGCGAATCCACAGAAGCGGGCATCAGGGGCTGCAAAAGTGCCTCACTGAGGACCGGCAAACTGGCGACTAGCTTAACAGAAGCGTTGTTGGCTGTTTTAGACCTGTGCGGTCTGTCTCTGTCTTTATCCTTACTTTTTTTTTTGGAAGATCGGTAGTCTGACAGCTTACCGAAGCCATTTCGGAAAACGGACATAGAGAGTGAAAATATTTAGCTACAATAAGGGCCCGACGGGGTATATTTCTTGAGCTGAACAAAGCACAAAACAGACTGCGTGGGACGTTGTGGTCTGGGCCCAAACAGGTGATGCAGTAAGATTGGAAATCTCAGTGTGGTATTTGCTTTTCACAGGCCAGACAATTGTTAACTTTTTCTGACATCGGTTAGAGTAAGAAAAACTGGATCCCCAATGGGGTACTTGGGGTACTTAGCTTTAGAAAACTTCCACTTCAATTCGGAAACAAAAACTCAGGTAGCAGCCGACCGGCACTCGTACGAACTGCTTCGGACTCCTTCGCAAAGAAAGACCAATGTAATGGTGTCAGCTGTCTGATTTTATACCACTGATGACCTGCCATCAGTCCAGGAGTGACAGCAACCGACACAGAAATACTAAGCCTCTGATATTCGGGACAACTAAGGGCTACCCCTGGCAGGATAAAGCATAGTTTTGTACACTTACCATAAATGTAGATGTTCAAGTGTATTCACTGTTGCAGTTATCACATTTGGGTTATTTGCCTGCAGGTAGCCCTCAGCCGGCCTGAATACCAGTCTTCGGATTTCTGCGTCGGATGCTGACGCTTCTTCAATGACGTCAGGTCGTCAGGGGTGTAAAACATGCAGCAGACACCATTACATCAGTTTTTCTTGCCCCAGATGTCAGGTGCCCCAAAATAGGAAGCAATTACATGGTATATAATATCCCCAGCAAAAAACAAATACCAATGATATAAGATATGCCAGACAAAAAAGATAGGATAGAAGTGAAGAGAAGTCAGGGGGCTGCAGGGAGGGTAACCAGGACTGCAACAGTGAACACACTCAAACATCTACATTTATGGTAAGTGTACACAACTGTACTGTGTTCTTCGTGTTTCACTGTTGCAGTCATCACATTTCGGTTGATTCCCAAAGCTAAGGAAAAGTGGAGGTAGTTATGAAGCATTAGGGCTGGCAATCAGGCCCTGTAAGACTGTGGCAAATCCAGCTCTGGATTTAGAAAATATAGGCAAGTGGTAGTGTTTGGTGAAAGTGTGCACAGAGCTCCAGGTTGCAGCTTCCAGGATGTCCTTGATAGGGAATCCCCTGAGAAATGCTGCAGAGATAGATGTAGCCCTAGTGGAATGAGTTCTGATCCCCTGTGGGATAGGTTTCCCATGGTGCTTGTAGCAGAAATGGATGCAGTGTGCTATCCATTTAGAAATGGTTTGCTTTGAAATGGCCTTGCCCTCTGCCCCTGCAGTAAAGCTGGCCAGCAGCTGGTCAGATTTTCTGCAATGCTTAGTCCTGTCCAGATAGAACCTAAGCTGCCTGTGCACGTCCAGGGAACGCACACTCCTTTCCCCTTTATTCTGAGAATTAGGAAAAAAGGTTGGCAAATGAATGGACTGGTTCAAAGCCACACTAGACACCACCTTGGGCATAAAAGATGGGTTTGTCCTGAGGGAAACCCTGTCTGCATGGACGATAATGAAGGGTTCCCACTGCCATAAGGGCCTGCAATTCAGACACTCTTCTTGCTGAAGTGATGACTAGAAGTAAAGCCGTTTTCCATGAGAGGAATTTTAACTCTGCTGTGGCCGCAGGTTCAAAGGGCGGAAGTGTGAGTTTTTCTAATACAAAGTTAAGGTCCCAGGCTGGAGTGGGAGCTCTCCTGGGGGGGGGGGGGGGGGGGGTGTCATATTTTTGGCTCCTCTCAGGAATTGTTTTACCAGAGGATGAGAAAAGAGGGGCAGCTCAGTATTATAATGAGCTGACACGGCAGAGGCATGAATCTTAATTAAAGAGAAGGATAGTCCTTTGTGGAGGATTTCTGTTACATAATTTAGTATATGAGGTAAGCTGGGCACAGTTGTGCCCATTCCCAGAGACTGGCTCCAGGAACAGTATCTTCCATTTTTCCGAATATGATTTTCTAGAACTAGGCCTCCTTGTCTCAAGAATGACATCTAGCACCTGCTTACTGAGGGTTTCTGGTGCCTAATTCAGGGGATTAGCCAGGTTGCAAGGTTCAGTGTCTGTAGCGGAGGGTGCAGAAACTGGCCCGCCTGCTGGAACAGCAGGGAAAGTCTGAGGCAGGTGCCATGGTTGTAACACTGTCATACTGCGCAAAAGAGGATACAAGTGCTGGCGTGGCCAGTCTGGTGCAATCAGGATTGTCCTTGGCTTGTCCTGTTTGATTTTTAGTAGAACCTTCGAGAGGAATGGCAGAGGGGGAAGGCATAGACAGAGGCTTTCCCAGGTGAAAGACAGGGCATCCACTTTCCAAGCTGATCGTTCTGAGGGGAAGCAAATAGGTCTACCTGTAGTGTCCCCCACCTGTTCCTCAAAAGCTTGAATATTTTGGGCTCCAGTTTCCACTCGTGTGGGTCAATGAGATTTCTGCTTAAATCATCTGCCAGTAAATTTAGTTTGCCTGGCAGGAATTGAGCTTTTAAGTGCACTTGGTTGCTCAAGGCTATGTTCCACAGAGCCATGGCTAGTCCGCAGAGTGGATAGGAATGGGTTCCCCCCTGCTTGTTTATGTACCACATAACTGTAGTGTTGTCTGTCTTTACCAATAGTTGTCCTGGAAGAATAAGGCCTTTGAAGGCTGTCCGAGCATTCTGTACAGCTAACATTTCTTTTTGATTGATATGCAAGTGCATTTGGTTTGGGTTCCATTTGCCCTGAATGCACTGCCCTGTCATGTGAGCCCCCCCCCCCCATGCATAGTCTGATGAGTCTGTTAGGGTTTGGGTGGCAGGGGGTAGAGTGCAAGGGAGTCCCTTTGTTGTGGTTGCAGGCCTCTGCCCACCAAAGGAACTCTGTCCTTAGGCAAGGAATGATAGGAATCACTGTTTCCAGGTCCTGAGAATGCTGACACCAGAGACTTTTAGATACCACTGAGGTTTCCTCATATGCAGTCTTGCATATGGAATTAGTAGAATGCAAGAGGCCATGAACCCTAGGGCTTGCAGTATTTTTCTTGCAAATAGCCGGGTTTTGGTGGCCAATAGACTGAAATAGTTTGTCAAATAAATTTGTTTCTCTGGAATGAGGAATACCATCTGGGAAGTTGCATTCAAGCTTGCTCCCAGGAATACAATCTGTTGGCTGGGTACCAGCTAGGATTTCTTTTCGTTGATGGTGTACCCCAGTGAAGTTAGAAATTTCTTTACAAATGCCAGGTGCTGAAGCAGCAATTCCTGACTGTCCGCCTGAATCAGGCAATCGCCCAAGTATGGGTAAATTTGAATTCCCCTCTGCCTGCAATAAGCAATGGCTGGAACTAGGCACTTTGTGAATACCCTGGGTGCAGTAGATAAGCCAAAGGGAAGCGCAGAGAACTGATAGTGCATAGAGCCTGCTCTGAAGCATAGGTATTTCCCGCAAGATTTCCTTATGGGGATGTGCAGATAAGCTTCTTTTAAATCTAAGGTTGCTAGCCAGTAGTCTTTGGCTAGCATAAGAAGCAGCTGTTGGGAGAGTTAGTATTTTGAATTTTGGAACCACTAAAAAGGTGTTGAGAATAGATAGATCCAGGATAAGATGCCAAGAGTTCTTTTCTGGGGACCAGAAACAGTCTGAAGTAAAAGCCTTGTCCCCTTTGTTCTGCTGGAACAGGTTGAATAGCCTTGATACTGAAAAGAGAAAGTACTTGCTTTTGGGCCTCTGCACACTTATATGGGGGGAGGTCTGGCTATCAGCTTATGGATGGGAGTGAGTGGAACTGGAATCTGTATCCCTGGGAAACAATGTTTAAGACCCATTTGTCTTGGGTAATGTACTGCCAGTTTGACGTGCAGTGCAAGTTTCTCTCCTAAAGGTGCAAGTACTTGGGCAAGGCTTGGAAGAGTTGAGGCTAAGTCATTGTGCAATTTTATCATAGGATGGAGACTTATTACTTCCCCTGTTTTGGACGTGGGAGCACTCCATTGCTTAGATCTGGGCATAGCCTGAAACTGAAGCCTTGGTGGTCTGCTGCCCCTGGGCTTGGATTGAAGGCCTGGAAGGGACTGGAAAAGACCAGCTTTTTGAAGGTCAATGCATACTGAATCTAGGTGTCTGTACTTGTAAGAAATCTTTAGCAGTTTGCATAGATTTAGCTTTCTCCTCCATTCTTTTGAGAACTACTTCTGCTTTATAACCAAATAGACTGTCTTGATTTAATGGTGTATCCAGCAATTTTGCTTTGACATGATCTGACAAGTTCTGTTCCTTAAGCCAAGCATGTCTTCCAAGAACAGACCCAGTAACAGCAGCCCTGCAAGATGCTTCTAAAGCATCAAACCCACATTGCAAAGTATGTTTACCAACTTGGTTAGCAGAATGCATTACCTCTTGTAAATCTTTGTGTTCTGCACAATCAGGAATCAACATTTTTTGTTTAATTAGCTCCATTATATGCTGCTGATACTTTAACATATGAAACTGGCAATTTAAAGCCCTAATGGCAAGCGTAGCAGAGGTGTATACATTTTCACCCCATCTGTCTAATGCTCTGGAATCCCTGTCCAAAGGGTTAGGATTTTTTGGCAATTGTAGCCTTAATGCCTTTAAGTCCTTGGGAAATGGTCTCTGGATCCGCAGTAGGATTCCTAAAAAGGAATTTGTGGGAGTCAGGCACTCTATAGTACCTGTCAGGTTTCCTGGGAGGTGGAGGCAAGGTATCAGGGGGTAAGGCTGGATTCCAGGAAGACATCTACAATTTCCAGGACAGGAGGGATAGCTACAGGCCTGTGCTGAGGCAAGCTTAAAAATTCCCCAAGTCTCTTTTTGGCCTGGGAGTAGTTCTGGCTCTCCCAGCGAAAATATTCTCTAAGGGTGCGCAGGGTTTCACCAAAGGAAAAATCTCCTGGAGAAGAAGCAGAGGGAATGGAATCCTCTGCATCAGAATCCTCATAGGTAGATAAGGGTATGTCCTGAAAATCAGAAGGATCAGAGTAATCAGACTCCTGATCAGAAGAATCAAAAGGAAAATCAGTTCTGGGTCTTTTTAAGGGGAAGGTCGACTTCTAATTAAAGTAATGAGGTCCTCAGCCATTCTAACAATTTGTTTTTGTGGCATGTGGGCCTTAGAATGCACTTTGGTCGTCAGTTTCCTAGGCATAGTTTGAACTTTAGACCTGAGAAATTCGGTATTTTTGGTTTGAAAGGAAGTCGTTTGTTTAATATGAAAATCGGAAGGCCTGAAAACGCCCTCAGAAGCCGGTGCCTGCACAGCGGCTCCGGACCCACTAAAGGTAGAGACATCCCGCAGGTTCCATAGTCGAAGAAACATCTCGCGGCATACCGGACTCCGAATGGGTCTCAGTAGAGCCCTGCAAATCTGTAGAAGTGAATATCAGGGGCTGTGAAAGCGCCAGAGTACCAGCGGACTGGCGGCTAGCTTAATGTTAGTGTCATCTGCAGCCTTGGACTTATGCAGTCTGTCTCTGTCTTCATCCTTTCGTTTTTTCAGAATATCGGTAGTCGGATGGCTTGCCAAAGTTATTTTGGGGTATGGAGATCGAGAGCGAAAGAATGCGGCTACAAAAATAGCCCAACGACAAATAGTTCGGGCTTTGAACAAGGCACAAAACTGACAGCGAGGGACTTCGTGGTCTGGGCATAAACAGGTGCCTCAGTATGAATGAACATCTCTGAGATATTTGCTTTCCATAGGCAAGACAATTATTTTTTTCTGACATCGGTTAGAGCAAGAAAAAATTATCCCAAATGGAGTACTTATCTTTTAGAAGACTTCAGGTCTGAAACTCGAAAAATGACAATTTCAGGAGTCGGGCGACCAGCACTTTCGAACTTCTGCTTCGGGCACCGCACAGCAAGAAAAACTGATGTAATGGCATCGGCTGCATGTTCTACACCCCTGACGACCTGACATCATGGAAGAAGCAACAGCATCCGATGCAGAAATCCCAAGACTCTGGTATTCAGGCCGGCTGAGGGCTACCTGCAGGCAGATAACCCAAATGTGATGACTGCAACAGTGAAACACGAAGAACATCCCTAGTGTGATGACTGCAACAGTGAAACACGAAGAACATCTTTCTCTCACTGAGGTGGCTTCTGGAAGCCAGTTGGGTAAAGTAGAGAGGCAGAAAGCTCTGCTTTTCTGGGGCTAGGAAAGCCATTTGGGATGCTGTGTCTAGCAGAGCTCCAAAGAAAATGATCTTCCTGGTGAGGTTTTGTTTCGATTTCTTCTCAATGGTGAACCCCAGGGAAGCTACGAGTGACTTGACAAAGAGAAGGTCTTAGAGAAGCTTTTCTTTGCACTCTGCATGAATGAGGCAGTTGTTCAGGTAAGGGTAAATCAGTACATTTCTTTGTCTGCAGAATGATATGGCTGGGGCCATACATTTGATGAATACTCTGGGTGCAGTAGATGAGCCAAAGGGCAGCGCAGAGAACTGAAAGTGTGAGCCTGCTCTGAAGTGCAGGAATTTCCAGCATGACTCCCTGATGGGGATGTGGAGGTAGGCATCTTTTAAGTGTAGGGGCACTAACCAAGCATTTTTTGTTAGCATAGGCAGCAGCTGCCGCAAAGTTAGCATTTTGAATTTGGGACCACCAGGGAGGTGTTTAGAATGGAGAGATCCAGGAAGGGGCGCCAAGTGCCCTCTTTTCTGGGAACAAGGAATAGTCTAGAATAAAATCCTTTGCCTGTTTGATCTGAGGGGACAGCTTCTACTGCTCCCTGGGATAGGAGAGTTTGTACCAGTTTCAATGCCTCTGTCCACTGATTTGGAGGCAAGTCCGGGCACCCTCTTGGAATTGTGATTTCGCTGAAAGAGAATTTGTATCCCTGGAAAATTAAGACCCATTGGTCCTTTCTTACAGAAAGCCAACTGTCTGAAGAGGGAGATCCTTCCTCCTAGTTTTTGATGAGTGAAGGGAGGGCAGAGGAAGGGGGGGGTCATTGTGTTTGCCATAGAAGGTTGGCTTAGAAAGTACAGTTTTGTACCTATCATAAATGTAGATGTCCGATAGGAATGCATCTGCAGTCCTTACAAATGGGTAGTCCTGTCGTCAGGCAGCCCTTCGGTCGGTCGGATTCCAAAGTCTGGGTCTGGCTTCGGCTGGTGTCGCACTTCACCCGACGTCATCGCTGCAGTTTTTCGGGTATAAAGGCATCAGCCGACGCCATTTTCCTCAGTGTTTCTTGCCCCAGATGCCAGGTGCCCTCTTGGATGGCTAAATTTGGATAAATGCCAATGTTTCCAAATAGTACAGAGCAAACACATAAAATAAGCATGTATGTACATATATACAAACAAATACACCATAATAGATCCCCCCCAAGCTAGCTGAAGGATGCCAAATACCCTAGGAGTACCACAGAGGGGAAGGTGGGTGGGTAATCCTGACTGCAGATGCATTCCTATCGGACATCTACATTTATGGTAGGTACAAAACTGCACTATGTCCTTCAAGGATGCATCTGCAGTCCTTACAAATGGGTAGAATACCATAGCTAAACTAGGGAGGAGGAAAAAGGAGAGATTATGGTGTAGTTAGGATCCCTTGCAAAACAGCAGTGGCAAAACCTGCTCGGGATCTAGAGTATAAAGGTAAATTGTAATGCTTGGCAAATGTATGCACGGAGGTCCAAGTAGCAGCCTCTATAATGTCCTTGGTAGCCACTCCTCGTAAGAAAGCTGTGGTAGTGGCTGTAGCCCTTGTGGAGTGAGGCCTGATGTTCTCTGGAGTTTTCTTTCCATGGTAGGAGTAACAAAATCTAATGCAATTTCCTATCCATTTGGAGATTGTCTGTTTTGAAATTGGTTTTCCTTCCTTTCCTGTTGCATATGCTACCAAAAGCTGGTCAGTTTTCCTATTGGACTTGGTCCTGTCCAGGTAGTAGCGTAATTGTCTATGTACATCCAAGGTATGCAAGAGTCTTTCTCCCCTGTTCTGTGGGTTGGGGAAGAATGTAGGTAGGTGGACAGCCTGATTTAAAGACACTCTGGATACCACCTTAGGCATAAATGTAGGATTTGTTCTCATGGACACTATCTTGATGGAAGATCAGGAAGGGTTGCACTGCCATTAATGCCTGTAGCTCAGAGACCCTTCTTGCTGAGGTGATTGCCAGCAGGAAAGCAGTCTTCCAGGATAAGAATTGTAATTCTGCTGTTGCTGCTGGTTCGAAAGGGGGGAGTGTCAATTTTTCTAGCACAAAGTTCAAGTCCCATGCTGGCAATGGTGGTTTCCTGGGAGGTTTTACATTTTTAATTCCTCTCAGAAACTGTCTGAGCAGAGGATGAGAGAAGACAGGAGGATCCAAGCTGTATTCTGCTGAAATAGCTGATGCATGTATCTTGATGGAAGAATAGGACAGGCCTGTATGGAAGAGCTCTGCCAAGTACTCCAGGATGTTGGCTATGTTTACCAGTGCCACATCTTCTCCCTTTGCAGTACTCCAAATGAGATATCTTTTCCATTTTGCTGCATAATTCTTTCTTGTTGAAGGTCTACGAGCCTCAAAGATTATGTCCTTAACCCTTTGGGATAAATTTGGGTTAATTGCTCTTATGTGATGTTCCAGGCAGTTAGCTGCAGAGTTTTCAGGTTTGGATGCAGGCTGTTGTAGTTGTTCTGTGTTAACAGTAATGGGATCAGGGGTAGTGTCCATATTTGTTCCCGAGACATGCTCCTCAGCAATGGGTACCAATGTTGTCTTGGCCAGTCTGGAGCTATCAGAATGATCCTTGGACGTTCCTCTTTGATCTTCAAAAGCACCTTGTGCATCAAAGGAAGTGGTGGGAATGCGTATGCTGTCAGGTTTTCCAACTGAAAGATAGGAGTCCACCTTCCAAGCAAGTGGGTGGTACGTCCTTGTGCAGAATTTCTTTAGCTGGTGATTGAGTGGGGATGCAAATAAGTCTATTTGTGGTAATCCCCATTCTCTTGTGATGGCTTTGAAGATGTCCGGATGCAGCATCCATTCGTGGGCATCTGTGGTAGTTCTGCTTAATATGTCTGCTAGAATGTTTTCTTTTCCGGTACAAAATTGCTTGTAACTGAATGTTGTAGCTCAGAGCCACATCCCATAGGTCCAGTGCCAGCCGGCATAGAGGATATGAATGTGTGCCTCCCTGTTTGTTGATGTACCACATAACTGTGGTGTTGTCTGTCCTTATCATCAACTGACCTTCTTGGAGAAATGGTCTGAATGACTGGATTGCCAATTTTACTGCCAGCATTTCCTTTAGATTTATGTGCAGGCGCAGCTGGTCTTGAGTCCATAAGCCTTGTATGCATCTGCCCAGCATGTGTGCCCCCCAACCGAGGTCTGAGGCATCTGTCGTGATGGTTTGGCTTGGTTGACTGTTGCAGAAGGGCAATCCTGTGTTTGATCGACAGGCCTGAGCCCACCATAGGAACTCTTGCTTCAGGCATGGGATTACTGGAATTTTGGTTTCCAGGCTGTGCTTGTGTTGGGACCACAAATTCTTTAGGTAGCACTGTAGCTTTCTCATATGCAGTCTGGCATGTGGGACCAGAATTATGCAGGATGCCATGAAGCCTAGGGCTTGTAGTACTTTTCTTGCAGTTAGATGGTTTTGCTTTGTTAATGCCAAAAAGTAGAGAGGTAGTTGCTCTTTCTTTTCTGCAGTTAGGAATGCCATTTGTTTTGATGTGTCCAGCTCTGCACCCAGAAAGGTTACTCTTTGGGATGGAATCAGCCTTGACTTTTTTATATTGACTGTATATCCCAGGGCTTGCAGCAGGTAAATGACTCTTTGTAAGTCTTCTGTTAGCTTGCTTTTGTTGTCCGCTTGTATCAGGCAGTCGTCCAGGTAGGGATAAATTTGGATCCCCTGAAGTCTGCAATGAGCAATTACTGATGCCAGGCATTTCATGAACACTCTGGGCGCAATAGATAAGCCAAAGGGCAATGCTGAGAATTGATAATGCTCTGATCCTGCAAGAAATCTGAGGTATCTTCTGCAAATTGGTCGTATGGGGACGTGCAGGTATGCCTCCTTGAGATCTAGAGTTACCAGCCAAGACTCCTTGCCCAGCATGGGAAGAAGCTGCTGTAGGGTCAGCATTTTGAATTTTGGAACAATGAGGAATGTGTTTAAAGCGGACAGGTCGAGAATAGGCCTCCATTTGCTCTCTTTTCTTGGTACCAGGAAGAGTCTGGAGTAAAATCCCTTTCCTTGTTCCATAGTTGGTGCCTTTTCCACAGCTCTCATTAATAGTTGAGATATTTGCTTTAGAGCTTCTGCCCTTTGAGTAGATGGTAGGTTTGGCATTCCTCTCTTTCCTGGAAGAGTATGGAAATGGAACCTGTAACCTTGTTCTATAGTTTGCAAAATCCATTTTTCCCTTGTGATGCAATGCCAGTTCTTTGAAAATAAGGTTAGCTTTCCGCCTAAGGGTGCTTCCAGTTGTTCCCTGGTAGACGGTGCCACAGCCAAGTCACTGTGATTGTGTTGTTGTAGTGGTGGTGGCTGCGTCCGTGCCTCGCTGGTTGTTACCTTTCCACTGGCGTCCCCTGTAGGCACCCCTGGATTGGTTTCTGCCTCGAACGCCTATTCCTGCCTCTCTGTGTCTTAGAGGAGTCCGGAAAGGACCAATTCTTGGAGGGCCAGTTCCTGCTAAACCTTGGAGGTTGAACCTGTAAGAAATCTTTCACTGTTTGTACAGATTTCGCCTTCTCTTCCATCTTTTTTAGCACCTGCTGTGCAGGGGAACCAAATAAATTGACTTTGTCCATGGGTGCATCCAAAAGGTTTGATTTGACATGGTCTGGTAATGCCTGCTCTTTCAACCATGCATGTCTCCTGATAACTGTGCCAGTCATGGCTGATCTAAAGGAAGTCTCCAGTGCATCATAGCCACATTTTAAAGAATGGTTACTAACCTGCTGTATGTTATGAACCATTTCCTGAACATATTTTTTATCTAAAGATTCTTCAGAGGACAGCTTTTTAGTTAACTGGTCAAGCATAAACTCTTGATATTGAATCATATGAAATTGGCAGTTCAAAGCCCTAGCTGACAAAGTAGCAGAGGTGTAAACTTTCTTACCCCATCTCTCTAAGGACCTGGATTCAGGACCTGGATTCCCTTTCAGAGGGGAGGGGGTTTTTAGTAGATGCAGTTGCTACAGCTTTAGGACCCTGGGAGATAGTCTCTGGATCTGCAAAAGGAGCCTTGTATAAATGGTGATGAGTGTCCGGGACCCTGTAGAACCTATCGGGCTTAGCAGGGGCCGGAGGTAATGAATCAGGAGCAGTGCAAGCATCATTAAATGCATCATCTACAACAGAAAGAACTGGAGGTATAGCTAAAGGCCTATGTTGTGGCAAATGTAGAAAGGTTCTAAGCCTTTTTCTGGAGTCTGAGAAATCTTGGCCCTGCCACTGAAATTGTTCCCTCATAGCATGCAAGGTTTCCCCAAAGGAAAATTCCTCAGGTGGAGAGGCTGAAGGAATGGACTTTTCGGCATCAGAGTCTTCGTAAGGGGAATAAGGAGCCTCAGGAGGGTCTGTATGTTCTGAGTCATCAGAGGAACCATCTGTGGATACTGGCTCAGGGGGCTCTGCTCTAGGCCTCTTCTCTGGAGGAGGATGAGAGGTCCTGTCTGGATGAGGCTGGGATCCACGAATTAAAGAAATGAGATCCTCAGCCAAAGAAAGCATATGGGAACTGGTGCTGGGCCTGTGAGAGGGGGGGGTTTTGGCAGGCACCGTTTTTGAAGCTTTGGCTGCTTTAGCCCTGGCAAAGGCCTTAATAGACATGGCTGCAGGAGGCCTAGCAGCTCCACGTGCAGGGGTTGAAATATCCAAGGGAATAGTGTCTGATAATTCCTGAGAAACCGCAACAGAAGGTTGGATTTCAGAAGCCGATTCTACTGGGTTAGAAGAGGCCTCGGTAGAAGGCATGGTTTCGGCTGAAGAAAGAACCGCTTGCTCGGTTTCGGCCGAAACCGAGACACTCATGTTTGCTTAACGCGGTTCCGCCGAAACCGCAGACCGCGAGTGTCGGTCCTTTTCTTTGCGTTTTTTGGTAATTTGTGTAGTCGGAGGATCCGACGGCATAATATAGGCAAAAATAGAGCCGAAAAACTGCTCAGCAAACTTCGATCGACGTCTAAGCGTCCGTCGGTTAAAAGAAGCACAGGCTAGACAAGCTGCTACGTCGTGGTCTGGGCCTAAACAAGGTAAGCAGTAGGAGTGGAAATCTTTATGAGGTATTTGTTTCCCACAAGTTAAACAGTTATTCACTTTTTCTGACATCGGCTGAGGCAAGAAAGAGTCCCCAACAGGGTACTTAGCTTTTTAGAAGTCTTCGAAGTAGTATTCGGTAGTAGTAATCTCTGGATCTGACCGACCGGCACTTGCGAACAGCTTCTGCTTCGGACGCCACGCGGCAAGAAAGACTGAGGAAAATGGCGTCGGCTGATGCCTTTATACCCGAAAAACTGCAGCGATGACGTCGGGTGAAGTGCGACACCAGCCGAAGCCAGACCCAGACTTTGGAATCCGGCCGACCGAAGGGCTGCCTGACGACAGGACTACCCATTTGTAAGGACTGCAGATGCATCCTTGAAGGACATCTCCCTGCCTTAGAGACGAAGTGGTCCATTGTTTGCTTTTCTGCTGGCCCTGAGATAGGGGCCTGGATGGTCTGTCCCTGCGGGGCTTACCTTCGCTCTGTCTGCTAGGTGCAGGGAAGGCCCAGTGCTTACAGGGAAAGTTCCTGCTAAGCCTGGGTGGTTGTACCTGAAAGAAAGCCTTTATGGTTTGCATAGCTTTTGCTTTGTCTTCCATCTTTTTAAGCACCTCTTCTGCTTTTTCCCCAAACAAGCGCTCCTTATCTAGAGGTGCATCAATAAGCTTAAACCTGACATGATCAGGAAGAGTTTGTTCCTTCAGCCATGCACATCTCCTAACAGATCCTGTCACTGCTGCCCTGCTAGAGGCTTCTAGGGCATCATATCCACATTGTAATAAGTGTTTGGCCAGTTAACAAGAAGAGTGCAATAAGTCTGCTAACTCTTTTAAATTAGCACAGTCAGGAAAAGTAGCAGTTTTCTGTTTTAATAGTTCCAAAGTGTGTTGTTGATATTTTAACATATGGAACTGACAACTGAGTGGTCTGACAGCTTAGGTTGCAGAGGTGTATACTTTTTTTTACCCCATCTGTCCAGAGCTCTGGAGTCCTTGTCAGAAGGAAGACTCTTGGCCGAACTTGACAACTCTTTTAGGTCCCTGTGCAATGACCTCTGGGTCTGAAGCAGGACTGCTGTACAGTTATTTGTAAGAATCCGGTACTCTGTAGTACTGGTTAGGTTTACTGGGAGCAGGAGGGAGGGTGTCAGGGGCTAAGCTGGATTCATGGAAATCATCATCCACCACTTTTAAAATAGGGGGGGGTGGCCAGGGGTCTGTGCTGGGGCAGGTCCAGAAACTCTCTAAGCCTGTAGGAAGTCCTGAGATTCCCACTGGAAATGTTCCCTGAGGGAGTGAAAAGTTTCCCCAAAGGAAAGGTCCTCTGGAGGGGAGGCAAAAGGAATGGATTCCTCTGCATCGGAGTCCTCATAAGCAGTTAAGGGATGCTGTTCCTCCTCAAAAACCGAACAGTCAGATTCCTCAGAATCCTGTTCTGTCATGATTTCTGGAAAACGGTGCCTTTTCCTTTTAGAAATTGTGGCCTGACTACCCCGGATAAGGGAGAGGAGATCCTCTGTCATTTCCAGCATTTGTGCTTGGGGTGGTGGAGCAATAGCAAGATGGTGGCTAGAAGCAGATTTCCTAGGAGTGGCCTGGCTTCTAGGCCTGAGAGAATTCGCCGGTCTTAGAGAAATGGTAGCTGGAAGAGAAGACATCGGTTTCTGTCAAGATTCGGTAGTGCGAAAGACCTCCTCGGAAGCAGGAGCCTGCGTCGCGGCTCTGGTCCCAACTGAGGCAGAAACAGCCAAAAGCTCAGAAGACGAAGATTTCTACGGCATACCAGACTCCGAAAGGGTCTCAGTAGAGGCCTGCGTAGATATCGAATTGGGCATCTGGGGCTGCAAAAGCGCCTCACTGTATTCCGGAGAGCTGACGACCTGCTTAGCGGTAGGGTCGTCAGAAGGCTTATCCTTGTGTGGTCTGCCTCTATCTTTATCTCTAGGTGTACTTCAGAATGTCCACAGATTGTTTGCTGATGGGTGCCATATCGGAATGCGAAGACGGAACATGAAAATAACTGTCTACAAAAAGAGCTATATGGTGAATGGTTCTCGCATTAAAGAGAGCAAAGAACCGGCAATGGGGGACGTCGTGGTCTGGGCCTAAACAAGTGATGCAGTAAGAATGGAACTCAGTGTGGCATCTGCTTTCCACAGGCGAGACATTTGTTAGCTTTTTCAGACAACTGTTAGTGCAAGAAAAAAAGGATACCCAACAGGGTAGTTAGCTTTTGACGTTTTCAGATGAAAATTCAACTTCTGGTAGCAACCGACCAGCACTCTTGTGAACTGCTTCTGCTACGGGCTCCACGGCAAGACATTCTGACGTAATGTCAGCTGTCTTGCTTTATAGCACTGATGACCCGATGTCAGACTAGAGGTGACTGCAGCCGACGGAAAAAAAATTGACACTGGTATTTGGGCCGGCCGAGGGCTACTACAGCAGGGATAACCCACAGGTGATGACTGCAACAGTGAAACACGAAGAACATCTACTCTATAACAATAATTATATCAAAAACATTAAACAACAGTATCATATAGCCAAAAAAGAATTTCACTTAGCCTGAGCCCAGTGAGAAGCACACAATCTAGTTTAGCAGCAAACGAGATCCGGGTATCCTTCTCTAGGCATTATGGGATAGAGTTTAGCCTCGAGCCAGTGGAAGCTCTCAAGCTTTAGTAAAATGCAGAGTCGGAACCAATGCTCAGTTCTGAACCCAACCAGCAAGAATGAAGGTGAGATGGGACAACATAACACCTATTTTTATTTTGAAATGTAATACTCTGTGTTCTTTAAGACTCCATTTAGACTATAATTGGAGAAAACTTGTTTAATTAGTTATGTAATTTTATTGGTTGCTATTTAATTGACGGGTGTATTTAAATATGGTTTGATACTGTTTTTTTATACTCCTTGAAGGCTTTTTACAGCAGAGGCGCTAGAGTAAACAAAGTTCCTGCCTTTTTTCTTTTTAAATAGAGTTAATAAAGTTCCTGCTTTTATTTTGGGTTCCTGCCTTTTTGTGTTGACATTTCTTCTGCGTTTTTTTTTTTTTTGGGGGGGAATTATTTTAGAATTTGAACCTGTGCCTCCTGAAGTTGTTACTACAGAACCACAGGACTGGCTGTAAACCTTGGAATGTAAGAGAACCACATTGTGTATCCTGACCTTATGTTTAAAACCCACCTGTCTTGGGTAATATCTTGCCAATTGTTTAGAAACAGGGAGAGTCCACCCCCCCCAAGCCTTGTAAAGGGAAAGGGGGGTTGGGTTGGGTGGGATTTTTCTGTGGGGCGAGTGGAAAAGGGAGGCGCATTTCTGAGTTACAGTTCAAGTCTGACCTTAGAGTTGGCTTGCCACCTTCTTGGCAGTTTGTCTCTCCTGGACTTGGGTTGGGATGCAAGAATGGACCGGGTCTTAAAAGGGTAGTTCCAACTTATCCAAGGGGAAGGGCCTGCATGTCCCTGACTATCTTACACACACTTAGCATTTCCCCCCAGTATTTTACAAATTTCTGCCCTGGGGTCCAAGGAAGAAATCCTTGTCTAACAGGTTATCAAGAATTTCTGCCTTGACATGGTAAAGCAGGTCTCCTGATGACTGACCCTGTGACAGCTGCCCTGCTAGATGCTTCTACAGCCATCAAAGTCATATTGCAAAGACTGCTTTGCAACCTGAGAAAGTACAGTTGTGTAAGTAAATTAACCACAATAGTAGATGCTTAGATCACTACCACGTTTGCAGTTATGAGTCACATCCTACACGAGATAAAGTGGATAGCCAGCTTCAAGTGCTTTATGGTACCTTCCATCTGTCCAGACTGCTGACAGCTTGGACAGACAAGGGATTAAAGTCAGCAGTTTGACAACTTTAAGGTCTCCTAACTTGGAAATCACACATCACAGCAGCAGTAGATGCATCTTTACTCACCATTTTGAACAGTTTGTCTTCAAATCATGAGGAGAGAGAAAAAAAGTCCAATGGGGGGGGACTAAGCATTTTTCTGCAGAGGACAGTTCAGAGAACACTAATTAGCACTATGAGACTGTAGTATCATTACAAATGTTCACTGCCAGTTTTGGCCAATTCATGCCACTTGTACACTTCTGCAGTTCAGGTCAAAAGCCTGGAAATAAGTGTTAGAAATAATGGCTGTACTGTGGATGTTCTTCATTCCACATTGCTGCAGTCCTAACTATTGGGTAGTCCGCTGTCCAGTCGGCCCGAATACCAAAGTATATGGCTGACGTCGGTCAAGGCGCATTAGACTGACGTCAGTACGTCAGGGTACTAATGCGCATGACCGACGTCATATCCTCAGTCTTTTTTGCCGCATGGTCCGATGCAGAAGCAGTTTTGCGAGTGCAGGTTGGCGTTCTGAAAGTTTCTGAAGTCAGAGTTTCAGACCGAATCAAAGTTGGCTAAGTACCCCGTTGGGGAATATTTTGGTCTTTTCTTGCCTCAGTATTTAACCGGATGTCAGAAAAAGTGAATAACTGTATTTCTTGTGGGAAACAGATACCTCATAGGGATTACCATACTTTGTGTATACCTTGTTTAGGGCCTGAGCACGACGTTGTTGGATGCCGCTCTTGTGCTAGATTTAACAAACGCACTATAAAGAGAAGGTTAGACTGTGCCAGGTTAGTTTTTGGGAAGCGTTGTAATTATAAAATGCCGTCGGATGCTCCGACGCCCGCTTCGGCCAAAAAGCGCAAGGACAAAGCAGCAAAGCCTAGAGTGGAGGAACCGACAGTCCCGGACGTCGGTTCTTTAGAAGGCTCAGTGGAGCCGGAGGTTTTGCCAGGAGTTTCTTTGGAGTCTCAGGGAGAGACTTTACTGTTACAGGATGTGTCCTCTCAGGAAGTAGGCCAGGCTGAAGGGGCTTCTCAGGTGGCTGTTCTTCCCTCTCTTCCTAAGGTGGTTAGGGCCTCCGCTTCTGTTTCCAAGGCTTCTTTAAGAGGCAGGCCTAGTTTAGCTTCAGTGGGGGTTTCTCCGAGTGTTTCAGGGTCTTTGCCTAAGAAGCATATGCTAAAAATGGCAGAGGATTTGATTACTATGATTAGAGGTTCTATGCCCCCTCCTGATAAGAGGCCTAGGGTGGAACCTGAGTTTGAGAGTTTTGAGCAATGTTCGAGGCTTCTGAGTCTTGACTGAAGACTTGCAGGAGTATCCTCCTTATTCTGATTCTGATGTGGATGATTCTACTCCTTCAGCTTCGCCTCCTGAGGATTTTTCATTTTCAGAGACTCTGCATTCCATGAGGGAGCATTTTAAATGGGAAGGTCAAGATTTCTCTGATTCCAGGAAGAGGCTTAGGGAATTCTTGTTTTTACCCCAGCATAGGCCTTTAGCTATACCTCCTGTTCTGAATGTGGTAGAAGATGTTTTGCAGAGGCTTCCCTGAATCCTGATTCTTTGCCTCCTGCCCCAGTTAAACCCGGATAGGTACTATAGGGTGCCTGAGGCTCATAAGTATCTTTTAAGAGTCCTAGGGCAGACCCGGAAACTGTCTCTCAGGGGCCTAAAGGTGTGAAGGCTTCTGTTGTTAAAAATCCTGTTCCTCCTGATAAAGAGGCAAGGGCTTTGGATAGATGGGGAAAGAAAGTGTATACTTCTTCCACTTTAGCCATGAGGCGTTGAATTGTCAGTTTCACATGTTAAAATATCAGAATTATCTCCTTTCACAATTGAAGTCTAAGGTGGATGCTCTGGCTAAAGGTATTGAGTGTAAAGAGTTGCAGGATTTAGTTCATGTGTCTGAACAGGTGGGTAAGCATTCCTTGCAGTGTGGTTTTGATGCTGTGCAGGCCTCCTCGAGGGTGGCTGCCACTGGTTCTGTTCTTCGTAGGCACGCCTGGTTGAGAGATCAGAATTTAGCTGAGCATGTTAAGACAAGGATTTTGGATGCTCCTTTACAGTCTGATGTGTTGTTTGGTTCGCCTGTGGAAGCAGTTTTAAAGAAAATGGAGGACAAGGCTAAGTCTATGCAAACTGTTAAGGATTTTTGCAGGTGCAGCCTCCAAAGTTTAGTAGAAATTGGCCTACTAAGGGATGGACATATCCTGCTTATGATTCCCAGTCTAGGGGTAGGTCTAGGCGTGGTAGGGGCAGAGCTCAAGGTTCTTTTAGGCCTAGAACAGGAGTTCGCCTGCTCAGACTTCTGGTGAGGGCAGGGGTCAGTCCTTTCGTAAACAGACCCAATGACCTGCCTTTTCAGCTGCCAGTACATTCTCGCCTGGCAGCACCTTTGGGAGGAA
The DNA here is from genome assembly GCF_019279795.1 of Protopterus annectens. NCBI lineage: Eukaryota > Metazoa > Chordata > Ceratodontiformes > Protopteridae > Protopterus > Protopterus annectens. Next base: position 1,576,051,444 of record NC_056744.1, on the reverse strand, counting down.
GGCTGTCTCTTTTCAAAGAAAATTGGGATTTAATTACCCAAGACAGATGGGTTCTGGATATCATTCACCACGGTTACAGGTTTTATTTCCATACCTTGCCTCCTTTCAAAGGCATGCCAGACATTCCTCCTCTACAAAGACAAGAGGCTCACAAGCAAATTTCTCTGTTGCTCCAAATAGGGGCCGTTCAGCCAGTTCCTGTGCCAGAAAGGGGCCTAGGATTTTATTCTCGCCTGTTCCTAGTACCGAAGAAGGGGAACACGTGGAGACCAATTTTGGATTTATCTATCCTCAACACTTATCTGGACATTCCCAAGTTCAAAATGTTGACGTTACAACAGCTTTTACCTCTGCTGGGCAAAGATCACTGGATGGTAACTTTAGATCTCAAGGAAGCTTACCTTCATGTGCCTATCAGACTAAGTTGCAGGAAGTATCTGCGTTTTCGAGCTGGAAATTCTCATTATCAGTTCTCTGCATTGCCCTTTGGCTTATCTACTGCCCAGAGTATTCACAAAGGTTCTGGCTCCAGTGATAGCTTACTTCAGGCTAAAAGGAATTCAAATCTATCCTTACTTGGACGACTGCCTGATTCTGGCTCAAGAAAAGGAAGACCTTTACAGCATGTGGAATATGTGATAGCAGTGGTAAGGTGCCTAGGGTATTCTGTGAGCGAAATAAAGTCCAGTCTAGTACCCTCTCAAGACATGTGCTTTCTGGGTGTGAGACTGAATACAGCAGCCCAGATGGCCTTTTAACCCCGGACAAACAAAAGAATCTTTCCAGTTACTTCCATCACCTATCTCTTCAGTCCGGGCTGACTGCAAGGACAGTCCTTCAAGCCTTAGGGTTCATGGCATCTTGTATTCTGGTGCTTCCCAATGCCAAACTGCATATGAGGAAGCTGCAATGGTATCTCAAAAATGTATGGACACAGCACTGCCAGGATTTGGACACTGTCATTCAAATAATACCTTGCATTCAAAAGGAATTTTTGTGGTGGGCGCAGGAATGTCACCTAAACAAGGGACTCTCTGTGACCCGGCCAGAGGCGAGTCAGATTCTAACGACAGATGCCTCAGACATTGCTTGGGGAGCTCATCTAAATGGAAAGTGGATACAAGACAAGTGGCCTGCCAGACTACAGCATCCACATATCAACATGAAAGAGATGTTAGCAGTCCAGTTTGCATTAATGGCTTTCAAGAAGTTACTTCTTCCAGGGCAGGTGTTGATTCTAACAGACAACACAACTGTCATGTGGTACATCAACAAACAAGGGGGAACACATTCTTACCCGCTGTGCAGGCAAGCAATGATTTTATGGGAGACTGCTCAGCTTGCAACTAACTCTTCAGGCAAGGTTTCTGCCAGGAGCACAGAACTCCTTAGCAGATGTGTTAAGCAGACAAATCATGGATCCCCACGAGTGGAAACTGGATCTTCATGTATTTCAAAAATTGACAGTGTCATGGGGAACTCCAGACATAGATCTGTTCGCTTCTCCACTAAACCACCAGCTGCCAAAGTTTTGCACAAAGAGGTTTCATCACACAGCTTGGAAAGTGGATGCTCTTTCTTTCAGTTGGAAAAATCTTCATGTGTATGCCTTTCCACCTCTGCCTCTTCTCCCAAAGGTGCTCCTAAAGGTCAGACAAGACAAGCCAAGGATGATTTTAATAGCTCCAGATTGGCCTCGGCAACACTGGTACCCATTACTGAGGAGTCTGGTAAGGAAGCCTCCATGGCCTTTACCTTTGATTCCACACCTGTTGTCTCAGAGGGACGGTCACCTGCTCAATGTCAAGCTCCACTCTCTTCATCTAACAGCCTGGCATATTCTGTTTTGAAACACAGCAGGTCTCAACTTCCTCAACAAGTTTTAAATGTGATTATGGAAGCCAGAAGACCTAGTACAAGGAAGGTGTACGCAGAAAAATGGAAGAGATTTTTATTTTGGAGTGCAGCAAACAATTTGGAGATTTCTGAGCCTAATTTGAGTGTGGCTCTTCAATATCTTACTGAGTTATTGGACAAAGGTTTGTCTTTCTCTTCCATTAAGATTCATGCTGCAGCAATTTCAGCTCACTATGATTGTGATCCACCATTGTTTTCGCATCCTTTGTTCAAGCAATTTCTTAGAGGGGCAAAGAATATAAGACCCCCACGTAGAGCTCCTACTCCTGCTTGGGATCTCAATTTTGTGTTGGAGAAACTTACTCTACAACCTTTTGAGCCTGCGGCTACTGCTGACTTGAAATACTTGTCATGGAAGACTGCTTTTTTGTTGGCCATTACTTCTGCAAGAAGGGTTTCTGAGTTGCAGGCCCTTATGGCGGTTGAGCCTTTTTTGATTTTTCATAAGGATAGGGTATCATTACGTACTAATCCTTCCTTTATGCCTAAGGTGGTTTCTAGTGTGGCTTTAAACCAAACTATTCATTTGCCTACTTTTTATGCAGATCCCCAAAATAAAGGGGAAAAGATTTTGCACACTTTAGATGTACACAGGCAATTGCGTTATTATTTAAGCAGGACTAAGGATTTTAGGCAGTCTCAGCAGTTGTTTGTTTCTTTTGCTTTGAGTTCGCAGGGCAAGCCTGTGTCAAAACAAACTATTTCTAGGTGGATTGGGTTTTGCATTGCATTTTGTTATTCCCATCATGGCAAGGAGATTCCAGCTGGGATTAGGCCTCATTCCACTAGGGCTACTGCCACTTCAACAGCATTTCTAAGGGGTGGCAACTAAGGATATTTTGGAGGCAGCTACTTGGAGTTCAGTGCATACTTTCTCTAAGCATTATCACCTTCCTCTCTACTCTAAGTCTAGGGCTGGTTTTGCCACAGCTATTTTGCAAGGCATGTTGTCAGCTCCTGTTTCCTTATGATTTGCCAGCCTCCCTTACCTCTGCTTTGGGATTCTACCCAATAGTTAGGACTGCAGCAATGTGGAATGAAGAACATAGTACAGTTTTGTACCTACCATAAATGTAGATGTTCGAGGATCCACATTGCTGCAGTCCAATTTACCCTCCCTCCTTCCCTCTGTGTTTAGGGGTGGTTGTGTAGGTGAGGTTATATTCTGGTACTTTTGTATATATTGTACATATTTTTGGTGCAGGTATGTTTGGAGTTTTTGGTATTGGCCTTGTCTTTTTAGGGTCTTCTGACATCTGGGGCAAGAAAAGACTGAGGATATGACGTCGGTCATGCGCATTAGTACCCTGACGTACTGACGTCAGTCTAATGCGCCTTGACCGACGTCAGCCATATACTTTGGTATTCGGGCCGACTGGACAGCGGACTACCCAATAGTTAGGACTGCAGCAATGTGGATCCTCGAACATCTACATTTATGGTAGGTACAAAACTGTACTTTTCCAGTGTTACACAAAAAATGCAAAGCAGCTCTGACTTTTGGGGTCAACATATCAGTTTTTAACTGCAGAAATTGGACAAGAACTGAATACATTTAGCAGCTATTAGTACTGCATTTAGAAACTAGGAAATCATACTTAGTCTCACTACAAAACTTCAAATGAGAAAAAAATGCAAGAAAGGGCAAAAAGCAGTGACTGACAGCAATGTCTGACAGGTTGCAATATGTACGGAATGCTGTACTACCTTATCTGCATGCAACTATAATCTGAAAAGAAGCTCATCTTGCAAGTCTAAGTGCTTTAGACTGAATGGTGTATTTCCCTGTTGAATCAGTGAACAGCTGCAGTACACACTGTAAATTAAGTTTTTAATTCAAAGAATTCACTTTTGCATTTATCTGGTAACTTGCTCAGTATAAGATGTTAAAAATCACTGAAAAAAGTAAAAAGAAATAGAAGTAGTGGAGTCCAGGATTACTAAGGAGAGATGGCATCAGCATATACTAGAAGTGGCCTGTACATATTTCTGAAGAGGCTGTTAGTGACCATTTTGGCTGAAATTTAAATCAATAGTAAGCTAAAACAGTTCATGAACAAAGTTTACCACAGGTAGTGATGAACTTGACAAAATTCTCACACAAGAAAAGTGGTAAGGGATCCTTTCCTCTGCACCCAAGTGAACATGTAAGCAAGGCTTAATGCCTGGTTTCAAACAGACTAAGAGGGCTCAAAGAAAGAACTTGCCTATGGTTAAGAGTCTTGGAGAAAGATGAAGGGATGGACTGTGTCAAGTTTATGCATAACAAGATGGAAGCATGAACTGGTTTGGCAGGCAAAGTGTGCTAGTACTGTGGAAATATCAAGATGACTGACTACTGCCTGAAGCAGATATTAGAAAGCACAGCTGCATCACACTTTTAATTCTTGATGTTACAATAGATTAAATGTTGCAGTACTGATTCTTGGGTCTTTCTGCCATGCAGACGTTCTGTGACCGGCTCAATTTCCAGAGTCCTTGCATCATTCCTAGCTGATGCAAGTCCAACGGCAGTCATCCAGACAGAGTACAACATGGGCATCCATCAGCACCACCTTCAGGTGCTTCTAGGTAGTGAACAGTGGTCCGACACCACAGGACTGCACGACCCTTACAGATAACATGGTTTTAGACAGGTCTAACAGAAGTAGAGGGATGATGGTGATTAATAACTACCCACCAGAACCTAACACCCAACCTCAGTTATAGGGGAGAGGCCAGCAGACAGAGATAGGAGAGTGGCAGTTTGTAATGCAATACTGATCTACTTTAACATCCACAATTATGGTAAATGTTGACACATCTACAATGTTCTTCACAGTCAATGCTGCAATACTGATCCTTGGGAGGACTCAAAGCTACAAGATGTGGGGCAAGCTGTCAGGTAGCCCCTAAGAAAGCAGTTTCTGTAGGGCAGCACTGGCAAAACCTGCAGTAGCACTGTAGGCACTAACCAAGTAGTAACATTTCGTAAAGTTGTGGACAGGTGTTAATGTGGCAGCCTCCAGGATGGCCAGGGCAGAGGCACCTTTAAGTAAGGCAGTGGTGGCTACCCTGTGCCTGACATGGGCTAGTAATGGCTTACCATGATGGTCAAAACAGAAACTAATGCAGTTGGCTAACCATTTAGAAATAGTCTGTTTGGAGACAGGTCTGCCTACTTTTCCCTCAGCAAAGGCCACTAGCAGCTGATCTGCTCTGTTTGGGAACTTTGTCATATCAAGGTTATACCTAATCAGTCAGTGTACATTCAAGGAATGTAGAATTTGTTCAGCTTTATTCTGTGGGTCTGGACAGAACACCAGCAAGTTAATGAATAGCTTAATTCAAGGAGAGTTCTGATACTGCCTTGGGCAGAAAAGAAGGGTTAGCTCTAAGGGTTACCCTGCCCCATGAAATATAATGCAAGTTTTTTTGCACATCAGGGTTTGTAGTTCAGAGACCTGCCTGGCTGAGGTGATGGCTATCAGTAGGGTAGTCTTCTAAGTTAGCAACTTTAAAGGAGCAGACATAGCTGGCTCAAAAAGTGGTAAGTTAGCTTTTCTGATGCATACATTAAATCCAAGGTGGAGACAGGATTGCTCCTGGGAGGCCTTAGGTGTAAAACCCCTTTTAGTAATGGTTTCAGGTGACAGTAAAAATAGGTGGGGGAGGCAAGTAAGATGGGGCAGAGATGCAGAAACATGGACTTAAATACTGGAATAAGGAAGGCCCCCAGTGAAACAATCCCGAAAAGTATTCAGAAAAAAAGTTATGTCTTACCATAACGTTCTGAGTTGTTGATGATTTTCCAGTCATCACTAATGGGTCCGGTTCCAAGCCCCCGGAACAGAGTCGGCCTTGTACCAAGCTTGCTTGCACCAAAAACTCTCGAGCTAAGCTGCTACCCACAATGCCCTTCACTCAGTTACCTCAGATCGAGTTTGCATGCAACATATAGATGAAATAAAGTCAGGGGCCATCTCTGCGCAGAAACCCTGAAACACCATAAGATCCACCAGGAGCATTTGGTGGGGGCCGGTGGGAGGGTGTGATGATTGGAAGATAATCAACAACTCAGATAGAATGTTATGGGAGGACACAACTTCTTTATCTGAAGTTGTTAATCATCTTCCTATTCATCACTAATAGGACAGAATCCCAAGCTACTTGAGAACCTGGGTGGCCCTTATGGAAGAACATTCCGGAGAACCATTGAGCTAAAGGCCGCTCTTCCCTGGAGATCAGATCCAATTTGTAATGCTTGATGAAGGCATGGGGTTAAGCCCAAATGGCTGCTGCACAGTTGACATCCATGGAGGCCCTAGAGTGGAAGGCAACAGACGCTGCAATAGCCCTAGTTGAGTGAGCTTTGATTTGAGCAGGCTTAGATTCATTTGTTAGCGAATATGAGAAGGTAATGCAATCCCTAAGCCATTTTGACAAAGTAACTTTAGATACTGCACAACCCATTCTAGGAGCAGAAAAGGAAATGAAAAGTTGGTCCGACTTGCGAAAAGACTTGGTTCTGTCCAGGTAGAAACGCAGTTCTCTATGAACATCCAATGAATGCAGACAGTATTCTCCCTTGTTTGAATAATTTGGAAAGAAAACAGTGAGTTCAATGGATTGGTTAATAGAAAAGTCGGAAACCACCTTGGGGAAAAAGGATGGATTAGTACGCAGTGATACTCTGTCCTTATGGAAGGTCAGACAGGGACTCTATGCATAAGGCTTGCAACTCATTCATCTGGCTGAAGTGACCACCACCAAAGGATTCCCATGACAAGAATTTTAGATCACACGTCACAGCAGGTTCAAAAGGGGGTAGAGAGAGACTGGAGAACCCGGGAGAGATTCCATACCTCCACCGGCTGCCTGACAGGAGGTCTGCTATGGAACATTCCCTTGAGGAAGGTCTTGGAAAGTCAGGTGGAAATAAGCGGGACTCCATCTGAACCATTATGGAAGTTGGAAATAGCTGCTAAATGGACTCGAATGGCGGAAGCTGATGCACCACTGTCAAACAACTCAGAGAGGTAATGAAGAATAGTAGCTATAGGAGTTGAAAATGGATTTAGCATCCGATTATGTGACCAGATAGAGAATCTTTTCCATTTGTCCCTGTAAAGTTTTCTGGTGGATAGTTTATGGGAGGCCAGGATAATATCACGGACTGATGAGGAGAGGATTTCCTGCCTGGCAACTAATATAAATGGAGAAGCCAAGCAGTCAGCGTGAGAGTGGATAGATTCAGTGGAGTCAGCCCTTGTGGGTGAGATATGAGGTCCTGACGATTGTCCATGATCCAAGGAGGTTGCAACAGGTGAGGTTGGAGGAAGGGAAACCATACTTGAGGCCAGAATGGGGCAATGAGAATCACTTTGCTTCTCAACCAAATAGCTTTCCTTAAAAAAAGAGGGATCAGAGGTATCTGAGGATAAGCATAAGAGAGACCCGTGGGCCAATCGTGAGTCAAAGTGTTTCTCGGGGACTCCCCGTGAGAGGGAAAGAGGGCAAAGTAGCTGCTGCATTTTGTTTGAAGGGGAGGCGAAAAGGTCGCAGCATGGCTGGCCCCAACGGCTGAAAATTTCTGCCGTGACACTCGTATTGAGAGACCACTCGTGAGGACAGAGGATGCATCTGCTCAGCTTGTCCGCAATCACGTTGGAGCTCCCCAGGATATGCACCGCGATCAGAAAGCGGTTGGAAGCTATCACCCAATGCCAGATTCTCATGGCTTCGCGACATAGGGGGTAGGATTTGGTCCCTCCCTGTTTATGTACCAGACAGACATGCTGTCTGAATGGATAGCAATTGTTCCTGACGAAGGAGCGGACGGAATGCTTGCAATGCTAACAGCACCGCTCTCAACTCCAGGACATTGATATGCAAGTTGACCTTTATTGCTGGACCACGTGCCTTGGACTGACTTCTGCTGGAAATGCCCCCCCCCCCCATCAGGGAAGTGTCCGTGGTCACCATTGTTCTGGGTTGGGGAGCCTGGAAGGGGAGACACCAAAGATTTTCGTCTGTACTCATCCACCAGAGGATATCTTGATTGCAGCAGTTGGTGATGAGAATCTGTGAGCTCAGGGGATGAAGACTGGATATCCACTGGGACAGAAGGAGCCACTGTAGCAGTCTCATATGTAATCGGGCTATGGGAACAATTGGGATGGCTGCCACCATAGACCCCAGAGCCAGAAGAACTTCCCTTGTAGACACCTTCCTTTGACAGAGTATCACTTGAACTTGTGCCCTTAATCTCTGAAGCCTGTGAGGGGGAAGAGAGACAAGACTTGATTGTTGAATACTGCCCCTATAAATTCCAATTGTTGTGAGGGCTGAAGATTGGATTTTCCCCAGCGAATGGTGATGCCCAACGACTCCGCTAGTACTAGAATGTAGCGTAGGGCCCGGACCAGGAGGTGCTTAGTAGGGGCAGAGAGGAGCCAATCATCTCAATACGGAAACACCTGGAATCTCTAAAGTCTCAGATGAGCTGTGAACACTGCTAGACATTTCGTGAACACTCTGGGGGCTGTCGAGAGACCGAATGGCAGGGCTCTGAATTGGTAATGATTGGCTCCCAGCCGGAAGCGAAGGAGACTCCTGGAGCGTTTGTCCATTTTGATGTGGTAATACGCATCCCAGAGGTCTATCGAGCACATCCACACATCCGCCCGAAAAAAAGGGAGGATGGATTGAATTGTGACCATGCGGAACTTAGTTTGAACCATTGGTTTGTTTAGCTGGCTGAGATCCAAAATGGGCCTCCAGTCCCCAGTCTTTTTTGGCACTAAAGAATCTTGAGTAAAACCTGGATCTGCACTGGTCTGGGGGGATCTGTTGGATGACTCGTTTTAGGACACAGCTTTTTATTTCGGAAGCTGCCTCCTCCCTTTGACTGGGTGGAACATCGGGAAGGGATTTCAGCAGTGTTGGGTAAGAGATTAGGGGGATGAGATATCCTCTGGAAATTATTCTCTGCACCCACTGAGCGTATGTAATAGAGAGCCAGGCAGCTGGGTGCAGGGAGAAATGAGCCCAGACAGTTTCCAGAAGAAAGCAATCAGGCAGCACTTCAGGAGCGCTGATACGAATCTCTGGAGTTCTGATTTCGAGGACCCCTTCCATTACTGGAACCCCCTCTGTCTCTGGGGGAGCCCTCACCACGTGAGTCAGGAAAAGGACCTTGGGACTTCTTTGTGCCAAACCTTTCCACTCCTCTGGTTCCTGGAGAAGGAGCGCTGAGGTTTGGAAAAACGTAGACCCACGGGAGACAAGGTCTTTCCGTCCTGCTCGCACCTGGCTAAAGTGTCCTTGACCTTAGAACCGAAACAGAGCAGATGGTTCGATAGGGGTGTTTGAAAAGGACGACTTGAAGGAGTCCATGAGGCCACAAATGCACATCCAGGCATGGCGTCTCATAACTACGCCTGCACCAACAGGCTCTAGCCGCCCCTTCGGTTGCGTGCGACAGCAACCTCATGGACGAGTTGGAAACTGACTCTAGGGTGGCAAGTTGGGAAGCAACTTTATCACGTGCCCAGTCTGAAACCTGACCTGCGAGGGTTCCAGAGAGCTCGGTGATGAGTCTCTCCGGAGCCTCGTAAAATGTGCCAAAAAGTTCAGAGACCTGAAAGCAAAGGTCGCTGAAGCAAACACTCGCTTCCCCAACCTGTCCACCGCCTGGGACTCTGTTGGGCGGGTGGACAGCAGGACTTTCCTCCGCAAGGTCCTTTTTCATGGCTGCCGCCACCACCACCATAGCATCTACTGGTAAGCCTCTCGACCAATGGGGTTGATCCTCTGGAGGGGAGAGCATCTTATTTCCTGGGAATGGCCTCAACAGTGTCAGGATTCTTCCATGCCCACTGCACGATGAGCCTGACTAACTCATCGGGGGGGGGGGGTAACCCACGAAGTAGAGGGAAGAGAGCAGAAGGCCTGCAGGAATACGGATTCCTCTGAAGGGTGGGTGTGATTCCAGTCACCCCTCTACTTCAAAATTTCCAGGATGTCTCCAAATGAAACAGTCAGTGGGTGACCGTGGGGATCCTTCCCCATCATCGTAGTCAGTATGTTTGTGAGGAACTCCTCTGGAGAGTCCATTTCCTATTACATGCACGTTTCTGAGTGGGTTCTTCGGTGGGAGCATCCAAAGAATACCCTGGGGTCTCCTAGGTCTTGTGCTCTCGAAGTCCAAGGGGGGGTGGCCTTTGATAGCTGCAGCTCAGAAGGAACAGGTGGTAGGTCCGAAGTAGGATGATTACTTGAAGTAAGCACCTTCTCCATCACCCGGAAAGCAGGCCCGCCTGAAGAGGAATGGGAGCCTGGAACCAAAGATGATAATTTCAGAACCGGGGTGACCCCCCGCTCCACGTGGTCCGCTGCCAGGGATGGAGCCTCAAGCAAAACTGGGGCGGGAGTCACCCTCGGACCCGAAGATGGAACCAGTGACACAATCAGAACTGTGGCCGGTACCGTGGGTTCCACCCCCCCCCCCACGAGATTGAGGAAGGGTGGGTTCCGACAGAGCTGACACCCAATGGGGCCTCGGAGCCTCAGACACTTATCGGCGCCAAGGCAAGGGGTCCTCTCGTAGACGGAAGCATGAGCCTCGGGAACAGAGGGGTCCCAGGGAGGAAAATACATGGGGATCGCCGGGGCAATAGACCCAAAACGTGGAGTGGGATGGGCTCTAGGAAAATTTGTAATTCCTTTGGCGGTCAGCAGCTGATCAGAGAGGAGCACGACATGCACTTCAGATAGGCTCCTGGTGAACCATACCAATGCCCATGAGGGGAAATCCAAAAAGGGGTTGAAAGCTTGTCCGGCAAATGGATACACAGACTGGGAGTACTGGGTCCGTGATGTACTGAAAAACGGCAATGAGGATTCCAGTTCAGAAACTGGCAGCAGTGGAATAATCGGGACAGAGAATAGGCTCTGAGCCGAAGTCACAGCTGGGGTTGAGGTCAATAGCAGCTCCGAACATGTTGTCGGAACTGACGTCGGTGCCAAGGTAGAGACAGGCAAACTGGTCGGAACAGACATTGCAGCGGGAGCCGTAGTCGTCGGTGCTGGGACCGGCACAGATAAGGCGATTATAGCAACTTCATTATGTGCCACTGGAGCCAAACTCGGAGCCAAGGTGGTAGAAACTGAGGAGGCGATTCGATACTCCAAAGTAGTCTTAAGGGCCTTGTGCTTATGAGGCTTGCCTCTATCACCGGCCAGCGAAGAGGGGTCAGAAAGTACAGTTGTGTACACTTACCATAAATGTAGATGTTAGAGTGTATTCACTGTTGCAGTCATCACATTTGCGTAATCTGCTTGCAGGTAGCCCTCAGTCGGCCTGATTATCAAAGTCTTGGGTCCTGCGTCGGTTGCTCTCTCATCTTCCATGATGTCAGGTAGTCAGGGGTATAAAGCATGCAGCCGATACCATTACATCAGTTTTTCTTGTTCCAGATGTCAGACGCTCCCAAAATGGGAAGCAATTATATACAAGGTTACACCTCCAGCAAAAAGCAAATACACCAGAAAAAGTACAGTTTTGTACCTACCATAAATGTAGATGTTCGAAGATCCACATTGCTGCAGTCCTTACACTTGGGTAGTCCGCTGTCCTCGGTCGGCCCGAATATCAAAGTATAAGGCTGACGTCGGTCAAGGCGCATTTGACTGACATCAGGACGTCAGGGTACAAATGCGCATGACCGACGTCATATCCTCAGTCTTTTCTTGCCCCAGATGTCAGAAGACCCTAAAAATAAAGGTCAAAACCAAAAGACAGCAAACAACCAACCAACCACCCTTGCACTAACTATATGTACAATATATACAATATACACAATATGCACAACCCAACCCACACAACCACCTCTAACTGCAGAGGTGAAGGAGGGAGGTAATTGGACTGCAGCAATGTGGATCTTGAACATCTACATTTATGGTAGGTACAAAACTGTACTATGTTCTTCATCTCACATTGCTGCAGTCCTTACACTTGGGTAGAATCCCAAAGCAGAGGTAAGGGAGGATGGCTAACTACAAGGAAGCAGGAGCTGCCAAAATGCCCTGCAAAACAGCAGTGGCAAAACCAGCCCTGGATTTAGAGTAAAGTGGCAGGTGATAATGCCTAGAGAAAGTATGCACTGAACTCCAAGTAGCTGCCTCCAAAATATCCTTGGTTGCCACTCCCTCAAAAGCTGTTGAAGTGGCAGTAGCCCTAGTGGAATGAGGCCTAATCCCAGCTGGAACTTCCTTGCCATGATGGGAATAACAGAAAGCAATGCAAAACCCAATCCACTTAGAAATAGTTTGTTTAGACACAGGCTTGCCCTGAGAACTCAAAGCAAAAGAAACAAACAACTGCTGAGACTGCCTGAACCCTTTAGTTCTGTCCAAATAATAACGCAACTGCCTGTGTACATCTAAAGTGTGCAAAATCTTTTCCCCTTTATTTTGGGGATTTGCATAAAAAGTAGGCAAATGAATAGTTTGGTTTAAAGCCACACTAGAAACCACCTTAGGCATAAAGGAAGGATTAGTACGTAATGATACCCTATCCTTATGGAAAATCAAAAAGGCTCATCCGCCATAAGGGCCTGCAATTCAGATACCCTTCTTGCAGAGGTAATTGCCAACAAAAAGCAGTCTTCCATGATAAATATTTCAACTCAGAAGTAGCTGCAGGCTCAAAAGGTTGTAGAGTGAGTTTCTCCAACACAAAATTGAGATGCCAAGCAGGAGTAGGAGCTCTTCGTGGGGGTCTTATATTCTTTGCCCCTCTAAGAAATTGCTTGAACAAAGGATGAGAAAACAATGGTGGGTCACAATCATAGTGAGCCGAAATTGCTGCAGCATGAACCTTAATAGAAGAGAAAGACAAACCTTTGTCCATTAACTCAGTAAGATATTGAAGAGCCACACTCAAATTAGGCTCAGAAACATCAAAATCTTTTGCTGCACTCCAAAATAAAAATCTCTCCCATTTATCTGCGTACACTTTCCTTGTACTAGGCCTTCTAGCTTCCAAAATCACATTCAAAACTTGTTGTGGAAGTTGAGACCCTCTATGGCTCAAAACAGAATATGCCAGGCTGTTAGGTGAAGAGAGTGAAGTTTGACATTCAGCAAATGGCTGTCCTCCTGTGACAAGAGGTGTGGAATCGAAGGTAAAGGCCATGGAGGCTTCCGTACCAGACTTCTCAATAATGGGTACACCAGTGCTGTCGAGGCCAATCTGGAGCTATTAAAATCATCCTTGGCTTGTCCTGTCTGACCTTTAGAAGTACCTTTGGGAGGAGAGGCAGAGGAGGAAAGGCATACACATGAAGATTGCTCCAATTGAAAGAAAGAGCATCCACTTTCCAAGCTGTGGGATGAAACCTTTTTGTGCAAAACTTTGGCAGCTGATGGTTTAGTGGAGAAGCGAACAGATCTATGTCTGGAGTTCCCCATGACACTGTCAATTTCTGAAATACATGAGGATCCAATTTCCACTCGTGGGGATCCATAATTCGTCTGCTCAACACATCTGCTAAGGAGTTCTGTGCTCCTGGCAGAAACCTTGCCTGAAGATTGAGCTGTAAACTGAGAGCAGTCTCCCACAAAATCATTGCTTGCCTGCATAGAGGATAAGAATCGTTCCCCTTGCTTGTTGATGTACCACATGACAGTTGTGTTGTCTGTTAGAATCAACACCTGCCCTGGAAGAAGTAAATCCTTGAAAGCCACCAATGCAAATTGGACTGCTAACATCTCCTTCAGGTTGATATGTAGATGTTGTAGTCTGGCAGGCCACTTGTCTTGTATCCACTTTCCATTTAGATGAGCTCCCCAAGCTTTGTCTGAGGCATCTGTCGTTAAAATCTGACTCGCCTCTGGCCGGGTCACAGAGAGTCCCTTGTTTAGGTGACATTCCTGAGCCCACCACAAAAATTCCTTCTGAATGCAAGGTATTATTTGAATGACAGTGTCCAGATCCTGGCAGTGCTGCGTCCATACATTTTTGAGATACCATTGTAGCTTCCTCATATGCAGTTTGGCATTGGGAAGCACCAGAATACAAGATGCCATGAACCCTAAGGCTTGAAGGACTGTCCTTGCAGTCAGCCCGGACTGATGAGATAGTTGATGGAAGTAAAGGGATAGACTCTTTTGTTTGTCCGGGGTTAAAAAGGCCATCTAGGATGCTGTATTCAGTCTCACACCCAGAAAGCACATGTCCTGAGAGGGTACTAGACTGGACTTTATTTCGTTCACAGAATACCCTAGGCATCTTAGCACTGCTATCACATAATCCAAATGATGAAGAAGCTCTTCCCTTCCTTGAGCCAGAATCAGGCAGTCGTCCAAATAAGGATAGATCTGTATTCCTTTTAGCCTGAAGAAAGCTATCACTGGAGCCAGAACTTTCGTGAACACTCTGGGCGCAGTAGATAAGCCAAAGGGCAATGCAGAGAACTGATAGTGAGAAGCCCCAGCTCGAAAACGCAGATACTTCCTGCAACTTAGTCTGATAGGAACATGAAGGTAAGCCTCCTTGAGATCCAAAGTCACCATCCAATGATCCTTGCCCAGCAGAGGTAAAAGCTGCTGCAACGTCAACATTTTGAACTTGGGAATGTCCAGATAAGTGTTGAGGATAGATAAATCCAAAATTGGTCTCCACGTGTTCCCCTTCTTTGGTACTAGGAACAGGCGAGAATAAAATCCTAGGCCCACTTCTGGCATAGGGACCGGCTGTATGGCCCCTATTTGGAGCAACAGAGAAACCTGCTCGTGAGCCTCTATTCTTTGTTGAGGAGGAACGTCTGGCATGCCTTTGAAAGGGGGCAAGGTATGGAAATAAAACCTGTAGCCGTGGTGTATGATATCCAGTACCCATCTGTCTTGGGTAATTAAACTCCAATTTTCTTTGAAAAGTGCCAACCTTCCTCCCAAAGGTGCTGCCAGACGAGAAGGCTCTGGCAGCTGAAAAGGTAGGTCATTGGGTCTGTTTACGAAAGGACTGACCCCTGCCCTCACCCGAAGACTGTGCAGGAGAACTCCCTGTTCTAGGCCTGAAAGAGCCCTGAGCTCTCCCCCTACCACGTCTAGATCTACCCCTAGACTGGGAATCATAAGAAGGATACGTCCACCCCTTAGCAGGCCAATTTCTACTAAACTTTGGAGGTTGGACCTGCAAAAAATCTTTAACAGTCTGCATAGACTTAGCCTTGTCCTCCATTTTCTTTAAAACTGTCTCAACAGGAGAACCAAACAACACATCAGATTGTAAAGGAGCATCTAAAATCCTTGTTTTAACATGATCAGACAAATTCTGATCCCGTAGCCAGGCGTGCCTGCGAAGAACTGACCCAGTGGCAGCCACCCTAGACGAGGCCTGTACAGCATCAAAACCACATTGCATAGAATGCTTACCCACCTGTTCAGAAACATGCACTAAATCTTGCAACTCTTTACAATCAATACCTACTGCCAGAGCATCAACCTTAGACTTCAATTGTGAAAGGAGATAGTTCTGGTATTTCAACATGTGAAACTGGCAATTCAAAGCCCTCATAGCAAGAGTGGAAGAAGTATAAACTTTCTTTCCCCATCTATCCAAGGCCCTAGCCTCTTTGTCGGCAGGAACCGGATTCTTAACAACTGAAGCCTTAACACCTTTAGGCCCCTGACTAACAGTTTCTGTGTCTGCCCTAGGACTCTTAAAAAGATACTTATGAGCTTCAGGCACCCTGTAATACCTATCCGGCTTAACAGGAGCAGGAGGCAAAGAATCAGGATTAAGAGAAGCCTCTGTAAAAACATCTTCAACTACATCCAAAACAGGAGGTATAGCCAAAGGCCTATGCTGGGGTAAAAACAAAAATTCCCTAAGCCTTTTCCTGGAATCAGAGAAGTCCTGACCTTCCCACTTGAAATGCTCCCTCATGGAATGAAGAGTTTCTGAAAAAGAAAAATCCTCAGGAGGAGAAGCAGAAGGAGTAGAATCATCTACATCAGAATCAGAATAAGGAGAGTACTCCTGCAAGTCTTCAGCCGAAGACTCTGAAACATCTGAAGCCTGCTCAAAACCCCCCAGCTCAGGCTCCATCCTAGGTCTCTTATCAGGAGGGGGCATAGAACCCCTAATCAAAGTAATCAAATCTTCTGCCATTTTAAGCATATGCTTCTTGGGCACAGTACCTGAAGAGCTAGGGGTAACACCAACTGAAGCCAAACCTGGCCTGCCCCTGGGAGAAGCCTATGAAACAGAAGGAGAGGGCCTAGCCACCCTAGGAAGGGAGGGGAGTATAGTAACCTGAGAAGCCCCCTCAGCCTGACTTGCCTCCTGAGAGGCCACATCTTGCAATAATAAGGTCTCACCCTGGGAACACAAAGAAACCTCCGGTGGAGCCACCGGCTCCACCGACACCTCTAAAGAACCGGCGTCCGGTACAGACGGTTCTTCTAGCCTAGGTTTAACTGCCTTGTCCTTGCGCTTCTTCGAAGAAGCGGGCGTCGGAGCATCCGACGGCATTTTATAATTACACCGCTTCCCAAAGACTAACCTTGCACAATCCAATCTCCTCTTTATAGTGCGTTTATTAAATCTAGCACAAGAGCGACAGCCAACAACGTCGTGCTCAGGCCCTAAGCAAGGAATACACAAAGTATGATAATCTCTATGGGGTATCTGTTTCCCACAAGAAATGCAATTATTGACTTTTTCTGACATCCGGTAAATCACTGAGGCAAGAAAAAACTAAAATATTCCCCAACGGGGTACTTAGCCAACTTTGAAATCGAAAAATCTCAGAACGCCAACCGGCACTTGCAATGCTGCTTCTGCATCGGACCATGCGGCAAAAAAGACTGAGGATATGACGTCGGTCATGCGCATTTGTACCCTGACGTCCTGATGTCAGTCAAATGCGCCTTGACCGACGTCAGCCTTTCCATTTTTCAGCATAGGATTTTCTATTACTAGGTCTCCTTGCCTCCAGAATGACATCCATCACTTGCTTACTAAGGGATAGTAACGGAGAGATCAGATAATTAGCTAGGCTGCAAGGTTCGGGGTTTGAAGATGTGGGTGCAGAATCTGGCCCTCCTGCTGGGACAGCAAGGCAGGGGTCTGAGGCAGGTACCATGGTTCCAGCAGTGTCACACTGTGCAAGAGGGTGTACCCAGTGTTGGCATGGCCAGTTTGATGCAATCAGTATTGTCCTTGGTTTGTCCTGTTTGATCTTTAGTAGCACTTTGGAGAGGAGAGTCAGAGAGGGAAAGGCATAAACTGATAGGTTTTTCCAGGTGAAGGACAAGGCATCCACTTTCCAAGCTTGTTTGTGGGGAGTCCTTGTGAAGAATTTGTCCAATTGGCAGTTCTGAGGGGAGGCAAACAGGTCCATCTCTGGGCTCCCCCATTTGTTTCTCAACATGTTGAACATCTTTGGTTCCAGTTTCCATTTGTGAGAGTCCATAAGATTTCTGCTTAGGTCGTCTGCCAGTATTATTTAGCTCGACTGGCAGGAAACTGAGCTTGTAGGTGCACTTGGTAGCTCAAGGCTGTGTTCCACAGAGCCATGGCTAATCTGCAGAGAGGGTATGAGTGGAATCCCCCCTGCTTGTTTATGTACCACATAACAGTGGTGTTGTCCATCTTTACCAATAATTGTCCTGGAAGAATGTGGTCCTTAAAGGCTGTCAGAGAATTCTGTACAGCTAACATTTTTTTTTTTTGATTGATATGCAGGTGCATTTGATTTGGGTTCCATTTGCCCTGAATGCACTGCCCTGCCAAGTGAGCTCCCCATGCATAGTCTGATCAGTCAGTTGTTAGGGTTTGGGCGGCAGGGGGTAGAGTGAATGGCAGTCCCTTCTTTTGGTGGCAGGCCTCTGCCCACCAAAGGAACTCTTATCTTTAGACAAAGTATGATGGGAATCATTGACTCAAGGTCCTGAGAATGTTGACACCATAGGATTTTTTAGATCCCATTTTAACTTCCTCATATGCGGTCTTGTATATGGAATCAGTAGTATGCAAGAGGCCACGAACCCCAGGGCTTGCAGTATTTTCCTTGCAGACAGCTGGTTCTTTGTGGCCAGTAGTTTGAAGTAGGCTGTCAAATTAACTTTTTTCTCTGGTGTGAGGTAGGCCATCGAGGAAGTTGTATTCCAGCCTGCACCCAGGATTACAATTTGCTGACGGGGTACTGGACATATTTCTTTTCGTTTATGGTGTACTCCAGAAAAGCTAGTAATTTCTTTACAAATGCCAGATGATTTATTAGTATGCCTTGGCTTTCTACCTGAATTAGACAATCGTCCAGGTATGGGTATATTTGAATATTTCTTTGTCTGTATAATGCAATGACTGGAGTTAGGCACTTTGTGAATACCCTGGGCACAGTAGATAAGCCAAAGGGCAGTGCAAAGAACTGATAATGCATGCAGCCTGCTCTGAAGCGTAGGTACCTTCTGCAAGACACCCTTATTGGGATGTGCAGGTAGACTTCCTTTAAAGCCAGTGTTGCCAACCAGGCATTTTTGCCTAGCATGGGAAACAGCTGATGAAAAGTTAGCATTTTGAATTTTATGATTTCCAAAAAGGTGTTTAGGATAGACAGGCCCAGAATAGGACGGCAGGAATGGTCTTTTCTGGGTATCAGGAAAAGTCTTGAGTAGAAACCTTGCCCCCATTCTTCTACTGCGACGGGCTGAATAGCCCTGATGCTTAGAAGACAGAGAACTTGCCTTTGAGCCTCTGCCCACTGATTTGTGGGAAGGTCTGGCCAACCGTTTGGGGTTGGTAAGGAGTGGAAGTGGAATCTGTATCCTTGGGAAAATATATTTAAAAAACATTTGTCTTGGATAATGAGTTCCCATTTTTGTGAATGCAGGGCGATCTTTCCCCCTACAGGAACAGTCAGTTGAGCAGGGCTTGGAAGGTTTAAAATTAAGTCATGGTGACAGTTTACCATAAGGGGGTGTCTTACTACCAGTTTTGGAAGTGGGAGCCTCCCAATGCTTAGGCCTGTGAGTACCTTGGGACTGAAGCCTGGGTGTTCTGTTGGTTCTGGGTTTGGACTGAGAAGGCCTGGAAGAGGCAGGAAAAGACCAATTCTTAGAAGTCCAATGCCTACTAAATCTGGGAGGCTGTACTTGCAGGAAATCTTAAACAGTTTGCATAGATTTAGCTTTTTCCTCCATCTTTTTAAGTACTTCTGCTTTGTTGCCAAACAGGCGGTCTTGGTTTAAGGGAGCATCCAGTAATTTAGCTTTAACATGATCTGGCAAGGATTTCTCCTTAAGCCAGGCATGCTTTTTAAGTACAGATCCAGTGACAGCAGCCCTGCAAGATATCTCTAATGAATCAAAACCACATTGCAATATTTGTTTTCCAACTTGTTCAGCAGAATCCATTAAATCCTGTAATTCTTTATTTTCAGCAGCCAGGAATCAACATCAAAGCTGATGCTTTAACATATGAAACTGGCAGTTTAAGGCCCTAATGGCCAAAGTTGCAGAAGTGTATACCCTCTTACCCCATCTACCCAGGTCCCTGGAATCTCTATCAGAGGGGGTAGGGTTTTTGGCAGTAGTAGCCTTAATGACCTTGGGTCCCTGTGAAATGGTCACAGGATCCGCAGTAGGATTTTTAAAAATGAACTTGTGAGAGTCAGGTACCCTGTAATACCAGTCAGGATTTCTAGGAGCAGGAGGTCAGGAGCCAGGATAGATTCCGAGAAGGCATCATCTACAATGTCCAGTACAGGAGGGATGGCTAATGGCCTGTTTTGAGGTAGGAGTAAAAATTCCCTAAGCCTTTTTGGAGTCAGAATAATCCTGGCTTTTCCAGCGGAAATGCTCCCTAAGAGTATGCAAGGTTTCACCAAAAGAGAAATCCTCTGGAGGGGAAAGCAGAGGGAATGGAGTCCTCTGCATCAGAATCCTCATAGATAGATAAGGGCAACTCCTGGTCATCAGAGAAAACAAAAATTTCAGAATCCTGATCAAAAGAATGAGAAGGAATATCAGTCCTAGGTCTCAGAGGGAGAAGGGTGGCTTTCCCTGATTACAGTAATAAGGTCTTCAGCCATTCTTATGTTTTTAGGCACAGGGGGCTGACCAAGCGATCTGGGCGTTTTTTTAGGCATTAATCGAGTTTTAGGCCTTGAAGAAGATGATGGCGTCTGTTTAATATGCAAGTCAGTAGACTTGAACACAGCCTCAGAAGCAGATGCCTGCACAGCGGCTCCGGACCCACACAAGGTAGACACATCCGCAGGTTCCACAGGTGAAGAAGCATCTCACGGCATACTAGACTCCGAACATGTCTCAGTAGAAGCCTGCGAATCTGAAGTAGCGGGGTATCAGGGGCTGGGAAAGCGCCTGACTGAGTACTGGCGAACTGGCGACTAGCTTTAGAGAAGCGTCGTCGGCAGCTTTGGACCTATGCAATCTGTCTTTATCTTTACGTTTTTCTGGTATGTCGGTAGTCGGGCGGCTCACCGAAGCCATTCCTGGATAATTGAACCGAGTACCAAAATATTTAGATGCAAAAATGAATAGACAACGAATAGTACGGGGGTTGAATAAGGCACAAAACTGACAGAGAGGTACATCGTGGTCTGGGCCTAGGCAAGGAATGCAGTACAAATGAAAATCTTTGAGGTATTTGCTTTCCACAAGAAATACAATTGTTAACTTTTACTGACATTGAATTAGAACAAGAAAAAGGAACCTCAATGGGGTACTTAGCTTGACTGCTTCGGATCTGAAACTCGAAAACGAATATTTCAGGAGTCGGCCGACTGGCACTTGGAAACCGCTTCTGCTTCGGACACCGCACGGCAAAAAAGATTGGTGTAATGGCGTCGGCTGCATGCTTTATACCCCTGACTACCTGGCATCATATGCAAGATGAGACCGCAACCAACGCAGGACCCAAGACTTTGATAATCAGGCCGACTGAGGGCTACCTGCAAGCAGATAACCCAAATGTGATGACTGCAACAGTGAAACGCAGAGAACATAGAGGATGTTTTTTGCCCACAGAAGGAGGGGTTGAAGCCCCCAATGCAAAAATAGCCTCCAAAAAGGGAGAAGGAAGCAAGCCCTTGAGTATCAACTTATTTTGCCTTTCATTCAGCGTTCCCTGACGGAAACTGGAACAAATATCACAGGGAGGTTTCTAGGATAAGTGCGAAACCCACAAACAATACACACATTCCATATGCAGATCGCTATTAGATAATTTACCACTACAAGAAGAGCAGTTTTTAAAACCTGTAGTCCCTTTCCTTTTAGACATGACATAAAAAAACAGAAGCACTAAACTCAGAAGGAAAGTTAGAGAGACAGAGGGAAATACCAACCATGGTACTGGGAATACCACAAGGGTAAAGAAGGCAAATACCAACAATGGTACTAGAAAAGAGATACCTATGGGTAGAGCTGAGTGAGAAATTAGAGAAAATAAATAATTTGGCAAGAAAAAAACTCACAAATACATAAAATTTTGAAAAATATACACTTGGCTGGAGAGCTCGGTGAAACGCTGCTATATGGCTGTGCGGCAACAAGATCTGAGGTAATTGAGTGAAGGGCATTGTGGGTAGCAGCTTAGCTCGAGAGTTTTTGGTGCACGCAAGCTTGGTATAAGGCCGACTGGGTTCCGAGGGCTCAGAACCAAACCCATCAGTGATGAATAGGAAGATGATTAACAACTTCAGATTACTACATTACATCTGCATGAGGAAGGCAGACATCTCTGTTCTTACACAAAAAAGAAAACCCCTTCCATTTGGGTAAGTTTGGTGCTCTAGTAGAGTTTTCTTCATTCTCTCAGGACAAACAGCACTTCTGTACAATAGTTTGCATTATTTGAGGTCAAAAAACATCCCTCAGTGGTGACAGAGTGGTCAGGTGAGGATGAAAGACGCCTACAACTGGGTACGGACATCACCTGTGGACCAATGTAATATCTCCCCTCACTGAGAATCAAGAGGAGTGGAGAAAGTACAGCTGTGTACACTTGCCATTAATGTAGATGTTAAGAGTGCATTCACTACTGCAGTCCTAACTGATAGGCAAGGGCTACCATGGCAGGAAATTCTAGCCTGACTACCAGAAAATTTCCTCCCCCTCCAGAAGCTGGTGGGCACCAGGACAGATGTCAAGATATCCCAGTATAAAGGGAATCAGCTGGCACCATAACTTCAGTACTTTCTTTCCCCAATAGCAAGGTGCTCCTAGCTGGTCCCTAAAATAAAGGGCTTTAGCATCAGGAAACATCAGTTTGGAACTTTAAGGCTAATCCAGAGGAGGGCAAACAACCTGGATATAAAAAGGAAAACGGTCACCCCAATCTTTAAGGCAAGAGAGTGCTGTTTTCATGTTTCCATGTCACAGTCCTAACTAATGAGATGATTCCCAAAGCTGATAAGGGGGTGGATGGAGAATTTTAAGGAAGGGATAGGATGCCCTGCAAAACTACAGTGGCAAACCCATCTCTAGACTTGGAGAAAGTTTGAAGGTGATAGTGTTTGGTGAAGGTATGTACAGAGGACCAAACAGATACTTCTAAAATGTCCTTAGTAGCCACCCCTTTACAAAAGGCAGTAGACATAGTGGTAAGCTCTAGTGGAGTGTGACTGACAAGAGTTTGGTGACTTTCCCACAAAGGTTGTAGCAAAACAAAATAACGTGGGAGATCAATTAGTTGGTTTAAAAAACTATCTTCCTTCAGAGTTAAGGCCACAAAAAGCTGGTCAGATTTTCTGACCTTTTTTAATTCTGTCCTGGTAGCAACACAGTTGTCTATGCATTTCCGAGTGGAAGATTCTTACCCCTTTATTTTGACAGAAAAGAAGGTAGGTGGATGGCCCCTTTCAAATAGATCTCTAACCACTTTAGGCATAAAGGAGGGGTCGGTCAGAGTGGATCTGGATGAAAGGTTCTAAATGCGCAAGGGCCAGAAACTGACAGTCTTCTAGTTAAAGTAACTGCCAGCCAAAAAAAAAAAAAAGTCTTCCAGGTCAAGAACTTGATGTCTACAAAGACGGCTGGCTTGAAAAGGAGGAGGATGAGCTTTTCCAAAATGAAACTTGGATCTCATGAAGGAACAGATTTTCTCTGGAGTCAAATGTGAACTCCTCCTCTCAGGAACAGTTTCTTGACTGGGTGGGAAAAAAAAAAGAGGTTGACAGCAGAAATGGCTGAAGCATGAATTTTAATATAGGAATGAGTAAACCCTTTGTTAGAAAATTGTGATAAGAGAAGATCAGAGGAATCTGAGTGAAGGTTATGTCCCTTTTGTCTGCACCACACAAATTTTTCCACTTAGCGGAGTAATATCTTCTTGCACCAGGTCTCCTGGCTTCTTTAAGAATGACCAGGACTTGTTTAGCAAAGGATGTCCCCATCCAGGCAATCAAACTATCATCTAAGCTGTCGATTTATTGTGTTCAGGTTGGGGTGTATGATACTGCCCTTGATCTTGGTCAACAGGTCCACCTTGTAGGTGCAGCAGCCATGGCTCCTTCTTGCGGAGACTGTGCAATAGGGCAGTGCTGCCTTGGCCAATCTGGGGCTATTAGAAAGACCCTTATTTTCAGTAGGGAGCAAGGGTATTGGAGGGGAACTATATAAAAACAGATCTGTCTAAGGGAAGGAGAAGGCATCTTGTCCTCCAGGCGGAGTTGGTTTTGGCCCTCGAGCAATACTTTTCAAGTGAGAATTTCCTTTTGTGGCAAAAAGATCCATCTCTGGCACACCTCATTCTTTGCCTATGCCGAGAAAAACCTCCAGAAGCAAATGCCACTCACGATGGCCTGACAGACTCCTGCTTTGATGATCTGCAAGTCAAGTTCTTTCTCCTGGTAGGTACCCAAGCTATGAGGTGCAGACCTAGGGAGTTTACAGTTTCCCAAGGTTATGAGCAGGAGGGAGGGAATCCAGCTTCAAGGAAGAGTCCTGAAAGACGTCATCCACAACCTCCAAAAACAGGTGGAATGGCAAGAATTTAAGTTCAGGGAGGTTGAGAAATTCTCTTAATCTTTTCTTGTACTGGGGGTAATCCTGAGCTTCCCACTGGAAATGTTCTCTCAAAGTGTGCAGGGTTTCCACTAAAGATAAATCCTCAAGAGGGGAAGAAAAAGCAAGGTTCTTCTCAGACTCTGTCTTTATCTTCACAGGATGCCATGGAAGGGTCCTCTTCATAACAGAATCCTCCAGGTCAGAATCTTCAACGGATTCCAAAGGGCCAGAAAAAGGCTTCTGGATGGGGGATCCCTCTCTCTCTCTCTTTTATTTCGGGAGGATTCAGTTGGGGCTGCCTGCCTCTAACAAGGGAAATAAGGTCCTCAAAAAATCTTACAAGGTCCTGCTGATATGCCTGTGAGTGGAAGCCAGGAGGCCTACAGAGGAAGCTACATTCTTAGGAGTATGTCTCAGTTTAGGCCTAGCAATATTCAAAGCAGAGACGCTTAGTCTCACTAGGTAGACTGGTTGCTGCCATGATCTGGCATCACGCAAGCATGTTGTTGGCTGTACCATGGTTGTTGAAAGCAGAGACCTGCAAAGCGCTCCTGGACCAAACAGATTAACTGAGTCCTAAGGCTTCAATTGATGTTGAGGGACCAGATGGCCCATCGGACCCTGAACAGGTCTCAATAGAGGCCTGTGCCACCACCTTGGTTGCAGAATGGGGCTGTGGTAGCATATCCCCTTCAGTGATAAGCCTGGGAAGACTGGACGATGGAAAGACAGTCGGACACCCTAAGCCTAGGGAGTTTTTCCTTCTCCCTTTTGGCTTCAGATCACCTGGCAAACACCATAACATGTGGAAGACCTGATGATTCGCTGATGTGCCTAGCTAAAATCTCAGCCCTACATTTAATGGTTTTACTATCAAATCAGGCACAGAAATGACAGCTGGGAAAGTACAGTTTTGTACCTACCATAAATGTAGATGTCCAAGAGACATGCAACTGCAGTCATAACATGTGGGTTGTCCTGCCTCAGGCAGCCCTCGGTCGGCCGGATTCCAAAGTCTGGGTCCGACGTCGGCTGATGTCGCACTTCTCTCCGACGTCAGAGCGGCTGGAGTATATAAGCATCAGCCGACGCCATTTTCTTCAGTGTTTCTTGCCCCAGATGCCAGGTGCCCTCCAAGGAAGGCCTCTTGCTGAGGTAATTGCCAATAGAAAAGCTGTTTTCCATGAGAGAAATTGCAAGTCAACTGAAGCTGCTGGCTCAAAAGGAGGTAGAGTCAGTTTTTCTAAGACAAAATTGAGGTCCCAGGCTGGAACTGGGGCCTTTCTTGGTGGCTTAATGTTCTTGATTTCCCTGAGAAATTGTCTTAGTAAGGGGTGAGAAAAAACAGAAGGATCAGTGTTGTATCTAGCTGAAATGGCAGATGCATGTATTTTTATTGATGAATATGAGAGGCCACTCTAACATATCTGCCAAATATTCCAAGATAAGTGGGATGTTCAGTAATGATGCATCATGCCCTTTGCTGGTATTCCAATTGCTGAATCTTTTCCACTTGGCTAAGTAGACCTTTCTGGTGGACGGTCTTAGAGTCTCTGTTAGTATCCGCTGAACTTCCTTAGAGAGAGGCAAGTTGAATTTATTTATGGGATCTCCCAGGCTGTTAGCTGCAGAGTCTGAAGGTTTGGATGCAGAGTTTTGAAATTGTGCTGAGTCAAAAGTAGAGGCCACTGAGGGAGGGCCCACCTCCTGGTGTGACATATGCTCCGTAGTAGTGGGTACCAGTGTTGTCTTGGCCAATCCGGAGCTATTATGATTCCCTTGGGCTTCTCTGCTTTGATCTTTAGTAATACTGAGGTCATCAGTGGCAGAGGTGGGAATACATAGATTGCTAGGGAGCTCCAGTTGAATGAAAGAGCATCTATTTTCCAAGCCTTTGGATGGTATGTCCTTGTGCAAAATTTTGGTAGTAGATGATTGAGGTGAGAGGCAAATAGGTCCACTTCTGGCTTGCCCATGTCGAAGTGAGTTGTCTGAAAGCCTTCGGATGCAACCTCCACTCGTGTGGATTTGTGAAATTCCTGCTTAGGCTGTCCAACACATTGTCTTTTCCTGGAACAAACTGTGATTGTAACTGGATGTTTAGACTCAGTGATTTCTCCCAAAGCTGCATTGTCAGTCTGCAAAGGGGATAAGAGTGAGTGCCCCCATGCTTGTTTATGTACCACATCACAGTGGTGTTGTCTGTCCGTATCATTAAGTGACCTTGCTGGAGTTGGTTTTGAAAAGCCTCGATAGCATACATTACTGCCAGCATTTCCTTTTGATTTATATGCAGATGTGTTTCCTTTGGAGACCACTGTCCTTGTATACATCTGCCTTCCATGTGCGCCCCCCATCCGAGGTCTGAGGCGTCTGTAGTCATGGTCTGTGTTATCTGTGGTTTTTTGAATGACAAACCTGTGTTTTCCTTGCTCACCGAAGCCCACCACAGGAATTCCTTTTGTAAGCATGGGATGAGTGGTATGATTGTCTCCAAGTTGTTGCTGTGCTGAGACCAAACGCTTTTTAGGTACCACTGAAGCTTTCTCATGTGTAGTTTTGCTAATGGAACCAGTAGAATGCAGGATGCCATGTAACCCAGGGCTATAGGAATCTCCTTGCAGTCATCTGGGTGAGTTTTGCTAAATCTTTGAAGTATTGAGTTAACTTCTCTTGCTCGTCTTCTGTCAGGTAAGCCATTTGAGAGGCTGTGTCTAGTTTGGCTCCTAAGAAGATTATTTGCTGGGATGGTTGCAGTCTTGACTTTTGGAAGTTGACTGTGTATCCCAGAGCTTGAAGTAATCGTATGACATATTCCAGATTTTTTGTCAACATCAGTTTGTCGTCCGCTTGTATGAGGCAGTCGTCCAGGTACGGGTAAATTTGTATACCCTGGAGCCTGCAATGAGCAATTACTGAAGCCAGGCATTTTGTAAACACTCTGGGCACAGTAGATAAGCCAAATGGCAATGCTGAGAATTGATAATGGCCCTGCAAGAAATCTGAGGTATCTTCTGCAACTGTGTCTGATATTGACATGCAGATATGCCTCCTTGAGGTCCAGAGTAATCAGCCACGACTCCTTGCCCAGCATGGGAAGGAGTTGCTGCAGAGTCAGCATTTTGAACTTTGGTACTATGAGAAAGGTGTTTAATGCGGACAAGTCCAGTATTGGTCTCCATTGAGTTTCTTTTCTTGGAACAAGGAACAGTCTTGAGTAAAATCCCTGTTCTTGTTCTTGTTGTGGAACTCTTTCTATTGCTTTCATTTGAGTTAGCAGAGAGATTTGCTTGATAGCCTCTGCCCTTTGATGTTGTGGTAGATTTGGCATGCCTTGTTTTCTTGGTAGGGTATGAAAATGAAACCTGTACCCTCGGTCTAGAATGTCCAAAATCCATTTGTCCTTTGTCAGTCTGTGCCAGTTTTCTGCAAACAGAGATAATTTTCCGCCCAAGGGAGCTTCTAGTTGTTCCCTGGTAGGCGGTAGTAGAGGTAAGTCATTGAGATTGTGGTTGTTGGGCAGGAGAAACCCTGGCCACCTCTTTGGTTTCCTGGCTGCCATTGACGTCCCCTGTAAGGGCCTCTGTATTGGCCTCTTCCTCGCCACGCCTGTTCTTACCCCTTTGAAACTTTTCTGGATTAGGAAAGGACCAGTTTTTTGAAGGCCAGTTCCTACTGAATCTGGGGGGTTGAACCTGGAGGAAATCCTTTACAGTTTGAACTGATTTTGCTTTTTCTTCGATGGTCTTTAGCACATCCTTAGCATTTGCACCAAAAAGCTTGTTCTTTTCCAAAGGTGCATCCAGAAGTTTTGCTTTTACATGATCTGGTAGAGGTTGATCTTTTAACCAAGCATGTCTTCGCATCACTGCCCCTGTCATAGCTGCCCTACATGAAGCTTCCAGTGCATCATATCCACACTGCAGGAAGTGATTGCTTACTTGCTGAGTGTTATGTACAGCTTCCTGCAAAGTCTTCCTGTCTAAAGGATCAGGAGAAGCTAGTGTTTTTTGTAAATCTTCTAAGAGATAATCCTGATATTGGAACATATGAAAAAGGCAATTTAAAGCTCTCATAGATAAAGTAGTGGAAGTGTAAACCTTTTTACCCCATCTCTCTAAAGACCTTGCCTCCCTGTTGGAGGGCAAAGGATTTTTAGAGGTGGAGACAAACTCCTTTAGGCCCCTGTGAAATAGTTTCCAAATCAACAGTATGGGCCCTGAATAAATGGGAATGAGTTTCTGGGACCCTGTAATACCTGTCTGGCTTGGCTGGTGCAGGAGGGAGAGTATCAGGGGTAGCACTAGAATCAGAATACAAATCATCCAGAACATCAAGTACAGGAGGAATAGCTAAGGGCCTGTGCTGAGGCTTCTTAAGGAAAGTCCTAAGGCGTTTCCTGGAATCAGAATATTCTTGGCCCTGCCACATGAAATGTTCCCTCATGGTGTGCAGAACTTCCCCAAAGGAAATATCCTCAGGAGGGGAGGCCGAAGGAATGGAATCTTCTGCATCTGAGTCCTCATAGGTCTGGAAGAGCTCTTCCTGGCTATCAGAGTGGACAGAGCCCTCAGAGTCTTCATCTGAAGGAGTAGGGTCAGAGGGTTCAACCCGGGGCCTTTTATCAGGAGGTGGCTGGGATGCTCTCTGGATGGGTCTGTGAACCTCTAATCATGGAAATTAAATCAGCAGCCATGGACATAATTTGTGTCTCTGGAGTCGGCTGAGGTAAGGATCTAGAAGTAATATGCTTAGTTTTGCTGGCTGCCTTAGCCCTAGTGTAGGCCTTAATAGACATGGCCATAGGAGGCCTGGCAGCTCCACGTGCAGGAGTGACCTTGTCTACAGCAATGGTCTCGGGCATCTCCTCGGTTTCGGTATCCGGAGGAAAATCTATAACTGGCGGAGTAATGTCTGGAATCGGAGTCGTCGGTACTGCGGTGTCTTCGGTTCAGAGCGGTGGAGAGACCGTCTCAGAGGGAACCGGAGCACTCGCGCTAGGTTTTGGCGTGGAGTCTGTAGTAGACGCGGGCCGAGGATGTCGGTCCCGGTCTTTTCGCTTTTTGGGAGTTTGCGATGTCGGAAGATCCGACGGCATGGTATAAGCAAATTTATTGCCGAAAAAGTCTTCAGCGAACTCCGCCCGGCGCCTGAGAGTGCGCTTGTTGAAGCGAGCACAGGCTACACAGGCCGAGATGTCGTGGTCTGGGCCCAGGCAAGGGAGGCAGTAAGAGTGGAAATCCTTATGAGGTATTTGTTTACCACAAAAAAGACAATTGTTAACTTTTTCAGTAATTTCTGACATCGGCTGAGGCAAGAAAAGGTCCCCAACGGGGTACTTAGCTTTTTTGAGGACTTCGGTATCGTAGAATACAGGAGCTGACCGACCGGCACTTGCGAACTGCTTCTGCTTCGGGCACCGCACAGCAAGAAAGACTGAAGAAAATGGCGTCGGCTGATGCTTATATACTCCAGCCGCTCTGACGTCGGAGAGAAGTGCGACATCAACAGACGTCGGACCCAGGCCGACCGAGGGCTGCCTGAGGCAGGACAACCCACATGTTATGACTGCAGTTGCATTCTTGAAGGACATCAGATCTATCTCCAGCATGCCCCATGCCTTTACTATGAGTTGGAAGATGTCTGGGTGCAGCATCCATTCGTGTGCATCCATGGTGGTTCTGCTTAAGCTGTCTGCCAGTGTGTTCTCTTTTCCTGGCACGAACTGTGACTGTAGTTGGATATTGAGTTTCAGGCATAGTTCCCATAGATTCATAGCCAGCCGGCATAGAGGGTAGGAGTGTGTGCCTCCCTGCTTGTTTATATACCACATGACTGTGGTGTTGTCTGTCCTTATCAACAGGTGGCCTTGATGGAGGAAGGGTTTGAAAACTTCGATTGCATGCATCACTGCCAGCATTTCCTTTTGGTTTATGTGCATGCGTAGCTGCCCCCGAGACCATAGGCCTTGGATACATTTGCCCTCCATGTGTGCTCCCCATCCTCGGTCTGAAGCGTCCGTGGTGATGGTTTGTTTTGTTTTTGGTTTGTTGAAAGGCAACCCTCTGTTGGACTGGCAGGCCTGAGCCCACCACAGAAACTCCTTTTGAAGGCAGGGAATGATTGGTATCAAAGTTTCTAAACTGTGACTGTGTTGAGACCATACACTCCTTAGGTACCATTGTAATTTTCTCATATGCAGCCTGGCCTGTGGTATCAGAATTATGCAGGATGCCATGTAACCCAGGGCCTGCAGGATTTTCCTTGCAGTAAGCTGAGTTTGTCTTGTCAGAATCATGAAGTAATCTGGAAGTTGTTTTTGTTTTTCTTCTGTGAGAAAGGCCATTTGGATGGTTGTGTCCAGATCTGCACCCAAAAAGGTTATCCTTTGGGATTTAATAAATCTTGACTTTTGGATGTTGACTGTGTATCCCAAGGCCTGTAAGCAGATGGATGGCATAGGCCAAGTCCTTTATCAAAGTTTCCTTGTTGTCCGCTTGTATAAGGCAGTCATCCAGATATGGGTAGATATGAATCCCCTGAAGTCTGCAGTGTGCAATTACTGATGCCAGGCATTTCGTGAATACTCTGGGCACAGTAGGTAAGCCAAAGGGCAATGCTGAGAATTGATAATGCTCTGATCCTGCAAGAAATCTGACGTGTCTTCTGCAACTTGGTCGAATAGGGACGTGCAGGTATGCCTCCTTGAGATCTAGAGTCACCAGCCAAGACTCCTTGCCCAACATGGGAAGAAGTTGCTGTAGGGTCAGCATCTTGAATTTTGGCACAATGAGGTAAGTATTCAGTGCGGACAGGTCTAGTACAGGCCTCCATTGATTTTCCTTTCTTGGTACAAGGAATAGTCTGGAGTAAAATCCTTGGCCTTGTTCTGGAAGTGGTACCTTTTCTATAGCTTTCATTTGAAGCAAGTTGTTGATCTGCTTTAAAGCCTCTGCCCTCTGATTTGGTGGTAGGTTTGGCATTCCGTTTCTTTTTGGCAAAGTGTGGAAGTGAAACCTGTATCCTTTGTCTATTATTTGCAGTGTCCATGTGTCCCTTGTAATGAAATGCCAGTTTTTTGAAAATAAAGCAAGCTTTCCGCCCAAGAGTGCTTCCAGCTGAGCCATGGTAGGCGGAATCAGAGTAAAGTCATTGAGCCTGTCCTGGTGTAGTAGTAGTAGTTGTTGCTGCTGTTGCACTACTCCTCTGGTTGGCAGGCTGCCACTGACGGCCTCTGTAGGAGCCCTTCGATTGGCCTCTGCCTCTGGGGCGTCTGTTCCTGCCTCTCTGGGCTCTGTCAGAGTCTGGAAAGGACCAATTTTTAGTAGGCCAGTTTCTGCTGAATCTCGGTGGTTGTACTTGCAGGAAATCCTTAACTGTTTGCACAGATTTTGCCTTTTCTTCAAACTTTAAGACCTCCTGAGCAGAGGAGCCAAATAAATTTTGTTTCTCCATTGGAGCATCCAGGAGTTTTGCTTTAACATGGTCTGGTAAAGATTGTTCCTTCAGCCAGGCATGCCTGCGAATAACTGCCCCAGTCATAGCTGATCTAAATGAAGCCTCCAATGCATCATAGCCACATTTTAAGAAATGATTACTAACCTGCTGTGAGTCGTGTATCAAATCCTGTAGGGATTTACAGTCAAGAGGTTCAGTAGAAGAAAGTTTCTTATTCATTTCATCTAACAAATACTCTTGGTACTGTATCATATGAAATTGACAATTTAATGCCCTGACAGAGTTGCAGAAGTATATACCTTCTTTCCCCATCTCTCTAAAGCTCTAGACTCTCTTTCAGAGGGTAGAGGATTTTTGGCAGTGGCGGCCGCAACCCCTTTAGGGCCCTGAGAAATAGTTTCTGGGTCTGCAGAATGGGCTTTATACAGATGGAAATGTGAATCCGGCATCCTGTAGTATCTATCAGGTTTGGCAGGGGCCGGAGGGAGAGTATCAGGGGCTGTACTAACATCATTGTACACATCATCAATTACATTCAAAACAGGAGGTATAGCAAAGGGCCTATGTTGAGGCAAATGTAAAAAGGTCCTTAATCTTTTTCTAGAATCAGAGAATTCCTGACCTTGCCATTGAAAATGCTCTCTCATGGAGTGTAGAGTCTCACCAAAAGAAAACTCTTCAGGAGGGGAAGCCGAAGGGATAGATTCTTCAGCATCAGAATCCTCATAGGGCGAATAGGCCTCCTCCTGGTGGTCTGACAACTCAGATCCATCCGTGGAGTCATCTGAAGAATGTGGGTCAGAGGGATCAGTCCTGGGCCTTTTGTCTGGTGGAGGGTGAGAGGCCCTGTCCGGGTGAGGTTGTGAACCTCTAATCAAAGAAATAAGGTCCTCTGCAAGGCTGAGGATCTGGGAACTAGAGGAAGGCCTCTGGGAGGTAGTCTTGGAAGGCAAAGTTTTAGAAAGTTTTGCAGCTTTAGCCCTAGAGAAGGCCTTGATTGACATGGAAGCAGGGGGCCTAGCTGCCCCACGTGCTGGAGTAGAAATGTCCAAAGGTATGGTGTCGGACATTTCCTGGACACTGGTCTCGGTAGGTAATTCGGTAGCCGACTCAGCCGGGGCCTCCCGGGCCGCAGTGGTTGGTTGAATGGATTCAGAAGAAGGAATCTCCGAGGACTCTGTTTCGGCCGAAACAGAGACACTCGCGGTAGGCCTTACCGTGGTTTCAGCCGATACCGCGGGGCGCGAGTGTCGGTCCTTGTCCTTCCGTTTTTTCACCAAATGCGAAGTCGGAGTCTCCGACGGCATTTTATATGCAAAAGTAGCCCCAAAAAATTCCTCTGCAAACTCCGACCGACGTCTAAGAGTTCGTCGGTTGAAGGAAGCACAGGCTGAACAGGACGATACGTCGTGGTCTGGGCCTAAGCAAGGAAGGCAGTAGGAATGGAAATTCTTATGAGGTATTTGTTTCCCACAAGTTAAACAATTATTTACTTTGTCTGACATTGGCTGAGGCAAGAAAGAGTCCCCAACGGGTTACTTAGCTTTTTCGAAGTCTTAGGTAGCTGAATTCACTGGATCTGACCGACCGGCACTTGCGAACAGCTTATGCTTCGGGCACCGCGTGGCAAGAAAGACTGAGGAAAATGGCGTCGGCTGATGCTTTTATACCCCAGACGCTCTGACGTCGGGGAAGGTGCGACATCAGCCGAGGCCAGACCCAGACTTTGGAATCCGGCCGACCGAAGGGCTGCCTGAGGCAGGACAACCCATATGTTATGACTGCAGATGCATCCTTGAAGGACATCATCCCATTTCTCCAACATGATAAATGGAAATGGCAGCCAGCTAAACTCGGACAGTGGCTGCAGCTGTCCCTTGGTTAAAAGTTTCAGCTAGAAATTCAAGGATCTTCGAAATGGGTACTGTAAAAGGATAAATATAATTTTTGACAGCCCAACAAGATAACCTCTTCCATTTGCTAGCATAGACTTCTTGTAAATTTATGCAAAGAAATCAAAATGCACCTAACTGCTGGGGAAATGTCAGGAAGCCTGACTAAGACGGGAAGTGGAGAAACCAAGATGTCAGCTTGAGGGTCTGAATAGAAGGGTGGAGCATACCTGATTGATGAACCAGATCTGGAACTGGGTCCAGGATCCAAGGCTCCTCCTGGAGATGGGGCCATAGGAAGGGGAACCAGATCTGACGAGGCCAGTAAGGGACGAGGAGGATTAGTTTGCAACCCAAAGATATTGCTTTCTGAAGAAGTTTGGGTATTAGTGGGAACAGGGGAAAGGCATAAAGTCCCGGGGGCCAATCGTGAACAAGTGCATCCCTGAGTGACTGTCCCACAGGGGGGCTAGGGCAAAACAGCTGTTGCATTTAGTATTGATGGACATGGCAATAAGGTCGCAGCAAGGCTGGCCCCACTTGCGAAAAATTTGGTTCGCAATTTCCAGCTTCAGGGACCACTCGTGTGGCATCAGAATTGCCCTGCTTAGCTTGACCGCTATCACTTTGGATTTCCCCGGAATGTGCATCGCAATCTAAAGCGTTGAGAAGACACTGTCCATTGCCATACTCTTAGAGCCTCTTGACAACGGGCAAGATCTGGTTCCCCCATGTTTGTTGATGTACCACACTACGAACCTGTCTGTTTGAATTGCAATCGTCCCCATAGGAAGAGAGCTCAGGAGTGCTTGCAGCGCCAGTAGCACTGCTCTCATCGTTAGGATGTTGATATGCAAGTGGTACTCTTACTGCTGCCAAGTTCCTTGAACATTCTGTCCCAGACAATGCCCCCCAACCCTATCTGGGAAGCATTCATGGTAACTGTGGCTACCGGTTGGGGGGAGGACAAACGGCCTATCATTCCCTGCGTAGACTGAAGCCGCCATTGTAGATCCTTCTTGCAGGTCTCCATGATGAGAATTTCGTGTGACATGGGTAGATCCTACATGGACCACTGAGCAAAGAGAAGCCACTGTAATATCCTCATATGGAAGCGTGCCAAGGGAAAAAGTAGTTATGTACTTACCACATTCCATGTGACTTGTTCATCTCGCTTTCATTCTTACACATGGGTTCGGAGCCGATCGGCTCTGAGTCGGCCGCTTTACTAGCTGAAGATCTCAAAGTAGCTCGAGGTCAGGTCCCTATCCCAAGATGCTCTCTGACCTACCTCAGATCTAGTTTGCTAAACCCAGCATGCAACAGAAATAAACTTAACATATACTCCAACTGGAGCAAGAAGTCACAGAACAAGATCCACCAGACCCCAAATCTACTCGTTCTTCGAGACCCTGGAGGGGGAAGGCGGGTAGGAATGTAAGAATGAAGGTGAGATGAACAACTCACATGGAATGTTATGGTAAGTACATAACTTCTTTATGTGAAGTTGTTCAATCTCGCCGTTCATTCTTGCACATGGATAGCGTCTCAAGCACCCTAAATCCTGGGTGGCTCAGGAGAGTATATTCCTGACGACAGTGGAACCAAAGGAAGCCCTGGTCCCTGGAGGCCCTGTCCACTTTGTAATGAGTGATAAAGGTATGCAGCTTAGACCAAGTGGCAGCTGCACATAGTGTCCAAAGGCAATCGAGCCACATAAGCAGAAGTGGAAACAGCTCTAGTGGAATGTGCTTTCACGCCATGCTCTAATGGTTGGCTCGCTGAGGAGTATATAAATTTAATGCAATCAGTTAACCATTTGGAAAGGTAACTTTAGAGATGGATAACCCGGTCTTAGTGTCAGCATGAGACACAGAGTTGTTCAGATCTTCTAAATTCCTTTGTCCTGTCCAAATAGAATCTCAATTGTCTGTGAACATCAAGTTTATGCAACATGTACTCCAGCTTATTAGAATGGTTACTAAAAAAGGTTGGAAGTTCAATAGCTCGATTCAGGTTAGTCTCGGAACACACCTTTGGAAGGAATGAAGTATTAGTCCTTAGTGATACTCTGTCAGGGTGAAAAGTACAGTTTTATACCTACCATAAATGTAGATGTTCGAGGATCCACATTGCTGCAGTCCTAACTATCGGGTAGTCCGCTGTCCAGTCGGCCCGAATACCAAAGTATATGGCTGATGTCGGTCAAGGCGCATTAGACTGACGTCAGTACGTCAGGGTACTAATGCGCATGACCGACGTCATTTCCTCAGTCTTTTCTTGCCCCAGATGTCAGAAGACCCTAAAAAGACAAGGCCAAAACCAAAAACTCCAAACATACCTGCACCAAAAATATGTACAATATATACAAAAGTACCAGAATATAACCTCACCTACACAACCACCCCTAAACACAGAGGGAAGGAGGGAGGTAAATTGGACTGCAGCAATGTGGATCCTCGAACATCTACATTTATGGTAGGTACAAAACTGTACTATGTTCTTCATTCCACATTGCTGCAGTCCTAACTATTGGGTAGAATCCCAAAGCAGAGGTAAGGGAGGCTGGCAAATCACAAGGAAGCAGGAGCTGACAACATGCCTTGCAAAATAGCTGTGGCAAAACCAGCCCTAGACTTACAGTAGAGAGGAAGGTGGTAATGCTTAGAGAAAGTATGCACTGAACTCCAAGTAGCTGCCTCCAAAATATCCTTAGTTGCCACCCCCCTTAGAAATGCTGTTGAAGTGGCAGTAGCCCTAGTGGAATGAGGCCTAATCCCAGCTGGAATCTCCTTGCCATGATGGGAATAACAAAATGCAATGCAAAACCCAATCCACCTAGAAATAGTTTGTTTTGACACAGGCTTGCCCTGCGAACACAAAGCAAAAGAAACAAACAACTGCTGAGACTGCCTAAAATCCTTAGTCCTGCTTAAATAATAACGCAATTGCCTGTGTACATCTAAAGCGTGCAAAATCTTTTCCCCTTTATTTTGGGGATCTGCATAAAAAGTAGGCAAATGAATAGTTTGGTTTAAAGCCACACTAGAAACCACCTTAGGCATAAAGGAAGGATTAGTACGTAATGATACCCTATCCTTATGAAAAATCAAAAAAGGCTCAACCGCCATAAGGGCCTGCAACTCAGAAACCCTTCTTGCAGAAGTAA
This sequence comes from Protopterus annectens, assembly GCF_019279795.1. NCBI lineage: Eukaryota > Metazoa > Chordata > Ceratodontiformes > Protopteridae > Protopterus > Protopterus annectens. The sequence continues at coordinate 1,576,014,985 of NC_056744.1, read as the reverse complement.
TGGCCAACAAAAAGCAGTCTTCCATGACAAGTATTTCAATTCAGCAGTAGCCGCAGGCTCAAAAGGTTGTAGAGTAAGTTTCTCCAACACAAAATTGAGATCCCAAGCAGGAGTAGGAGCTTTACGTGGGGGTCTTATATTCTTTGCCCTCTAAGAAATTGCTTGAACAAAGGATGTGAAAACAATGGTGGGTCACAATCATAGTGAGCTGAAATTGCTGCAGCATGAATCTTAATGGAAGAGAAAGACAAACCTTTGTCCAATAACTCAGTAAGATATTGAAGAGCCACACTCAAATTAGGCTCAGAAATCTCCAAATTCTTTGCTGCAGTCCAAAATAAAAATCTCTTCCATTTTTCTGCGTACACTTTCCTTGTACTAGGTCTTCTGGCTTCCATAATCACATTTAAAACTTGTTGAGGAAGTTGAGACCTGCTGTCTTTCAAAACAGAATATGCCAGGCTGTTAGATGAAGAGAGTGAAGCTTGACATTGAGCAGGTGACCGTCCCTCTGAGACAACAGGTGTGGAATCAAGGGTAAAGGCCATGGAGGCTTCCTTACCAGACTCCTCAGTAATGGGTACCAGTGCTGCCGAGGCCAATCTGGAGCTATTAAAATCATCCTTGGCTTGTCTTGTCTGACCTTTAGAATCACCTTTGGGAGAAGAGGCAGAGGTGGAAAAGCATACACATGAAGATTTTTCCAACTGAAAGAAAGAGCATCCACTTTCCAAGCTGTGTGATGAAACCTCTTTGTGCAAAACTTTGGCAGCTGGTGGTTTAGTGGAGAAGCGAACAGATCTATGTCTGGAGTTCCCCATGACACTGTCAATTTTGAAATACATGAAGATCCAGTTTCCACTCGTGGGGATCCATGATTTGTCTGCTTAACACATCTGCTAAGGAGTTCTGTGCTCGGCAGAAACCTTGCCTGAAGAGTTAGTTGCAAGCTGAGCGCAGTCTCCCATAAAATCATTGCTTGCCTGCACAATGGGTAAGAATGTGTTCCCCTTGTTTGTTGATGTACCACATGACAGTTGTGTTGTCTGTTAGAATCAACACCTGCCCTGGAAGAAGTAACTCCTTGAAAGCCATTAATGCAAACTGGACCGCTAACATCTCTTTCATGTTGATATGTAGATGCTGTAGTCTGGCAGGCCACTTGTCTTGTATCCACTTTCCATTTAGATGAGCTCCCCAAGCAATGTCTGAGGCATCTGTCGTTAGAATCTGACTCGCCTCTGGTCGGGTCACAGAGAGTCCCTTGTTTAGGTGACATTCCTGAGCCCACCACAAAAATTCCTTTTGAATGCAAGGTATTATTTGAATGACAGTGTCCAAATCCTGGCAGTGCTGTGTCCATACATTTTTGAGATACCATTGCAGCTTCCTCATATGCAGTTTGGCATTGGGAAGCACCAGAATACAAGATGCCATGAACCCTAAGGCTTGAAGGACTGTCCTTGCAGTCAGCCCGGACTGAAGAGATAGTTGATGGAAGTAACTGGAAAGATTCTTTTGTTTGTCCGGGGTTAAAAAGGCCATCTGGGCTGCTGTATTCAGTCTCACACCCAGAAAGCACATGTCTTGAGAGGGTACTAGACTGGACTTTATTTCGTTCACAGAATACCCTAGGCATCTTAGCAGTGCTATCACATATTCCAAATGCTGTAGAAGGTCTTCCTTTTCTTGAGCCAGAATCAGGCAGTCGTCCAAGTAAGGATAGATTTGAATTCCTTTTAGCCTGAAGTAAGCTATCACTGGAGCCAGAACCTTTGTGAATACTCTGGGCAGTAGATAAGCCAAAGGGCAATGCAGAGAACTGATAATGAGAATTTCCAGCTCGAAAACGCAGATACTTCCTGCAACTTAGTCTTATAGGCACATGAAGGTAAGCTTCCTTGAGATCTAAAGTTACCATCCAGTGATCTCTGCCCAGCAGAGGTAAAAGCTGTTGTAACGTCAACATTTTGAACTTGGGAATGTCCAGATAAGTGTTGAGGATAGATAAATCCAAAATTGGTCTCCACGTGTTCCCCTTCTTCGGTACTAGGAACAGGCGGGAATAAAATCCTAGGCCCCTTTCTGGCACAGGAACTGGCTGAATGGCCCCGATTTGGAGCAACAGAGAAATTTGCTTGTGAGCCTCTGTTCTTTGTAGAGGAGGAATGTCTGGCATGCCTTTGAAAGGAGGCAAGGTATGGAAATAAAACCTGTAACCATGGTGAATGATATCCAGAACCCATCTGTCTTGGGTAATTAAATCCCAATTTTCTTTGAAAAGAGACAGCCTTCCTCCCAAAGGTGCTGCCAGGCGAGAATGTACTGGCAGCTGAAAAGGCAGGTCATTGGGTCTGTTTACGAAAGGACTGACCCCTGCCCTCACCAGAAGTCTGAGCAGGTGAACTCCCTGTTCTAGGCCTAAAAGAACCTTGAGCTCTGCCCCTACCACGTCTAGACCTACCCCTAGACTGGGAATCATAAGCAGGATAAGTCCATCCCTTAGTAGGCCAATTTCTACTAAACTTCGGAGGCTGCACCTGCAAAAAATCCTTAACAGTTTGCATAGACTTAGCCTTGTCCTCCATTTTCTTTAAAACTGCTTCCACAGGTGAACCAAACAACACATCAGACTGTAAAGGAGCATCCAAAATCCTTGTCTTAACATGCTCAGCTAAATTCTGATCCCTCAACCAGGCGTGCCTACTAAGAACAGAACCAGTGGCAGCCACCCTCGAGGAGGCCTGCACAGCATCAAAACCACACTGCAAGGAATGCTTACCCACCTGTTCAGACACATGAACTAAATCCTGTAACTCTTTACACTCAATACCTTCAGCCAGAGCATCCACCTTAGACTTCAATTGTGAAAGGAGATAATTCTGATATTTTAACATATGAAACTGACAATTCAACGCCCTCATGGCTAAAGTGGAAGAAGTATACACTTTCTTTCCCCATCTATCCAAAGCCCTTGCCTCTATCAGGAGGAACAGGATTTTTAATAACAGAAGCCTTCACACCTTTAGGCCCCTGAGAGACAGTTTCCGGGTCTGCCCTAGGACTCTTAAAAAGATACTTATGGGCTTCAGGCACCCTATAGTACCTATCCGGTTTAACTGGGGCAGGAGGCAAAGAATCAGGATTCAGGGAAGCCTCTGCAAAAACATCTTCTACCACATTCAGAACAGGAGGTATAGCTAAAGGCCTATGCTGGGGTAAAAACAAGAATTCCCTAAGCCTCTTCCTGGAATCAGAGAAATCTTGACCTTCCCATTTAAAATGCTCCCTCATGGAATGCAGAGTCTCTGAACATGAAAAATCCTCAGGAGGAGAAGCTGAAGGAGTAGAATCATGCACATCAGAATCAGAATAAGGAGGAAACTCCTGCAAGTCTTCAGTCAAGACTCAGAAGCCTCGAACATTGCTCAAAACTCTCAAACTCAGGTTCCACCCTAGGCCTCTTATCAGGAGGGGGCATAGAACCTCTAATCATTGTAATCAAATCCTCTGCCATTTTTAGCATATGCTTCTTAGGCAAAGACCCTGAAACACTCGGAGAAACCCCCACTGAAGCTAAACTAGGCCTGCCTCTTAAAGAAGCCTTGGAAACAGAAGGGAGGCCCTAACCACCTTAGGAAGAGAGGGAAGAACAGCCACCTGAGAAGCCCCTTCAGCCTGGCCTACTTCCTGAGAGGACACATCCTGTAACAGTAAAGTTTCTCCCTGAGACTCCAAAGAAACTCCTGGCAGAACCTCCGGCTCCACTGAGCCTTCTAAAGAACCGACGTCCGGGACTGTCGGTTATTCCACTCTAGGCTTCGCTGCTTTGTCCTTGCGCTTTTTGGCCGAAGCGGGCGTCGGGAGCATCCGACGGCATTTTATAATTACAACGCTTCCCAAACACTAACCTGGCACAGTCTAACCTTCTCTTAATAGTGCGTTTGTTAAATCTAGCACAAGAGCGGCATCCAACAACGTCGTGCTCAGGCCCTAAACAAGGTATACACAAAGTATGGTAATCCCTATGAGGTATCTGTTTCCCACAAGAAATACAGTTATTCACTTTTTCTGACATCCGGTTAAATACTGAGGCAAGAAAAAACCAAAATATTCCCAACGGGGTACTTAGCCAACTTTGATTCGGTCTGAAACTCTGACTTCAGAAACTTTCAGAACGCCAACCTGCACTCGCAAAACTGCTTCTGCATCGGACCATGCGGCAAAAAAGACTGAGGAAATGACGTCGGTCATGCGCATTAGTACCCTGACGTACTGACGTCAGTCTAATGCGCCTTGACCGACGTCAGCCATATACTTTGGTATTCGGGCCAACTGGACAGCGGACTACCCGATAGTTAGGACTGCAGCAATGTGGAATGAAGAACATCACCAAATATGGCAAATATGGGGGGTTGATAGACCAGGCTTGAAGCTCAGACACACTATGTGCTGAGGTAATAGGCACCAAGAATTAGAAGTTATGTACTCACCATAACGTTCCATCTGAGTAGGTAGATTCATTTGTCTGCAACCTGTGGGTCTTGGATCCGATATCGGATCCGAGCCGGCAACTTGTTTCATGCTAATGGATCCGAGCTCCTAGCTCCTCCACTCACCCATAATCTCCTGCATGACCTCAGATCGAGTTTGCCGCTCAATATATACCCAAAAATGGGTATCCAACTAAAAATAGATCCGAAGAGGGCCAGGGGGAAGGAGGGGGGGATGGTTGCAGACAAATGAAGCTACCTACTCAGATGGAATGTTATGGTGAGTACATAACTTCTAAATCTGAAGTAGGGAGTTAATTTGTTAGCAACTTGTGGGACAGAGTCCCCAGCTACCTGAACCTTGGGTGGCCATCATGGAAGGATATTGCGAAGCACCGCAGAGCCAAAGGATGCTCTCCCTCTAGAAATCACGCCCAGTTTGTAGTGGTTAATAAAGGTATGAGATGAAGCCCAAGTGGCTGCCGAACAAATGTCATCCAATGGAACTCTAGACTTGAAGGCCGCAGAAGTAGAGATGGAACGAGTGGAATGTGCACGAACTCCTTCCGGTGCGGGTCTCCCAGAGGCTTGATACGCCAATAGGATACATTGAGAAATCCAGCGTGATAGAGATACTTTTGAAATTGCTTTTCCCAAATTAAATTTGGCAAAGGAAACGAACAGCTGGTCGGATTGTCTATGACCAGCTGTTCTATGAGTATAAAAGCGAAGCTGCCTATGAACATCTAATGAGTGCAGCTTGTACTCTCCCTTATTCTGATATTTAGGGAAGAAAACCGGTAAATTTATGGATTGATTTATGTTTGTTTCTGATGCTATCTTGAGAAGGGAAGAAAAGAGGGATTGATCCTGAGGTACACTCTGTCTGGGTGAAAGATCAAATAAGGAGGCTTCACAGAAAGAGCTTGAAGCTCCGAAACTCTTTTTGCTGAAGTGATGGCTACAAGGAATGCTGTTTTCCAAGACAAGAATTTGAGATCTACTGAAGCAGCGGGTTCAAAAGGTGGGGCAGTCAAGGCTTGAAGAACTAGTGAAAGATCCCATGGTGGTACGGCTTCCTTTATAGGGGGTCTAAGTAAGAAGGTGCCCTTGAGAAAGGTTTTACACAACTTGGCCGACATCAAAGGCCCTGTATCATGTCCCACATGGTAATGTGATATGGCTGCCAATTGCACTTTGACAGTTGAACAACTAGCGCCTTCCTGAAAGAGTTCGGTTAGGAAGTCTAATATAGACGGAAGAGGAGCCGTAAAGGGATCTAGATCATGATGCTCCGCCCAGATGGAGAAACGTTTCAATTTACTGCGGTACACTTTCCTGGTGGAGGGCTTATGCACTGCCACAAGGATGGCTTTGACTGGTGAAAAGATACCGGGAGTCTTAACTAGGAGTGGAACTGGAGCAACCAAGCTGTCAGTTTCAAATTGTCCAGGTTTGGGGTCGGTAAGTTCGACGGATGGGAGATGAGATCCAGACTGGGATCCAGAATACAAGGAGGATTCACAAGGTGAGACCACAGGTAAGGGAACCAAATTTGCCGAGGCCAGAATGGGGCAATGAGGATCATCCTGCTCCCCAACTGCAAGGCTTTCTGTAAGAGTTGCAGCATCAGGGGTAGAGGAGGGTAGGCATAAAGTAGACCGGGTGGCCAAGCATGCACCAGAGCGTCTTTTGGAGTTTCCCCTGGAGGGGGGATTAGAGCGAAGAAATTGCCGCATTTGGTGTTTGAGGGAGACGCAAAAAGATCGCAGCAGGGTTGCCCCCATATTGCGAATATCTGCTTCGCTACTAGTGGATTGAGAGACCACTCGTACGGGGTAAGAAGGGTGCAACTGAGTTTGTCCGCTAGGATGTTGGTCCGTCCCGGAACGTGCGTTGCAATCAGAAAGCGGTTCGTGGAGATCGCCCATTCCCACACTCTCATGGCTTCGAGGCATAGAGGGTAAGATCTGGTTCCCCCCTGTTTGTTGATGTACCAGACAACCGACATGTTGTCCGACTGAATTGCAATCGTTCCTATGGAGAGGAGATCCTGAAGTGCTTGCAATGCTTACAGCACCGCTCTCATCTCCAGAACGTTGATATGCAGGGAGGTCTCTGTATCGTTCCACGTGCCTTGGACCGTCCTGCCAGAATAATGCCCCACCCACCCGAGGCGGGAGGTGTCTGTGGTCACCGTGGCGAGAGGGGGAGAGGTGCAGAAGGGATGGCCCGTATGGAGGTCCGAGGCTTGGAGCCACCATAATAGAGCCCTCCTGCAAGCCTTGCTGATAGCAATGGGGTGGTGAAGAGGAAGGGATAGAAAAGACCATTGCACTAGAAGTGTCCATTGCAGTACCCGCATGTTCAGACGGGCGCATGGAAGGAGCGTAATCGCTGCCGCCATGGAGCCTAGTGCCCTCAGGACCAATTCCACTGGTGAAGTCTCTGATTGGAGGACAGCCCGCACATGGAGTTGCAAATTCCGGATTCTCTCGGAAGTTAGAAAGGCTCGTAGCTCGCTGGTGTGTATTCTGGCTCCTATGAATTCTATGACTTGTGTTGGGGTCAGAAGGGATTTGTCGGCATTGATGGTGATGCCTAACTGTGGGGCTAGGCGGAGAAAGAAGTCTCTGGCTGAGCAAAGTAGATGCCTTGTTGGGGCGGTCAGGAGCCAGTCGTCCAGGTACGGAAAGACCTGTATTCCCTGGAGTCTCAGGTGGGCTGCAATCACTGCTAATACCTTGGTGGACACCCTGGGGGCTGTGGTGAGGCCAAAGGGAAGGACCCTGAACTGGTAGTGACTGGCTCCCAGCCGGAAGTGGAGGAACCTCCTGGATCGTCTGTCCATTAGAATGTGGTAGTACGCATCCTTGAGGTCTACAGAGCACATCCAATTGTTCTCCCTTAGAAGGGGGAGAATAGATTGAAGAGTGACCATTCGGAATTTTTCCTTGGTTACTGACAGGTTCAAGCGGGAAAGGTCTAGAATCGGTCTGAAGTCCCCTGTCTTTTTTGGCACCAAAAAGAACCTGGAGTAGAACCCTAATCCGAGCTGGTCTTGGGGGACGGGCTGGATGGCTCTTTCTTAGCAGCAGCTGCTGAATTTCTGCGGCCTCCCTCTGATCGGGTGGTACATCGGGGAGGTTTTTGAATTTGGGGACATGGAGTAATGGTATTTTGTACCCTCTGGATATAATGCGAACCACCCAGCGGTCTGTCGTGATGGACTCCCATGCTGCTAGGTGCTCAGAGAAGCGCCCCCCGACTGCCTCCAGAGTGGAGCAGCCGGGCAACCCTTCAGGGCTGCTGCGTGGGCCGTTCAGAGAAAGGTTCTCTGGACCCAAAGTTTCTCGGAGCCCCTCTGCCCCTGGGGTGGCATCCTCCCTGTCCTCCTCTGCCACGGAAGGACTGGTTGTCCGGAGTGGGTTGGGAATGTTGCAATTTCCGGAACCACATCTTCTTCTGACCCTTTTGGTTCTTCGAAAAGGATCGCTGGGGAGCAGAGAAGCGGACTCCGACGGCAGACAACGTATTCCTGTCTTTCTCACTCTGGACAAGTGTCTCGCGAACCATTTTGTCAAAAAGGGCAGAACCATCGAAAGGGGCATTCGCAAAAGACGCTTTAAACGGCTCCGCAAAGTCACAATGACGGAGCCAGGCCTGACGTCTCATGACTAGGCATGCTCCGCTAGCCCTAGCGGCTCCCTCTGTGGCGTGGGACAATAGCCGCATAGAGGTATTTGAAATTGATCTCAGAGTGGCCATTTGGGTGGAGTACAATTGCTTGTCATCCGCCGACATGGACTCAGGAGGGGAGGCAGCATATTCTTTGATAAGATCCCGCCGCATCCTGATGACATGTGCCATATAGTTCAGAGACCTTACCGAGAAGGTCGCTGAACTGAAAACTCGCTTCCCTAAACGGTCCATCGAGCGGGACTCCTTGCTCAGTGGATGGACTGAGGGGCTCTCCTGAGCCAATTTCCTCTTCGTGGCTGCCGCCGTCAACATGGCATCTACGGGGGGGCCCTTACTCCAGTGTGATCGGTCTGAGAGGGGACTAAGTATTCTGTTCGGGCGTTTTGGTATTGGCTCCACGGTGTCCGGATCCTTCCGCGCCCTGGTGGTAATGAGGTCCACCAGGGGGTCGGCCGGAGGGGACACCCAAGAGGTAGATGGGCCTGCTTCGAATGCCTCCAGAAACACGGACTCGGAGGAAGACTTGGGGGCAGACCACCCACCTCTGATCCTCAGCATCTCCATGATGTCTCCAAAGGAGACATCCTCAGGGGGTGATCTTGGGGAGCCTTCCCCTTCCTCCAAGTCCGTGTCCTCGGTTAAGGACTCAGGGGAGTCCCATGTGCCTCCTCTTGCACTTATGCTTGCGGGGCACTTCCTCGGGGGGGGCTGTCCGAGGAGGCCTCGCCAGCAACATCTTGTTCCAATGGAACCATCTGGGACATTGAAGCAGGCTGTCCCTTTGGCCGGGTGATGGAAGCCTGGCCCAGCAGAGAGGGAGTGCAGGGAGGAGCCGAGACAAGGACCGGGGGTCCGGATGCTCTCAACAGAGCCCTCTCCACAACATCGAAAGCAGAGGGGGAACCGCTCTCTCTTGGATCCGAAAGTCAGCTCCCACTTGGATCCGATGAAGGGATCGGAACTGGCGCCGAGACCATTGGATCCGAAGGACCAGTGCGCTCCGACCTGAATGGAGCCGAAGGCACACTGAATCCCTCTGATACGAAGCTCGGGCCACGGCTCCGAGAGGTCAGATCCGACAGGCTCGAGGGCAGGGTCGGATCCGAAGTACCAAGTACTGTCGGCGCCGACCCACCCCCGACTCCAACGCTGCTCAGCTCCAAACCCGGATAGCGGGTCGGAGAAGGAGCAATAGGATGGAAAAAGGGTGTCGAGCTCCCTCCCGAAGGGGGGGGGGGGGGAGGCAAGAGCACTCCCATCTGCAGCTGGGCCTGAATGAACCTTCGCATCATCCGGTCCAAGTCTGCATCGGACATACTAAAAGTAGATTTCGAAGAGGTCACAGAGGCAGGCCTGGAATGCCACGTCGATGACCTCTATGGAGATCGGGCCTCCTCCACCTCGGGCCCTGGGGAGAAACAAGGGGATCGGAGCTGAGGAGGAGGAGACCTAGAAGCAGTGGAAGGAGAAGCCCGCTTAGCTGGCGAGGCCGAAACAGAGGTCTCGGCCCGCCGCTTGTGGTGCTTCTCCCTCCATTTCTCCCTCCTGGCCTCCCTGTCCTCCGACACTTTAGCGGGTGTTTGAGTCACGGAGGAAGGGGGGCAGGAATGGCAGCAACCACAGGCTGTGGTGGAGCCACGGGAGCAGCGGAGGCTGGAGCCGAGTCCGGGGGTAAAAGTCCCGCCAAGACCAGCTTCGACCTCCGCTCTTTCAGTGCCCTGGGGTTGAACGCTGCACAAATGGTACAGCCTGAGGTGAGGTGTTCAACCCCAAGGCACCGAACGCACCGAGTGTGGCCATCAGCTGGGGAGAGCTTATGGCCACACTCGGTACATTTAGAAAAAAAGGCTTTTGGGGCCTCAGCCATACTTAAAAAAAGTAAGTAACACACACACACAGGCCTCAAAACACAACACCAACACACACACTCTAACGACTGGCGAAGGGAGGGAAAACTACTTAAAAGAAAATATTTTTAATCTAAAGGGAACCTAACACTTACACACTTAAAAATTTTAGTGAAAAATTAAGAAAGTTGACAGAAAATAGAAACTTAACTGCCCAGTACTAGACGAGCTTACAGGAATCCAGCTATCCACAAGCGCGGCAAACTAGATCTGAGGTCATGGAGGGTTAGCAGGGGATTATGGGTGAGGGGAGGAGCTAGGAGCTCGGATCCATTAGCTTGAAACAAGTTGCCGGCTCGGATCCGATATCGGATCCAAGACCCACAGGTTGCTGACAAATGAACTCCCTACTTCAGATAAATAGCTTTCCAAGAAAGAAACTTTAAATGGCAGGATGATGCAGGCTCAAAGGGGGGAAGAATAATCTGTGACAGCACAAAATTTAGATTCCAGGGAGTAAAAGGTTGTCTAACAGGCGGCCTAAGATGAATGGTACCCTTTAAGAAGGCCCTACATAATCTGTGAGACATCAAATTAGAACCTTCAGCTCAGAGGTGAAAAGTCGAAATTGCAGCCAATTGAACTCTTATAGTGGCAGCTGCAGCACCTTCATGAAAAAGCTTAGATAGCAATTCCAGAATACTAGCAATCGGGGCAACATAAGGATCAAGGTTAGTCTGGGAGGCCCAAAAAGCAAATTGCTTCCATTTACTAGCATACAACTTTCTAGTGGAAGCTTTATGCGAAGATACAAGAAAATACTGTACCTCTGAAAAAAAGACGTGTGACCTGGCTAGGCTGGGAATCAGAGCAGCCTTTCTGAGAGAATGAAGGGAGGGATGGAGGGTCCCTGACGAATGTGTCAGCAGGTCTCAAACTGGGTCCAGAAACCAAGGTTCCTCCAGTTGATAGAGTCAAAGGAAGGGAAACCAAATCTGTCGAGGCCAAAAAGGGGCTATTAAGATTACAGTCCTTCTCAGGCTTTTGGCTTTCTATAAGAATTTCGGAATCAAGGGTGTTGGAAAGGAATATAGGAGTCCCAGGGGCCAATCTTGCACGAGTTGGGCTGTCCCCTGGCGGGGGATTCAGGGCAAAGTAGCGTCTGCATTTGGCATTCATAGGGGATGCAAACAGGTCGCAGCAAGGCTGGCCCCATCTGCGGAAAATCATCTCTGCAACTTTGTCTTTGAGAGACCACTTGTGCGGTAACAGAATGGCTCGGCTCAGTTTGTCCGCCATCACGTTGGATTTCCCCGGGATATGTGTTGCTATCAGAAAGCACCCGGTAGATACCGCCCACTGCCAAATTCTCAAGGCCTCTCGACACAGAGGGTAAGACTTGGTTCCCCCTTGCTTGATACCAGACCATAGACATGTCTGTCTGTACTGCAATCGTCCCTAGAGGAAGAGAGTCGTGGAATTGCTGCAACGCCAAAAGAACCGCTCTCAGCTCCAGAACATTGATGTGCAACTGTGACCATCTCCGACCAGGTGCCTTGGGCTGTCCTTCCCTCAAAAAGCCCCACCCTATCAGAGAGTTGTCCATGGTCACCATGGCTGACGGCGGGGGAGAAACAAATGGTCGACCTACTGTAACCTGGTGGCTGGTCAACCACCAGCGAAGATCCTTCTTGCAAGAGTCTGTAATCATGATTAAGAATGACATTAGAAATTGTTGGCAAGACCACGGGGTGAAGAGTAACCACTGAAGAATCCTCATGTGCATTCATCCCAGAGGAACTGCTATGAGTGTAGCTGCCATGGTACCTAGTAGTTTCAATACTTGAGAGGCCGGTACTTTTTTTCTCTGCAAAATGTCTGACACCTGGTTTCAAAGAGAGGCTACTCTGTCCAGGGGCAATTTTACTGTGGAGATGGTGGTGTCAGATTCTGCTCCGATAAAGTAGATACGCTGTGATGGTGACAACACAGACTCGTCTAAATTTATAGTTATGCCTGACAGCAGAGAATGAAAGTGTGATCCCTGGACAGAATTAGTTGATGCCTAGAGGCAGCAGTAAGGAGTCAGTCATCCAGATATGGAAACACTCGGAATCCTAGATGCCTCAGGTGAGCCGTAAACACTGCCATGCATTTGGTAAACACTCTGGGGGCTGTTGCGAGTCCAAAGGGCAGTACTCGGAATTGGTAGTGACTGGCTCCCAGCCGGAAACGCAAATAATCTCTGGATGGTCTGGCCATTTTGATATGGTAGTACACATCCTTGAGATCTATAGAGCACATACAATCGCCCCCATTCAGTGGAACGGAAAGAGGATATAAGGGGGAAGGAGGGAGGGAAATCAGGACTGCAACAATGATTGCACTCGAACATCTACATTTATGGTAAGTGTACATAACTGTACTATGTTTGTCGTGTTTCACTGTTGCAGTCATCACCTGTGGGAGGATTCCCGAAGCTGAGAAGAGGGGTGAAAGGATTAGAGACCTCCCTGCAGCACTGCAGAGGAAAACCCTGCCCTAGCCTTAGAAAAAAGAGGTAAGTGGTAATGCTTTGTAAAGGTATGGAGAGAGGTCCAGGTGGCAGCTTCCAAGAAATCCCTGGTAGGAACTCCTCTGAGGAATGCTGTGGAAGTGGAGGCTGCTCTAGTGGAATGAGTTCAACAGACTTGGGGGGTGGTTTCCCATGTAGTCTGTAGCAGAAACGGATACAGTGTGATATCCACTTCAAAATGGTTTGCTTGGAAATAGGCTTCCCCTCTGCCCCTGGGGCAAAGCTGACAAAAAGCTAGTCAGTTTTTCTAAAGGATTTAGTACAGTCCAGGTGGTATCGGAGCTGTTTGTGCAGGTCATAAGTGCAAAATTCTTTCCCCCCTGTTTTGAGGGTTAGGGAAAAATGTGGGTAAATGTATGGCCTGGTTGAGGATCACATCAGATACCACCTTGGGCATAAAGGAGGTGTTAGCCCTCAGGGAGACACTGTCTGCATGGAAAATGACGAAAGGCTCAATGGCCATGAGTAACTGAAGTTCTGAAACTCTTCTGGCTGAGGTGATACTAGTAGGAAAGCAGTCTTCCAGGAGAGGTCTCTCAATTCTGCTGAAGCAGCAGGTTCAAATGGTTTTACGGTTAGTTTTTCTAAAACATAATTTAGGTCCCAGGCTGGCATGAGCGGCCTTGTGTGAGGTCTGATATTAGAAGCCCCTCTGAGAAATTGTTTAATCAAAGGATGTGAAAAGAGGGGCTGGTCTGTATCGAAATGAGCTGCAATGGCACAGGCATGGATTTTAACAGAGGAGGACAGGCCACTATTCAGTAATTCAGCTAGGTAGCCCAGGATAAGACGGATGGCAGACTGAGGTACTGCCCCTTCTGGACTGGTTCCAGAAGCAGAAACTTTTCCATTTTCCTGTGTACGATTTTCTGGTTTTCTTTTAAAGTAATAGCCATGCTGACAGTTTGAGAGACTGCAAGTCTAGGTGCAGCATCCCCCCACCTACCCAACTGGGTCAATTGTTCTGAGAGCAGAAAAAGCTGCCTGGGAGGCTGTAATGTCATGCTGCGCAGTAGGGGGTACCAATGCTGTCTGGCCCAATATGGAGCAATGAGGATGGCCTTTGGTCTCTCGTCTCTTATCTTGATCAGTACCTTGGGAATAAGGCAGAGGAGGGAATGCGTACACAAAAAGCTCCAGGGAAAGGTCAAGAGATCCACCTTCCACACTAGGTGATGATACTCCCTGGTACAGAATTTTTTTCAGCCGGTGGTTGAGGTGTGAAGCAAAGATATGCATCTCCGAAGTTCCCCATTCCTGTCTCTGGAGCTGCCATCCGGGGGGGGTCCAGTAAGTTTCTTAGGTGGTCTGCCAGGGTGTTTTTGATCCCTGGTAAGTATTGGGCAATTAGGTGTAATTCCATGGAGAAGGCAGTCACCCAGAGGTTCATGGCTAGCCTGCACAGATGGTACGATTGGGTCCCTCCCTGTTTGTTGATATACCACATTACAGTGGTGTCTGTTTAGATAAGGAGAACCCCTGACCTGAGATGGAGTTTGAAGGATGTCAGAGCCTTTTGTACTACCATCATTTCTTTCTGATTTTTGTGTAAGGGAAGGTGCTGGGCATCCCAAAGTCCTTGGGTGCACCTGCCTGCTAGGTGAGCGCCCCAAGCAAAGTTGGAGGCGTCAGTGGTGATGGTCTGCCTAGTAGGGCGGAGAATGAAGGGAAGACCCTTGTTCATGGCACAGGCCTCTGCCCACCAGAGAAACTCAGCCCTTATACAAGGGATCAGAGGGAGAAAGGTCTCTAGAGGCGGAGAGTGCTGACACCCAAGGTTCTTTAGATACCACTGAAGTTTTCTCATGTGAAACCCAGCCAGAGGAATTAGAAGGATGCAAGATGCCATGTAGCCCAAGGCTTGAAGGAGTGTACAGTTGTGTACAATTACCATAAATGTAGATGTTTGAGTGTATTCACTGTTGCAGTCATCACATTTGGGTTATCCCTGCCAGAGTAGTCCTGGGCCGGCCCAAATAACTGAGGCTTAGTATTTCAGCGTCGGTTGCCGTCTCTTCAGGACTGACGTCAGGTTGTCATTAGTATAAAGTAAGGCAGCTGACGCCATTACGTCAGTTTTTCTTGCCCTAACCGGTCAGGAGCCCCCAAGTAGGAGCCAGGTTCTGGTGGAAGACCACCAGTAGAAAGTAAATACCAATACGTCCCTTGTAAGGAAAGAGATAAAAAGGGGTATGGAGGGAGGGAAGCCAGGACTGCAACAGTGAATACACTCAAACATCTGTATTTATGGTAAGTGTACACAACTGTACTATGTTCTTTGTCTTTCACTGTTGCAGTTATCACATTTGGGCTGATTCTCAAAGCTGAGGAAATGGGTGGAGGCAATCAAGGAAACTAGGGGCCTGGCTAGGATGCCCTACAAGACTGCAGAGGCAAACCCTGCCCTGGATTTGGAGAAGAGAAGCAGGTGGCAATGTTTGGTAAAAGTGTGAACAGATGTCCAGGTTGCAGCCTGAAGGATGTCCCTGGTGGGGACTCCTCTGAGGAATGCTACAGAGGTGGAGGCTGCTCTGGTGGAGTGACGCTTGATACCCTTGGGGGAGGCTTTCCATGTGGTTTATAGCAGAAATGGATGCAGTGTGCTATCCATTTGGAAATGGTTTGGTTGAAGATGGCTTTGCCTTCTGCCCCTGTAGCAAACCTAACCAGCAATTGATCAGACTTTCTGAAGGATTTAGTCCTGTCTAGACAGAATCTCAGCTGTCTTTGCACATCTAGAGAGTGCAGGATCCTTTCCCCCTTGTTCTGGGGATTAAGAAAAAAAAGTGGGCAAATGAATGGCTTGGTTGACTGCCACACTGGACACCACCTTGGGCATGAAGGTTGGGTAAGTCCTGAGGGATACCCTGTCAGAATGGAAGATGATGAAGGGTTCCACAGCCATGAGTGCTTAAAGCTTGGAGACTCTTCTGGCTGAAGTGATGGCCAGAAGGAATGCTGTATTCCAGGAGAGAAACTTAAGCTCTGCAGAAGAAGCTGGTTCGAAGAGGGGGAAGGGTGAGCTTTTCCATCATAACGTTAAGGTCCCAAGTTGGGGTTGGTGCTCTTTTGGGTGGCTTCAAGTTGCTAGCCCCTCTTAGGAACGGTTTGATCAGGGGGTGTGAGAAAAGGGGCTGCTCAGTGGGAAAATTAGCAGAGATACCAGAAGCATGAATTTTAATAGAGCAGAAAGTGAGGCCAGGTCAGTTAAGTAATCAGGATGAGAGGGACGGAGGGCTGTGCAGTATTGGATCCCTTAACCTGAATCCAGGTGCAGAAACTTTTCCATTTGTCAGCATAAGACTTCCTAGTGCTAGGGCATCTGGCCTCACGTATAACATCTAGAACGTGTTTACTGAGGCTGGCAGATTGATCGGGGTTAGGGAATAAAGACAGGCTGAAAAACTGAGTGTCTGCAATTGAGGATGCATGAATTCCCCTTCCCTCTGGGTCAGGAGGTTTGGAATCTAAGGAAAATGTCATGGTGGCAGTAGGGACGGGCTGCGTAGCAAGGGGTACCAGTGCTGGTGAGGCTAGTCTGGAGCTATAAGAATTGCCCTTGGTTTTTCCTCCTTTATTTTGAGCAGCACACTGGAGATGAGAGGTAGTGGAGGAAAGGCATAGACCGACAGATTAACCCAGGGGAAGGACAAGGCATCCACTTTCCAAGCCATGCAGTGATGCTCCCTGGTGCAGAATTTGCTGAGCTGATGGTTGGTGTGGAAGACAAAGAGGTCGAACTTCGGGGTGCCCCATTTCTGAGTTATTAGGGTGAAGGTTATTCTGCTGAGCTGCTACTCGTGCAGGTCTAGATGATTTCTGCTTCAATGGTCTGCCAGATAGCTGAGAGAACCCAGTAGGAATTGTGCTAACAGATGGAGTTGCATGGCAGAGGCTGTGTGCCAAAGGGTCATGGCCAGCCTGCAGAGAGGGTAGGAGTGAGTCCCTCCCTTCTTGTTGATATACCACATTACATTGGTGTTGCATGTTTTGATCAGGAGAGCCCTTGGGGAGAGAAGGGGCTTGAAAGCTATCAAGGCATGCTGGACAGCAATCATCTCGTTTTGGTTGATGTGCAGAGGGATTTGCTGTGGGCTCCACTGCCTCTGTATGCACCTGGCGTCCAGGTGTGCACCACAGGCATAGTCTGATGCATCTGTGGGGAGAAAGGTAGTCCCTTGATGTGGGAGCATGCTGCTGCCCAGCACAGAAAATCTTTTCTGAGGTAAGGAATTATAGGTATAAGTCTCCAGGTCTTGAAAGTGTTGACACCAAAGGCTTTTTAGGTACCACTGAAGTTCCTCATATGCAGTCTGGCATATGGAATGAGTAGTATGCAAGATGCCATGAACCCTACAGCTTGAAGGATCTTCCTTGCATATAGCTGGGGTGTGGTGGCTAGTTGAGAGAACTAGGCTGTCAGGAAAATTTGCTTTTCTGGTGTAAGGAATGCCATCTGAGATGCTGTGTCCAGGCTTGCTCCTTGGAATATAATCCTTTGGGGTGGGCACCTGTTTGGATTTCTTTTTGTTGATTGTGTACCCTAGGGAGGTGAGTAGGGACGTTACAAAGGCCAGGTGCTTGACCAGCTTTTCCTGGCTGTCTGCCTAAATTAGGCAGACGTCTAAGTATGGGTAAAATCTGGATATTCCTTTGTCTGCAAGTGTAATGGCCGGAGGAAGACATTTTGAGAAAACTCTGAGAGCAGTAGATAAGCCAAAGGAAAGTGCAGAGATCTGAAAGTGCTGAGATCCTGGTCTGAAACAGAGATATTTCCTGCATGATTCCCTGACAGGAATGTGGAGATAGGCCTCTTAGATATAGGGTGGCTATCCAAGCATCCTTGGAGAGCATGGGTAGCAGCTGCTGGAGGGTGAGCATTTCGAATTCTGGGATCACCAGGAAGGTGTTTAGAATGGATAGATAGAGGATGGGGCACCAGGTGCTCTCTTTTCTGGGTACCAGAAAACGTCTGAAGTAGAAACCTTGGCCCTCTATTCTGCAAGAATGTGCTCTACTGCCCTCAGAGGGCAGGGAAAGGACTTGCTTTTGCACCTCTGCCCACTGGTTTGGAGGTGGATCTGGGAACCCTTTTGGGGTAGGAAGGGTGTGGAAAGAAAATTTGTATCCCTGGGACACTATGTTGAGAACCCAGCGGCCGTTGGTAATGGTGGCCAAGGTGCTTGCGTGAAAGGAGAGTTTTCCTCCTAGGAGTAAGTGAAGGTGGGCAGAGGGAGGGGGGAAGGGGAGGTGGGTCATTTTGAGTTCTTACAATAAGGGGGTGGGGCTCAGAACTCCCTGGTTTTGAAGTGGAGGTAGTCCACAGCTTAGATTTCTGCATTCCCTGTGGCTGCTGTCTGGCTTGATCTGGTTCCCCGGGGTCTGGGCTGGACTGGCTTAGTGGGAGCAGGAAAAGGACCAGTGCTTGGTGGGACAATGCCTGCTGAACCTGGGTGGCTGGACTTATAAGAAATCCTATTCAATCTAATAGTGAACATTTGTGAAGGCCAGCCCACTCAGATTCTTAACGTTGAATTAACTTCTGGTTCCAGCTTTCTCCATTTCCACATTCACTGAAAAAAAAATTCAAAGCTTGCTTTCCCCCCCTTCCTGTGGCAGGTCTTGTCCAGATACGTATTTGCTGTCTCCAGGACTGTTTGTGAGCTCCTGAGCCTCCCCATCACACTTAACTAGGGTTAAACTATTCCTGGCGCCATAAAGTCTGTTCTTCACATTTTCCCTTGCAACTAGCCAGCTTTTTAGTTTTAGCATTCATGTCTGTTTCTTTGAGCTCAGCACTTGTTCAGAACTCATTGTAAGCACCAAATAAGTTACAAATTACTAAAGCACTCAACTTTCCTCACTTGTCTAGAGGAAAACAGTTTTTAGTACTTAATAAGCACCTATTCAGGCATGTCTAAAAGGTCAGTTCCCGGTGTTTTCTCCTGTCTACCGGATGAATCTGGGCATCTTGGGAAAATGCAGCAATTGCCTCATGTACACAGACAACCCTCTCCTCCTACCACCCAACACTACGACCTGTGACAGATGCACTTATATAGCCAAACTGGAAGCAAAGCTCTCTTCACCGAAGACTGGACTAGACAGTCAAGAGGAGAAGGTAAACACTTGCACCGCACCACACTCATCACATAGTCCCTCAAAACCTACACAACCAAAACACACACACAGAAGCACAAAACACACACCTACATTCGCGGAGGTTCTCAGTAAAAATCTGCTCAAACAACAGAGACCTCCAAAGCAGAAATGCAAGCAACCTCCACCCCCCAACATAACCCAAATGACACACAGCCCACATACTGTGTGCCACTCAACTTCAGCCCATAAGGCATAATGTACCCAACACTCTAGACAAAGGTGACTCTATAGTCAGGCACACTGATGTTTCACTCACCAGGCTAAGCAAGGAAAAAGTTACTGTCAGCTGCCTGTCAGGTGCCAGGATCTGCCACAACGCACGCACTCGGGTCACTCCACAAGTACAACTATGACTGTCATTGTCCATGTTGGTGTGAATGACCCGAGACGTACCTCCCTGGACTACATGAAGAGAGACATGCAGGAGCTCTCTGATCTTGTAGCCCAGGCAGGTATGACCCTGCCACTGAGTAGCATCCTGCCATCACCCAGAATGATACCACAGTATAAGGACAAAATGAGTGACTAACAATTGGCTAAGCTTCTGGTGTCATTCTAAGGGAATCCATCTGTCTGCCTGGGATGACGATCGACAGAACACACTGCTTTGCCAGAGATGGCCTGCACTCGTCACCCTTGGGATTCCGGATACTGGCAAAGGCTCTTGCCACCCCTATAGTGCCTTTTTTAGGCAAGGTTCAAATGACAAATACACCACCATAACAGGTACAAGCAAGCAAAATTGGAGGGTAATGCTACTCAATGCTAGAAGTCTAAAAGTACAGTTTTGTACCTACCATAAATGTAGATGTTTGAGGGCTAATACAGCTGCAGTAATCACAGATGGGTTTTCTGCAGTCAGGCGGGTCCTCGGTCGACCGAATTCCAAAGTCTAGGTCCGGCGTCGGTTGTTGTCGCTTTCTTTCCTGACGTCAGTGCGACAGGGGTATACAAGACACAGCCGACGCCATTTTCTTCAGTCTTTCTTGCCCCAGATGTCAGGTGCCCCCAGAAGGAAGGCAATACATAAATTATATATATAATCATGCAATGCAATATAATCAAAAATCAGTAGTTGCAAGCAAATACACCATAGAAGGATAATCCAATCAGGTTGTATGAGGAGGTGTTAGCCACTAGGCCTTTACCAAGAGGGGAAGGAGGGAGGGAAACCTGTACTGCAGCTGTATTAGCACTCTAACATCTACATTTACGGTAGGTACAAAACTGTACTATGTTCATCGTGCATACAGCTGCAGTAATCACAGATGGGTAGAATCCCAAAGCTACGCACAGGGTGGTAGGCACTAGGTGGAACTGGGAGGAGCCAGAATGCCCTGCAACACAGCAGTGGCAAAGCCTGCTCTATTTTGGAGCATAAAGGCAGGTGGTAGTGTAAGTGGCTGCCTCCAAAATATCTTTGGTAGGGACTCCTGAGGAAGGCTGTAGAGGTAGCTGTGGCCCTTGTGGAGTGGGATCTGATGCCTGTAGGAACAGATTTGCCATGAAAGGAGTAACAAAACCGTATGCAGTGGCCTATCCACTTTGAAATTGTCTGTTTGGAAATTGGCTCCCCTTGAGCTCCTACAGCATAGGACACAAAAAGTTGTTCCGATTTCCTGAAAGGCTTTGTTCTGTCCAAATAGTAACGTAGCTGTCTATGGATGTCTAAGGAATGTAGCAGCCTTTCCCCTTTATTTTGAGGATTGGGGTAAAAGGTAGGTAAGTGTATGGCCTGATTTAAAGCTACCCTGGATACTACCTTAGGCATAAATGACGGGTTGGATCGTAGGGAAACCCTGTCTTGATGGAAGATGAGAAAGGGCTGCACAGCCATGAGGGCTTGTAGTTCCGAAAACCTACGAGCTGAGGTAATGGCCAGAAGGAAAGCTGTTTTCCAGGACAAATATTGCAAATCTGTTGAGGCAGCTGGTTCAAAGGGAGGCAATGTTAATTTTTCTAGAATGTAATTAAGATCCCAGGCTGGTATTGGTTGTTTCCTTGGAAGTCTTATATTCTTAGCCCCTCTGAGGAACTGTCTTAAGAGTGGGTGAGAGAATAAAGGTGGATCAGTGTTGTATTCTGCAGAAATGGCTGAGGCATGAATTTTGATGGAGGAAAATGAAAGTCCACTGTTCAACAGCTCAGCTAGATACTGTAATATATATGAGGCAAATTCAGTTTTCTAGGATCCTGGCCTTTTTTCTCATTCCAAGCGCAAAACCGTTTCCATTTTGCGGAGTAAGCCTTTCTAGTAGATGGCCTTCTGGCCTCCAAAATGACATCCTGCACCTCTTTGGAGAGTAGGGTCTGTTGTGGTGTTAAGGAATTTTCCATGCAGCCAGATTGAGTGTTTTCAGCTGACTGTGAAGAGTTTTGTAGCTGTGCTGAGTCAGTAGAAGAGGCATTAGAGGCAGGGTCCAGGGAGGAGTATGTGTTAGGCTCCTCAGTGTTGTCTTGGCCAGTCTGGAGCAATCAGTATCATCTTCGGTCTGTCTGCTCTTGCTTTCAAGAGCACCTTGGGCAGAAGAGGCAAAGGTGGGAAAGCGTAAACTGTCCATGCTGCCCAACTGAAAGAAAGGGCGTCCACTCTCCAGGCCTTTGGATTGAAGGTCCTTGAGCAGAACTTTGTCAATTGATGATTCCTGTGGGAGGCGAAGAGATCTAGGTCTGGCCTTCCTCACGCTTGGATTATCTTTGTAAACACTTGAGGATGCAACTTCCATTCGTGTGGGTCTGTCATATTTCTGCTTAGATTGTCTGCCAGCGTGTTTTCAAATCCTGGCAGGTACTGTGCTTGAAGTTCGATTTGCCATTCCAGAGCCAAGTTCCAAAGTGACATGGCTAGCCTGCACAGGGGGTATATGACTGTGTTCCTCCTTGTTTGTTTATGTACCACATTACTGTGGTGTTGTCTGTTCTCATCAATAATTGCCCTGGATGCAGGAGGTCCTTGAAAGCTGTAATTGCATTTATCACTGCTAGCATTTCTTTTTGATTGATGTGAAGGTGCTTTTCCTTTTGGGACCATTTGCCCTGAATGCACCTGTCTGTCATGTGCGCCCCCCAGGCGTAGTCTGAGGCGTCTGTTGTGATGACTTTATTTGCTTGAGGCTTGCAGAATGGAAGACCTGTGTTTGTTTGGCATGCTTGGGCCCACCATAGAAATTCCTTTTGCAAACATGGGATTATTGGTATTATTGTTTCCAAACTGTGGCTGTGTTGAGACCATAGGTTTTTTAGGTACCATTGAAGTTTTCTCATATGCAACTTTGCACATGGGATTAAAAGAATGCAAGATGCCATGAAGCCCAGAGCCTGCAGGATTTTCCTTGCAGTGAGCCTGGTACAATTTGCTAGTATTTTGAAGTACTGAGTTAGTTGCCCCTGTTTTTCTGGCGTAAGATAGGCCATCTGGGTGTTTGTGTCCAAGTTGGCACCCAGGAAAGTTATTTTCTGAGATGGTGTTAGCCTGGATTTCTCTTTGTTGACTGCGTATCCCAGAGAATTCAATAACCGTGTTACATAAGCCAGATGTTCCAGAAGTATGCGTTTGCTGTCCGCTTGGATCAGGCAGTCGTCCAAATAAGGGTAAATTTGTATCCCTTGAAGTCTGCAGTAGGCAATTACTGATGCCAGGCATTTCGTGAATACTCTGGGCGCAGTAGATAAGCCAAAGGGCAATGCAGAGAATTGATAGTGAATTGAACCTGCAAGAAATCTGAGGTATCTCCTGCAGCTTTGTCTGATTGGGACATGCAGGTATGCCTCCTTGAGGTCCAATGTTACCAGCCAAAACTCCTTGCCCAGCATGGGAAGAAGCTGCTGTAATGTGAGCATCTTGAATTTTGGTACGAGTAGAAATGTGTTTAGGATGGATAAGTCCAAAATGGGTCTCCAGTCGGTTCCTCTCCTTGGTACCAGAAATAGTCTGGAATAAAAACCTTGACCTTGTTCGTGAGTAGGTACCTTTTGAATAGCTTTCATGTTCATGAGCTTTGAAATTTGTATTTGAGCCTCTGCCCTTTGATTGTGTGGCAGGTTTGGCATGCCTCTCATTTTTGGAAGAGAGTGAAAATGAAATCTGTAGCCTCTGTTTATAATGTCCAGGATCCATTTGTCTGTTGTGATAATATGCCAATTTCTTGTAAATAATGCCAGCTTTCCTCCCAAGGGTGCTGCCAGCTGAGACTTGCTTGGCATGAAAAGGGGGAAGTCATTGGGTTTGTTTCCTGTATTGTTGTGCACGGTCTTCGCCACCTCTTGGTGCTGGAGTTTGCCATTGTCTGCCTCTGTATGATCCTTGAGATTGTCCTCTGCCCCTTGTGCGCCTGTATCTACCTCTTTGGTGCTTGTCCGTGGCTGGAAAGGACCAGTTTTTTGAAGGCCAATTTCTGCTAAAACGTGGTGGTTGAACCTGTAGAAAAGCTTTGACAGTTTGCATAGATTTTGCTTTTTCTTCCACTTTCCATAGTATCTCCTCAGCATTAGTACCAAATAGTACATCCTTTTGTAAAGGAGCATCTAGTAGTTTAGCTTTAACATGATCAGGTAAGGTTTGTTCCCTAAGCCAGGCATGTCTACGAATGACTGATCCTGTAACAGCAGCTCTACTTGAGGCCTCTAGGGCATCATAGCCACATTGTAAGGTGTGTTTACCCACTTGTTCTGCACTATGCATCATATCCTGCAACTCCTTCAAATCTGGTTGTTCAGGTTGTGACATTTTATTTCTTAATTGTGATAACAGAAACTGCTGATATTTAAGCACATGGAACTGACAATTTAAGGCCCTCATGGCTAGGGTGGCCGAGGTATATACCTTTTTTCCCCACCTTTCTAAGGATCTAGACTCTCTTTCGGAAGGTAATGGATTCTTAGCAGTAGAGGCCTTCATTCCCTTGGGGCCTTGAGAAATGGTTTCAGGGTCAGCATTATGGCTTTTGTAAAGAAATAGGTACTACAGAGTTCCTAACTCTCACCAATCAGGCTTGACTGGGGCAGGAGGTAGGGAATCCGGATTAAGGCAAGCCTCCGAGTAAACATCATCAAGTATGTCCAAGACGGGCGGTATCGCCAGAGGTCTGTGCTGAGGTAGCAAAAGAAATTCCCTAAGTCTTTTCTTGGAATCAGAAAAGTCTTGGCCTTCCCAATGGAAATGTTCCCTCAAGGTATGCAAGGTTTCCCCAAAAGAAAAATCCTCTGGGGGAGATAGAGAAGGAATGGACTGCTCTGCATCAGAATCTTCAAAAGGGGAGTACGAGTGTTCCTCTTCATCAGAATGTTCTGAAATAATTGAGCCCTGGTCAGAAGAGGGAGAATCTTCCTCCACTCTGGGTCTCTTGTCTGGAGGGGGTTGGGAACCCCTGATAAGAGTAATTAAATCCTCAGCCATTTTAAGCATCTGCTTTTTAGGCATGGGGCCTGGAGATGGGCCCTGTGCAACAGGCCTCTTGGGATGCATGGCTGATTTGGACTTAGTAAAGGCCTTTATGGAAAAGGAAGATGAGGGTCTAAAGACACCATGGGTGGAAGTGGACCTGTCCACATTAGGAGGCTCAACACTCACAGTGGCTTCGGTGGTTGTAGTCTGGGTATGGGCCGAGGCCCCTGCGGTCTCGGTTACAGAAGACACCGCCAAAGAAGTGTCGTCGGTAGTCAGGGGCTGTGTAGGCGCCTCGCTGAGAACCGGACCACGTGTAGCCGGTTTTGGCGTGGTGTCGGTGGAGACCGCGGACCTCACGTGTCAGTCTTTGTCCTTGCGTTTTTTGGACAAAACTGTAGTCGGAGTCTCCGACGACATTTTATAATCAAAAGCTTTACCAAAAAAGTGCTGGGCGAACTCCGCCCGATGCTTAATAGTGCGTTTATTGAAAGTAGCGCAAAAGCGACAGCCCGAGACGTCGTGGTCTGGGCCTAAACAAGGTATGCAGAGGGAATGGAAATCCTTATGCGGTATTTGCTTCCCACAAGAAATACAATTGTTAACTTTGTCTGACATCGGTCTGAGGCAAGAAAAGTTTTTGGCTTTAAAGAAGACTTCGGTTTCCAAATTTTCGTAATTTCAAAAGCTGGCCGACCGGCACTTGTGAACTGCTTCTGCTTCGGGCACCGCGCGGCAAAAAAGCCTGAAGAAAATGGCGTCAGCTGTGTCTTGTATACCCCTGTCGCACTGACATCAGGAAAGAAAGCGACAACAACCGACGCCGGACATGGACTTTGGAATTCGGCCGACCGAGGACCCGCCTGACGGCAGAAAACCCATCTGTGATTACTGCAGCTGTATGCACGATGAACATCCTCAAAATGCACTCACTCGAGGCACTCCTTAAAATGGAGAACATTGACATCTGGTGCAGTGACAAAGACCTGGTTGAAAGCTAGAGAGAGCACCCCTGCATTATCAGCCTATAATTCATACCACACCTTTTGTCCACCAAACCTGGACCGAAACACTAAAGGTGGAGGCGTGTCCATATTCATTAAGGATATCCACACCTCCAAACTAGTTGCTCAGCATAATGCATCAGAGATTATCCAAGTTCAACTAACTCTGGGCAAAACTGCAATCCAGACTGTAGTTTGAAACAAACCACCCACAATGCCCCAGGATTCCCACTCCTCTTTTCTTGATACACTGGAAAATATTAAGGTACAACCCAACACTCTAATAATGGGTGATTTCAACTACCCTACCACTAACTGGGAAAACTACTTGTGTACCAACTCTTTTGCTCAACGTTTTCTGGAAATCATCAATTCCAAAGCCTTGGATCAACTTATCCACACCCCCACCAGGGGCAGCAATACCCTAGACATGGTCATCACCAACATGGGTGACCGGTGTTTCAAACCAAACGTCAGATCCTCAATGGCCAGATCCAACCACAAACTAATCACCCAAGACATCCACATCCCTCCCCCACCCCCCCATTAGGAAAACTGTAAAAAATTTCTCCAAAGCCAACTTCATGCTTCTTAAGACAGAAGTGGCAAACTTCACGACATCCATGCAGATGGACAACAGAGGTACGACTGCTGAATCCTACACAAATGCACTTTATAAGCACTTACATGAGTGCATGGATCGTCCTATCCCTAACCGAACCAATATGCTAGCCTCCAAACAAAGGAAGCCAATCTGGTGGTCTTCTGTCATAAACAAACTCTACAACAGAAGAAAAAACTGTTGCAAAAAAAAAAAAAAAAGAGTAAAATCCCACAACTGGAGAACTCCCTGGTCAGTCTCAGTAAGAAGCAGAGATCCCTCATAAAATCCTCCAAAGCTGGTTATGAAAACAAAAATCGCCACCGATTCTAAAGACAACCACAAAGCATTCTATAGCTATGTCAGGAATCTCAATGGCAACACTCAGATCTGCTCTGAGTTACAGCACAATGACACTAAATATACAGAACCAACTGATATTGCCAACATTCTGACAGACAGGCTCAGTGCTAACTTTACCCCCCTCTCACCCACTAAAGCACCCATCTTTATACTGGAAGAATGCAAAGTTCCTGTAATCATGGCTGCACAGGTAAAACCCTCACTCTCCAAAGCCAAGAGCACAGCATCCATGGGCCATGACAACATCCCAGATTGCCTTCTACACTAACTACAGAATGAACTGGCACCCCAACCTAAGTACCATGTTCAATCATAGCCTCACCTCAGGCTTTGTGCCCACTGAATGGTGCACCGCGATGGTTATCCCACTCCACAAGGGCAGAGGGCCACAACAGACCCCGGGAACTACCACCCCATTAGCCTGACCAGCCTGGTCTGCAAGGCCATGGAACTTATCATCATGGAACTCAAACAAAGACATTAGAGTTCTCCAAACTCTGGACCCCACACAGTTCGGGTTTGTAAAAGGCAGACCATGTCTCCTAAACCTGACAGACTTCTTTGAAGTAGTCACCAAAGCCATAGATGAGGGTCAGGTGATTCACACAGCCTATCTAGATCTCGCCAAGGCATTCAACACCATCCCCCACTCTGGAATTATAAATAAACTCACTAAACTAGGTTTAAATCCCTATGTCACAAGATGGGTTGCCAACTGGCTTACTGACAGAACCCACACTCTGAAAGTAGCAGACTCCAAATCAGACTTCAGACCAGTGACAAGTGGAGTACCACAGGGTTCAGTCCTGGGTCCTCTCCTGTTTGCTATCTACTTCTCTGAAGTGCAGGCTAACACAGAAGGACTTTGGCTAACTAAATTCGCAGATGACTGCAAACTAGTAGCCGTTAATCGAAGCTCCTAACTATGTGGACAGCCTACAAAAGGGCCTCACTGAGACAAATGCCTGGTGTCAAAGCCATGGTCTCAAGCTCAATGCCAAAAAAGTACAGTTTTGTACCTACCATAAATGTAGATGTCCGAGAGGAATGCATCTGCAGTCTTTACAAATGGGTTGTCCTGCCGTCAGGCAGCCCCTCGGTCGGCCGGATTCCAAAGTCTGGGTCTGGCTTCGGCTGGTGTCGCACTTCACCCGACGTCATTGCGGCAGTCATTCGGGTATAAAGGCATCAGCCGACGCCATTTTCCTCAGTGTTTCTTGCCCCAGATGCCAGTTGCCCTCTTGGATGGCTAAATTTGGATAAATGCCAAAGCTTCCAAATAGTAGAGAGCAAACACACAAGATAAACATGTATGTACATATATACAAACAAATACACCATAATAGATCCCCCCCAAGCTAGCTGAAGATTGGTAAGTACCCTAGGAGTACCTCAGAGGGGAAGGAGGGTGGGTAATCCTGACTGCAGATGCATTTCCTCTCGGACATCTACATTTATGGTAGGTACAAAACTGTACTATGTCCTTCAAGGATGCATCTGCAGTCTTTACAAATGGGTAGAATACCATAGCTAAACTAGGGGAGGAGGAAATGAGAATAGATTATGGTGTAGTCTGGATCCCTTGCAAAACAGCAGTGGCAAAACCAGCACGGGATCTAGAGTTTAGAGGTAAGTTATAATGTTTGGCAAATGTATGCACGGAGGTCCAAGTAGCAGCCTCTATAATGTCCTTGGTAGCCACTCCTCGTAAGAAAGCTGTGGTAGTGGCTGTAGCCCTTGTGGAGTGAGGCCTGATGTTCTCTGGAGTTTTCTTTCCATGGTAGGAGTAACAAAATCTAATGCAATTTCCTATCCATTTTGAGATTATCTGTTTAGAAATTGGTTTTCCTTCTTTTCCTGTTGCATATGCTACCAGAAGCTGGTCAGTTTTTCTATTGTTTTTTGTCCTGTCCAGGTAGTAGCGTAATTGTCTGTGTACATCCAGGGTATGTAAGAGCCTTTCTCCCCTGTTCTGTGGATTGGGGAAGAATGTAGGAAGGTGGATAGCCTGATTTAAAGAGACTCTGGATACCACCTTAGGCATAAATGTAGGATTTGTCCTCATGGACACTCTATCTTGATGGAAGATCAGGAAGGGTTGTACTGCCATTAATGCTTGTAGTTCAGAGACCCTTCTTGCTGAAGTTATAGCCAGCAGGAAAGCAGTCTTCCAGGACAAGTATTGCAATTCTGCTGTAGCTGCTGGTTCGAAAGGAGGTAGAGTCAGTTTTTCCAGCACAAAGTTCAAGTCCCATGCTGGCAATGGAGGTTTCCTGGGAGGTTTTACATTTTTAATTCCTCTCAGAAACTGTCTGAGCAGAGGATGCGAGAAGACAGGAGGATCCAAGCTGTATTCTGCTGAAATAGCTGATGCATGTATCTTGATGGAGGAATAGGACAGGCCTGTATGGAAGAGCTCCGCCAAGTACTCCAGGATGTTGGCTATGTTCGCCAGTGACACATCTTGCCCCTTTACAGTACTCCAGATGAGATATCTTTTCCATTTTGCTGCATAATTCTTTCTTGTTGAAGGTCTACGAGCCTCCAGGATTATGTCTTTAACCCTTTGGGATAAATTTGTGTTAATTGCTGTTATGTAATGTTCCAGGCAGTTAGCTGCAGAGTTTTTAGGTTTGGATGCAGAATGTTGTAGTTGTTCTGTGTCAGCAGTAATGGGATCAGGGGCAGTGTCCATATTTGTTCCCGGGACATGCTCCTCAGCAGTGGATACCAATGTTGTCTTGGCCAGTCTGGGGCTATCAGAATGATCCTCGGACGTTCCTCTTTGATCTTGAGAAGCACCTTGTGCATCAAAGGAAGTGGTGGGAATGCGTATGCTGTCAGGTGTTTCCAACTGAAGGATAGGAGTCCACCTTCCAAGCAAGTGGGTGGTAAGTCCTTGTGCAGAATTTCTTCAACTGGTGATTGAAAGGGGATGCAAACAAGTCTATTTGTGGTACACCCCATTCTCTTGTGATGGTTTTGAAGATGTCCGGATGCAGCATCCATTCGTGGGCATCTGTTGTAGTTCTGCTTAATATGTCTGCTAGAATGTTTTCCTTCCCTGGTACATAAATTGCCTGTAACTGAATGTTGTAGCTCAGAGCCACATCCCATAGGTCCTGTGCCAGCCGGCATAGAGGGTATGAGTGTGTGCCTCCCTGTTTGTTGATGTACCACATAACTGTGGTGTTGTCTGTCCTTATCAACTGGCCTTCTTGGAGAAAAGGTCTGAAAGCCTGGATTGCCAATTTTACTGCCATCATTTTTTTTAGATTTATGTGCAGATGCAGCTGGTCTTGAGTCCATAGGCCTTGGATGCACTTGTCCATCATGTGTGCCCCCCAACCGAGGTCTGAGGCATCTGTCGTGATGGTTTGTCTTGGTTGACTTTTGCAGAAGGGCAGTCCTGTGTTTGATTGACAGGCCTGAGCCCACCATAAGAACTCTTGCTTCAGGCATGGGATCATTGGAATTTTGGTTTCTAGGCTGTGCTTGTGCTGAGACCACAAATTCTTTAGGTACCACTGTAGCTTTCTCATATGCAGCCTGGCATGAGGTACCAGTATTATGCAGGATGCCATGAAGCCTAGAGCTTGAAGCACTTTTCTTGCAGTTAGATGGCTCTGCTTTGTTAATGCCAAGAAGTAGAGAGGAAGTTGCTCTTTCTTTTCTGCAGTTAGAAATGCCATTTGTTTTGATGTGTCTAGTTCTGCACCCAGAAAGGTTATTATTTGGGATGGAATCAGCCTTGACTTTTTTGTATTGACTGTATATCCCAGGGCTTGCAGCAGGTAGATGACTCTTTGTAAGTCTTCTGTTAGTTTGTTTTTGTTGTCCGCTTGTATCAGGCAGTCGTCCAGGTAGGGATAGATTTGAATTCCCTGAAGTCTGCAATGAGCGATTACTGATGCCAGGCATTTCGTGAACACTCTGGGCAGTAGATAAGCCAAAGGGCAATGCTGAGAATTGATAATGCTCTGATCCTGCAAGAAATCTGAGGTATCTTCTGCAAATTGGTCTTATGGGTACGTGCAGGTATGCCTCCTTGAGATCTAGAGTTACCAGCCAAGACTCCTTGCCCAGCATGGGAAGAAGCTGCTGTAGGGTCAGCATTTTGAATTTTGGAACAATGAGGGATGTGTTTAAAGCGGACAGGTCTAGAATAGGTCTCCATTTGTTTTCTTTTCTTGGTACCAGGAAGAGCCTGGAGTAAAATCCTTTTCCTTGCTCCATAAATGGTACCTTTTCCACAGCTCTCATTGTTAATAACTGAGATATTTGTTTTAGAGCTTCTAACCTTTGAGAAGGTGGTAGATTTGGCATTCCTCTCTTTCCTGGTAGTGTATGGAAATGGAACCTGTAACCTTTGTCTATAGTTTGCAAAATCCATTTTTCTCTTGTAATGCAGCGCCAGTTTCTTGTAAATAATGTTAGCTTTCCGCCTAAGGGTGCTTCTAGTTGTTCCCTGGTTGGCGGTGCCACCGCCAAGTCACTGTGATTGAGTTGTTGTAGTGGTGGTGGCTGTATCCGTGCCTCGTTGGTTGTTACCCTGCCACTGGCGACCCCTGTAGGCACCCCTGGATTGGTTTCTGCCTCTAGAGCGCCTATTCCTGCCTCTTTGTGCCTTAGAGGAGTCCGGAAAGGACCAATTCTTGGAGGGCCAGTTCCTGCTAAACCTTGGAGGTTGAACTTGTAAGAAATCTTTCACTGTTTGCACAGATTTTGCTTTCTCTTCCATCTTTTTAGTACCTGCTGTGCGGGAGCACCAAATAAATTGACCTTGTCCATAGGTGCATCCAAAAGCTTAGTTTTGACATGGTCTGGTAATGCCTGTTCTTTCAACCATGCATGCCTCCTGATAACTGTGCCAGTCATGGCTGATCTAAAGGAAGCCTCCAGTGCATCATAGCCACATTTTAAAGAATGGTTACTAACCTGCTGTATGTTATGTAACATTTCTTGAACATACTTTTTATCTAAAGATTCTTCTGAGGACAGCTTTTTAGTCAACTGGTCAAGCATAAACTCTTGATATTGAATCATATGAAATTGGCAGTTCAAAGCTCTAGCTGACAAAGTAGCAGAGGTGCAAACTTTCTTACCCCATCTCTCTAAGGACCTGGATTCCCTTTCAGAGGGGAGGGGTTTTTTAGAAGTAGCAGCTGCTACAGCTTTAGGGCCCTGGGAGATAGTCTCTGGATCTGCAAAAGGAGCCTTATATAAGTGGTGATGAGTGTCCGGGACCCTGTAGTACCTATCGGGCTTAGCAGGGGCCGGAGGTAAAGTATCAGGAGCAGTGCAAGCATCATTAAATGCATCATCAACAACAGATAGAGCTGGAGGTATAGCTAAAGGCCTATGCTGTGGCAAGTGTAGAAAGGTCCTAAGCCTTTTTATAGAGTCTGAGAAATCCTGGCCCTGCCACTGGAATTGTTCTCTCATAGCATGCAAGGTTTCCCCAAAGGAAAATTCCTCAGGAGGAGAGGCTGAAGGGATGGACTCCTCAGCATCAGAGTCTTCGTAAGGAGAATAAGAAGCCTCAGGAGGATCTGTATGATCTGAGTCATCAGAGGAATCATCTGTGGCTACTGGCTCAGGGGGCTCTGCTCTAGGCCTCTTTTCTGGAGGAGGGAGAGAGGCCCTGTCTGGATGAGGCTGGGCTCCACGAATTAAAGAGATGAGATCCTCTGCCAAAGAAAGCATATGGGAGCTGGTGCTGGGCCTGTGAGAGGGGGGCTTGGCAGGCACAGGTTTTGATGCTTTGGCTGCTTTAGCCCTGTTAAAGGCCTTTATAGACATAGCTGGAGGAGGCCTAGCAGCTCCACGCAGGGGTAGAAATATCTAGGGGTATGGTGTCTGATAAATCCTGTGAAATCGCAACAGAAGGTTGGATTTCAGAAGCCGTTTCTACCAGGTTAGAAGAAGCCTCGGTAGAAGGCAAGTTGTCAGCAGAAGAAAGAACCGCTTGCTCGGTTTCGGCCGAAACAGAGACACTCGTGGTTTGCTTAACCGCGGTTTCGGCCGAAACCACGGACCGCGAGTGTCGGTCCTTTTCTTTGCGTTTTTTGGTTATTTGCGTAGTTGGAGGATCTGACGGCATAATGTAGGGAAAATCGGAGCCGAAAATCTGTTCAGCAAAGTCCGAGCGATGTCTAAGCGTCCGCCGGTTAAAAGAAGCACAGGCTAGACAAGCTGCTACGTCGTGGTCTGGGCCTAAACAATGTATGCAATAGGAGTGGAAATCTTTATGAGGTATTTGTTTCCCACAAGATAAACAGTTATTAACTTTCTCTGACATCGGCTGAGGCAAGAAAGAGTCCCCAACGGGGTACTTAGCTTTATAGAAGTCTTCGAAGTAGTATTCGGTAGTAGTAATCTCTGGATCTGACCGACCGGCACTTGCGAACAGCTTCTGCGCGGCAAGAAAGACTGAGGAAAATGGCGTCGGCTGATGCCTTTATACCCGAATGACTGCCGCAATGATGTCGGGTGAAGTGCGACACCAGCCGAAGCCAGACCCAGACTTTGGAATCCGGCCGACCGAGGGGCTGCCTGACGGCAGGACAACCCATTTGTAAAGACTGCAGATGCATCCTTGAAGGACATGTGCACTGTCATCCCCTTTGGTAAAAACTCTGAACCCATGAACTACAACATAGGTGGCAGTATACTTAACACAGAGTGTGATAAGAGAACTTGGGACACAGGTGGACAGTAGTCTCTTCTTTGATAATCACATCGCCACAGTGGTCAGGAAATCCTTCTACGTGGCACACCTCATCACAAAAGGTTTCTCATCCAGAAAAAAAAAAAAAAAGAGGTCATTGTTCTCCTCTACTCATCAGACCCATTATAGAGTACAACGCCCCTTTTGGTATGTACCGCACAAGACGTCTACAACAACTGGAAAGGCTGCAAAAATATCTCACAAAGAGGATTACTGGCCTCAAACAGATGCCTTACTCTCAAAAAACTCAAGCTTTACTCCATCGCATATCACCTACTCAGAGGCGATCTCTGCCTAACATACAAAGCTATGACAAACCCAGAGCTATTGGACATGCTCCACTTAGAGATCCCAATTCCCTCCAAGCTACATGCCTAGGGACCTAAACCTTGTCACCACAATAAACAGAACATGCTGGAGGGATAAATTCCTGTCCCAGAAACTTCCCATACTCTGGAACACACTACCTATGTCAAACAGAGCTCCTCATTAGAACTCAAGAAAAATCTTGATGACTGGATGGGTAATAGGAAATTCACCGCAGGGATCACATCTATGGTTCTGCTAGACAGGGGCACAGGAAAATAATTTTCTTGGGTGGTGAAAGCCAGGGTACCTTTTTAGCTAGGCTTGTATAGGCCGTAGGGCCAACAGCCTAGTACCTACCTATGAACCTATTAACTGTGTGCATAGATTTTGCTTTTTCTTCCATCTTTTTTAAGACCTCTTCTGCCTTAGTGCCAAATAAGTTGTCTTGTGCAAGGGGGCATCCAACAATTTAGATTTGACATCATCTGGCAAGGGCTGTTCCTTAAGCCAAGCATGGCTTCTAATGACAGATCCAGTGACTGCTGTCCTGCAAGAAGCTTCTAGGGGGTCAAAATCACACTGCAAGGTGTGTTCAGTTACTTGACTTGCAGAATGCATTAACTCTTGTAACTCTTTAGATTCTGCACAAGCAGGAAAGGAAGACTTGTTTGAAAAGCTCCAGGGTATGTTGCTGAAATTGTAGCATATGGAACTGACATTTTAGTGCCCTGATAGCAACAGTAGCTGGGGTGTATACTTTTTTACTCCATCTGTCTAGTGCTCAGGAATCCCTATCTGAGGGGGGTGGGATTCCTATCAGAGGGTTGCTTTAATCCCTTTAGGCCCTTGAGGAATTACCTCAGGGACAGCAGTAGGATTTTTAAAAAGAAATTTGTGGGTCAAGGACTCTATAGTACCTGTCTGGCTTTCTGGGTGCAGGAGGGAGGGTGTCAGGAGTCTAGCTAGATTCAAGGAAAACATCCTCCACAACATCCAGCACTGGGGGGATGGCCAAGGGTCTGTGCTGTGGAAAATCTAAGAATTCCCAGTGTCTCTTTTTAGACTGACGGTAGTCCCTTAACGTATGAAGGGTTTCCGCAAAGGAAAAATCCTCTGGGGTGAAGCGGAAGGGATGGAATCCTCATAAGTAGAGAGGGGTTGCATGTCTTCAAATTCAGATGCATCAGAGTCATCTGACTCTTGTTCAGACAAAAAGTACAGTTTTGTACCTACCATAAATGCAGAAGTTCGAGTGTACACCCTGCTGCAGTCATCACACTTGGGTTATCCTGTCGTCAGGCAGTCCCACAGTCGGACGGAATTCCAAAGTCTTGGTCCAGTGTCGGTTGCTGTCGCTTCTTCCCTGACATCAGTGCGCCAAGGGTATATATAATGCATCAGACGCCATTTTCTTCAGTTTTTCTTGCCCATGTTAGGTGCCCCCAAAAAGGTGGTCAGTAATTAGTAACAAATTAAGTATTTTTGCACAAACACAAAATCCCTTCAACTATAAGCAAATACATCAGGAAGGTACTGTAGAGATTTTAGCTAGTTAGATCAGAGGGGATGGAGGGAGGGTAACCTGGAGTGCAGCAGGGTGTACACTCGAACATCTACATTTATGGTAGGTACAAAACTGTACTATATTCGTGTTACACTGCTGCAGTCATCACACTTGGGTAGAATCCCAAAGCTAAGGATGGGTGGAGGAGTTATAGAGGGTTAGAAGAGGCTAGAAGGCCCTGTAGAACTGCAGTGGCGAAGCCAGCTCTAGTCTTAGAGTAAAGTGGTAAGTGATAGTGTTTGGTAAAGGTGTGCACTGAACTCCAAGTTGCAGCTTCCAAAATCTCCTTAGTAGGAACCCCCCTGAGGGAGGCTGTAGATGTAGCTGTTGCCCTGGTAGAGTGGGGCCTAATGGTAGCAGGAACTGGTTTCCCATGATGGGTATAGCAAAAACAAATACAATGTCCTATCCATTTGGAAATGGTCTGTTTTAACATGGCCTTCCCTTGTGAAGCTGTAGCATAGGATACAAAGAGATGGTCAGATTTTCTGAAAGTCTTAGTTTTATCCAAGTAGTAACGAAGTTGCCTGTGAATGTCCAAGGAATGCAGTAGTCTTTCTCCTTTGTTCTGTGGATTTGGGAAGAAGGTGGGTAAGTGGATGGTTTGATTTAAAGCCACACTGAAAACCACCTTAGGCATGAGGAAGGATTAGTCCGTAGAGAAACTCTGTCTTGATGGAAAATGAGGAAAGGTTCCACTGCCATTAGTGCCTGCAGCTCTGAGACTCTTCTAGCTGAAGTTATTGCTAGCAGCAGGGCAGTCTTCCATGATAGAAACTGTAGATCAGCAGAGAAAGCTGGTTCAAAGGGAGGTAGCGTAAGTTTTTCCAGAACAAAATTGAGGTCCCATGTTGGTGTAGGTGCTCTCCTGGGGGCCTAATATTTTTTGCCCCTCTGAGGAACTGCCTTAGAAGTGGATGCGAAAATAAGGGTGGATCCGTGTTGTAGTGGGCTGAAATAGCTGATGCATGGATTTTAATGGAAGAAAAAAAGTCCTTTGTGCAACATCTAAGTTAAATACTGTAGAATCTGAGGCATGTGAGGCTGAAGTGTGTTTTGGCCTTTAGCTTGGTTCCAGGCGCAAAACCTTTTCCATTTGTCCGAATAGGCCTTCCTGGTGCTGGGCCTCCTAGCTTCCAGAACAACATCCATAACTGCTTGGGAAAGAGGAGCTGGATGGATGCTTAGGTGATTTGCCATGCAGCCAGATTTAAGGTTTTGGCTTGGCTGTGAAGAATCTGATTGTTTTGCTGTGTGAGCAAATGGGCAATTTGTGGTAAAATCCAAGGTGAGCCCTGGGCCATATTCCTCAATAGTGGGTACCAGTGCTGGCGTGGCCAGTCTGGGGCTCTGAGTATCAGTCATGGTCTCTCCTTTCTGACTTTCAGAAGCACCTTTGTGAGGAGAGGCAATGGAGGGAAGGCATATATTGTCAAGATTTTTCCAACTGAATGAGAGTGCGTCCACTTTCCAAGCTTGATAGTGAAGTGTCCTTACAAAATCTTGTCAGTTGATAGTTTTGAGGACTGGCAAACAGGTCTATGTCTGGAAGGCCCCATTTTTGAGTTATCATTGCAAATACTTGTGGATCCAGTTTCCACTCGTGGGGATCCATGATGTGTCTGCTGAGGTTGTCTGCCAATGTGTTCTTTTTTCCTGGCAGGAATTGAGCTTGTAACTGAACTTGGCAAGCCAGAGCTGTGTTCCACAAGGTCATTGCTTGCCTGCATAGAGGGTAGGAGTGTGTGTATCCCCTTGTTTATGTACCACATTACTGTGGTGTTGTCCGTCCTTATTGTAAGTTGTCCTGGATGTAATAGATTCTTGAAGGCCGTCAGAGCATTCTGTACAGCTAGCATCTCTTTTTGATTGATGTGCAGATTCCTTTGATCTGCAGTCCATACACCTTGTATGCACTGTCCTGCCATGTGTGCCCCCCCCAGGCGTAGTCCGATGCATCTGTTGTCATAGTTTGCCTGGCTGGGGGCAAGGTGAAAGGCTGACCCTTGTTGAGGTGACATGCCTGTGACCACCATAGAAACTCCTGTTGTAGGCAGGGAATGAGAGATAGTGTCCAAGCTGTGGCTGTGTTGAGACCATATGCTTTTTAGGTACCACTGTAATTTCCTCATATGCAGCTTTGCAAATGGTATTAGTAGTATGCAAGATGCCATGAAGCCCAAGGAATGCAGAATTTTTCTTGCAGGTAGTTGGGTCTTTGTTGCCATTGTTTTGAAATATTGAGTCAGTTGTAGTTGTTTGTCTGGCGTCAGATAAGCCTTCTGGGCCGTTGTATTCAAGCTGGCACCCAGGAATGTCATGTTTTGTGAGGGTACTAGTTTTGATTTCTTTTCGTTTACTGAGTACCCCAGGCAACTTAGAAGATGTTTTACAAAAGCCAGATGTTGTAAGAGAGTGTCCTTGCTTTCTTTGCTGCCAAGAGAGTGTTGCTTGGCCAGATGAGTTGCAAGTCATTGAGAGTTTGCCTTCTGGTAGTTTGGGACCTGTCTTCTCCTCCCTTCTGTGTTGCAGTGCCCCATTGTTGAGGTTTGTACTGGGCTTGTGGTTGTCCTCTGCCTCTTGGACGTCTGTATTTACCCCTCTGTGGTCTGTCAGTAGCTGGAAAGGACCAACTGTTTTTGGCCAATTTCCACTGAAGCGAGGGGGCTGTACCTGTAGAAATTCTTTCACTGTCTGCATAGATTTTGCTTTATCCTCCATTTTCTTTAAGACTTCTTCTGCTTTAACTCCAAAAAGAACATCCTGCTGTAAGGGAGCATCCAGAAGCTTTGCTTTAACATGATCAGGCAGAGGTTGTTCCTTTAACCAAGCATGCCTACGTATAACATACCCAGTGACAGCTGCTCTGCAGGAAGCCTCCAAAGAATCAAAACCACATTGTAAAGTATGTTTGCCCACCTGTTCAGTTGCATGCAACAGATCCTGCATTTCTTTCAATTCAGACTGTTGAGGGTGTGTGTTCATTTTTTGTTTTAACTGAGACACTATAAATTGCTGATATTTTAGCATGTGAAATTGGCAATTTAGTGCCCTCATAGCTAGAGTGGCTGAGGTGTAAACCTTTTTCCCCCACCTGTCTAGTGCTCTGGAGTCCCTTTCAGAGGGTACAGGATTTTTTGCCATAGAAGTCTTAGCCCCTTTGGGACCCTGGGAGATGGTCTCTGGATCAGCAACAGGACTTTTATAAAGGAATTTGTGGGAATCAGGCACTCTATAGTATCTGTCAGGTTTGGCTGGAGCAGGAGGCAGAGATTCTGGGTTCAAATTGGATTCTAAGTAAACATCATCCACAATGTCTAAAACTGGGGGGATGGCAAGTTGTCTGTGCTGGGGGAGTAAAAGAAACTCTCTGAGCCTTTTCTTTGAGTCAGTAGTCCTGACCTTCCCAGTGAAAATGTTCCCTCATAGTATGTAAAGTTTCTCCAAAGGAGTAGTCTTCAGGGGGAGAAGCTGAGGGAATAGAATCCTCAGCATCAGAATCTTCATAAGGGGAGGAGTAATCTTGGTCCTCAGAGGAGCCTGAGGAAATAGAGACTTGTTCAGAGGAGGCATAATCTTTCTCTTGTCTAGGCCTTTTGTTGGGTGGGGGTTGGGAACCCCTGATTAAAGAGATCAAATCTTCAGCCATTTTGAGCATCTGTTTCTTAGGCATGGGGCCTTGAACTGGAGACTGAAGTGCAGTCTTTTTAGAGTCTTTTTAGGTTTAATAGGAGTCTTAGGATACGTTTTTATGGTGAGCGTCGGTCTGAAGACGCCTTCAGAAACCGAAGGTGTTTCTGCAGCACCGACATCTTTATTCAGCAGTGTCGTCGGTAGGGGGTAAACAAAATGGCTGCGTTTGCCTAGTACTCTCCGCCAAAAGCTCCGAAGCGGTCTCGGGTTCCAGATATGCGGTAGTCAGGAGCTGTGTGTCGGAGCCTCACTGAAGACCGGTGAACCGGAGACCAGACCAGCCGAGGCCTCGGAGTCTGGCTTGGGTCTAGGCTGCCTGTCCTTGCGGTTTTTTGTGCACGCCGGTAGTCGGTTGCTCCGACGGCATAGTGTAGTTAAATTTTCTACCGAAGTAGTGTCGTGCGAAATCAAAGCGTCTTTTTATAGTACGCTTATTAAACCTAGCACAAAAACGACAACCAGTGACGCCGTGGTCTGGGCCTAGGCAAGGTATGCAGTAAGAATGAAAATCCTTATGAGGTATTTGCTCCCCACAAGAAATACAATTGTTAACTTTTTCTGACATCGGTCTGAGGCAAGAAAAGTTTCCCCAACGGGGTACTTAGCTTTACTGAAGACTTCGGATCTGAAATTCGACTTCGAAAATCTCAGGAGTCGGCCGACCGGCACTTGCGAACTGCTTCTGCTTCAGGCACCGTGTGGCAAGAAAGACTGAAGAAAATGGCGTCGGATGCATTATATATACCCCTGGCGCACTGACGTCAGGGAAGAAGCGACAGCAACAGACGCCGGACCATGACTTTGGAATTCCAGCCGACTGCGGGACTGCCTGACGACAGGATAACCCAAGTGTGATGACTGCAGCAGGGTAACACGATGGACATCTACAGGGGACAGACTGCTTTTCCTTTTGGTGGGGGTAGCTCGACTTCTCATAATCAACACAAGGTCTTCCGCCATTGTGAAGCAGGTGCCTGAGATTGGGTCGCCAGTTTCCTGGGTGTGGTTCGTACCCTGGGCATAAGAAACTCTGTCATTTTAGAAAGAACAGTAGTCGCAAAAGAAGACGTCTGTCGAAAATAGGTAGTGCGAAGGACTTCCTCGGAAGCCGGTGCTTGCTCAGTGGCTCCGGACACATCCAAGGTAGAGACAACCGCATTAGTCGAAGAAGAGTTTTGCAGCATTCCGGAATTCAAAAGGGTCTCGGTAGCAGCCTGTGAATTCACAGAAGCAGGCATCAGGGACTATATGAAGCATCTCGATGAGGACCGGAGAACTGACAACTAGATTAACAGAAGCATCGTCAGTAGGTTTGGGCCTGTGCGGTCTTGTCTCTGTCATTATCTTTACTTTTTTTTTTTTTTTTTAAGAAGATCTATTGTCAGATGGCTTACCGAAGCCATATCGGAGTTAGAAAAGCGAAAATATCTAGCTACAATAAGGGCCCGACGGATAGTTCTGGCATTGAACAAAGCACAGAAGCAACAGCAGGGGGACATAGTGGTCTGGGCCTAAACAAGTGATGCAGTAAGAATGACAGTCTCAGTGTGGTATTTGCTTTCGACAAATGAGACAACTGTTAACTTTTTCGGATATCAGTTAGTGCAAAAAAAAAAAAAAAGGATCCCCAAAGGGGTACTTAGCTTTAGAAGACTTCAGCTTCAAACTGGTAGACGAAACTCAGGTAACGGGCTAACCGGCACTCGTGCAAACTGCTTCTGCTTCGGGCTCCATGGCAAGAAAGACTGATGTAATGGAAGGCTGCCTTACTTTATACTACTGATGACCTGACGTCAGTCCTAAAACGACAGCAACTGACGCAGAAATACTAAGCCTCTGATAATCCGGGCCAGCCCAGGGCTACCCTGGCAGGGATAACCCAAATGTGAGGACTGCAACAGTGAAATGCGAAGAACATCTTACTTGCCCGTGAGGTGACTTCTGGAAGCCAGCTGGGTAAAGGAGAGAGGCAGGAAGCTCTGCTTTTATGGGGATAGGAAGGCCATTTGGGCTGCTGCGTCCAGCAGTGCTCCCAAGAAAATGATCCTCCTGGAGGGTGTTTACTTTGATTTCTTCCCGTTGATGGTGAACCCTAAGGAAGTTATGAGGGTTTTGACAAAGAGGAGGTCCTGGGGCAACTTTTCTTTGCACTCTGCTTGAATGAGGCAGTCGTCCAGATAAGGAAATTTCTCTGTCTGCAAAATGCTATGGCCAGGGCTATGAATTTGGTGAATACTCTGGGTGCAGTGGATAAACCAAAGGGTAGCACAGAGTTGAGAGCCTGCTCAGACGGCCAGGAATTTCTTGCATGATTCCCTTATGAGGATGTGGAGGTAGGTATCTTTTAGGTCTAGGGTCACTAGCCGGGCATTTTTGGTCAGCATGGGCAGCAGCTGCTGCTGCAAAGTTAGCATTTTGAATTTGGGGACCACCAGGGAGGTGCTCAGAATGGATAAGTCCAGGATAGGACATCAATTGCCCTCTTTTCTGGGAACAAGGAATAGTCTGGAATAAAAGCCTTTGCCTATCTGATCTGAGGGGACAGGTTCTACTGCCCTCTAGGATCTGAAAGCTTGGACCTGTTTTCAATGCCTCTGCACACTGATTTGAAGGTTAAGTCTGGGTACCCTCTTGGAATTGGGAGCTCATGGAAAGAGAATTTGTATCCCTGAAAAATGATCTTTAAGACCCAATGGTCTTTTGTTACTGAAATACAATTTTCTTTGCAGAGGGATACCCTTCCTCCTAGCTTTTGGACAGTGAAAGGCGGGCAGAGGGGAGAGGGGGACTCCATGAGAATTTGCCACAGTAGGATGGCTTAGAGCTCCCTGCATAGGGGGAAGAAATGGTCCACTGTTTTGTTCTCTGCTGGCCCTGGGATAGGGGCCTAGGAGGTCTGTCCCTGAGGGGCTTATCTTGGCCCAGTCGGGTGGGTGCAGGGAAGGACCAGTGTTTAGACAGGAAGTTCCTGCTAAACCTGAGAAGTTGAACCTGACAGAAATCTTTTCCTGTTTGCATAGATTTTGCTTTGTCTTCCATCTTTTTAAGCACCTCTTCTGCTTTTACTCCAAACAAGCAGTCCTTATCCAGGGACGCATCAATTAATTTAGACACGACATGATCAGGGAGAGGTTTGTTCCTTCAACCATGCATGTCTTCTAATCACAAATCCTGACACTTGCTACCCTGCTGGAGGCTTCTAGGGCATCACATCCACAGTGTAGAGAGTGTTAGGCCACTTGACAAGTGGAGTGCAATAAATCTGCTAGCTCTTTTGAATTGGCACAGTCAGGAAAGATGGAGATCTTTTGTTTTTTTAACAGTCCCAAAGTGTGCTGCTGTTTTAACATCTGGAACTGGCAGTTGAGTGCTCGGATAGCTAAGGTTGCAGAGGTGTACACTTTTTTTACCCCCTGTGTCCAGAGCTCTGGATTCCTTATCAGAAGGAATGGGATCCATGGCAGAACTAGTCTTAGCTTCTTCAGGTCCTTGTGTAATGACCACTGGGTCTGCAGCAGGATTTCTGTACAGATATTTGTGAGAATCTGGTACTCTAATACCAGCCAGGTTTACTGACAGCAGGAGGGAGGATGTCAAGGGTTAAGCTGGATTCATGGAAATAATCATCCACCACTTCTAGTATAGTGGGGATTGGCCAGGGGTCTGTGCTGGGACAGGTCCAAAAACTAAGTCTTTCTTAGACTAGGGGAAGCCTTCAGATTCCCATTGGATATGTTCCCTGAGGGTGTGAAGGGTTTCCCCAAAAGAAAAATCTTCTGGTGGGGAGGTAGAAGTAATGGATTCCACTGCGTCTGAATCCTCATAAGCAGTGAGAGGTTATGGTCACTCTTCAAAATCTAAATAATCAGATTCCTCAGAAACCTGTTCTGTCATATCAGGAGAAGAGTGTCTTCCTTTTAGAAGTAGTGGCCTGACTACCCCTGATAAGGGAGATGAGATCCTCCACCATTTTAAGCATTTATGCTTAGGGTGGTGGAGCAGGAACAAGATGGTGGCTAGAAACAGACTTTTTTTAGGAGTGGGTTGACTTCTAGGCCTAAGAGTAACCATCAGTCTGAGAAAAACAGTAGTCTGATGGGAAGACATCTGTTTTTGTCTAGTTTCAGCAGTGCGAGAGGCCTCCTCGGATGCCGGTTCCTGTGCAGCAGCTCCGGACCCAACCAAAGCAGAGACAGCTGAAGGCTGGGA
This sequence comes from Protopterus annectens, assembly GCF_019279795.1. NCBI lineage: Eukaryota > Metazoa > Chordata > Ceratodontiformes > Protopteridae > Protopterus > Protopterus annectens. The sequence goes on along the minus strand of NC_056744.1, from coordinate 1,575,972,350 downwards.
AGACGAAGATTGCTGCTGCATACTGGACTCCAAAAGGGTCTCGGTAGAGGCCTGTGTCGACACAGAATCAGGCATCAGGGGGTGCGAAAGCACCTCACTGAATTCCGGAGAACTGATGACCTGCTTAGGGGTAGAGTTGTCAGATGGCTTAGCCTTGTGTGGTCTGTCTCTGTCTACCATTTCAGTCTTTTGGACTATGAAGACTGAAGACGAAAATACCGGTCGACAATAAGGCCCACAGAGAATGGTTCTCGTACACAGAACCGGCAACGGGGGACGTCGTGGTCTGAGCTTAAACAAGTGAAGCAGTATGAGTGAAAGTCTTGGTGTGTGATCTGCTTTCCAGAGGCGAGACAACGGTTAGCTTTTTCAGACATCTGTTAGTGCAAGAAAAAAGTATCCCAAACGAGGTACTTAGCTTTAGATGTTTTCAGCTGTAACTCTGGTAGCAACCAACCGGCACACCTGCGAACTGCTCCTGCTACGGGATCCACAGCAAGAAAAAAGAAGTTATGTCCTTACCATAACGTTCCATGTGGAGTGTTCATCTCGCCTTGGTTATTACACATGGGTTCGGAGCCGATCCTCGGCTCCGTGCCGGCCGACTGCAAGCTCTGCATCGAGAAGAAGCTCGAGGACATCCAATACCCACAATCCCCCTCTGCCTTTACCTCAGATCTAGTTTGCAAGCAAACCAGACATACAGCACGCACACCTGCTAACTATATACATAAAGTACATACAAAGAGTATGATAGTAACAGCAATACTGCAACAGCAGAAGGAGAATACTCCAGACCAGGCACCAAATCGAACGTTCTTCCTAAGGGTGGGAAGGGTGGGAGTGTAATAACCAAGGCGAGATGAACACTCCACATGGAACGTTATGGTAAGGACATAACTTCTTTATGTGAGAGTGTTCAATCTCGCCTTTGTTCTTACACATGGGTAGCGTCCCTAGCTCCCTGATCCTGAGGAACTCAAGGGAGAACGTTCTTGAGCACAGTGGAACCAAAGGTTGCCCTATCCCTAGAAACCCTGTCCACTTTGTAATGAGAAATAAATGTATGTGGTTTAGCCCAAGTAGCAGCCGCACAAATGATGTCTAAAGGTAAGCGAGCTGCATGAGCCAAAGATGTAGAAATTGATCTGGTAGAATGTCCTCTGGGTTTTGCTGATAATGTTTGATCAGAATTCTCATAAACAAAAATGATACAATCAGTTAGCCACTTGAAAGAGTTCGTTTAGTAACTGCAAGACCCTTTCTGCTGTCAGCAAAAGCTATAAATAGCTGATCAGATTTCCTGTGATCTTTTGTTCTATCCAAATAAAATCTGAGTTGTCTATGGACGTCCAGTTTGTGCAACATATACTCTAATTTATTAGAGTGGTCTTTAAAGAAGGTGGGTAATTCAATGGACTGGTTAATATTACTAGTAGAACAAACTTTGGGAAGAAAGGATGGATTAGTGCGTAGGGATACTCTGTCAGAATGAAAAATTAAATAGGGATGTTTGACTGAAAGGGCTTGTAGCTCAGACACCCGTCTAGCCGATGTAATAGCCACCAGAAATAATGTTTTCCATGACAAAAATTTCAAGGTGCAACTAGAAGCTGGTTCAAAGGGTGGTAACATCAATTTAGCGAGCAATAAATTTAAATTCCATGGTGATGTGGGACTTCTGACTGGTGGTCTGATATGAAAAGAACCTTTTAAAAAGGCTTTACAGAGTCTGAGAGCCATAATAGGTGCACCACTTTCTTCTATATGATAGCTAGAAATGGCAGCCAACTGTACTCTTAAGGTAGCCGGAGAAGCTCCTTCCTGAAATAAATCGGTTAGAAATTCTAAGACCTTATTCAACGGGGCTGTAACAGGGTCCAGCTGATGTGACTCAGCCCAGATGACAAAACGTTTCCATTTACTAGTATAAGTTTTTACAGTGGAAACTTTATGAGAAGCTACCAAAATATCTTGAACCGCCGATGTAAGGGGAATTGACCTGGCTAAAAGGGAAGCGGAGCAGCCAAGCTGCTAGATGGAGAGATTCCAGGGATGCGTGAGGAACTCCTGCCGAGTGAGTCAGTAGATCTGGCTCTGGGTCCAGCATCCAAGCTCCCCGAATGCGGTGGCAAGAGAAAGGGAACCAAATTTGACGAGGCCAGAGCGGAGCAATGAGAATTATAGTCCTCTGAAGGTTGTTTGCTTTCTGCAGAAACTTTGCAATCAGGAAATGGAGGAAAAGCATAAAGGAGACCCGGGGCCAAGCGTGCACCAGCGTCCCTTGGGACTTCCCTGGAGGGTAATAGGGCAAAGTAGCTCCTGCATTTGGCGTTCATTGGAGACGCAAACAGATCGCAGGTAGGCTGGCCCCATTTGCGAAAAATCTTCTCCGCAACTGACTGTTTGAGGGACCACTCGTGAGGCAATAGAATTGCCCTGCTCAGCCTGTCGGCTATGGCGTTGGATGACCCGGGATGTGCGTTGCGATTAGAAAGCGACGGTGGACTCTGCCCATTGCCAAATTCTCATGGCCTCTCTGCATAGTTGGTAGGACCTGGTTCCCCTTGCTTGTTTATGTACCAGACTACGGACATGTTGTCTGTCTGAACTGCAATGGTCCCTGGAGGAAGAAGGGGAGCAAAGTGTTGCAACGCCAAAAACACTGCCCTCAACTCCAGGACATTGATGTGCAGATTGTACTCCAGATTGGTCCATTCGCCTTGGACTGTCTGTCCCTGAAAGATGCCCCCCCACCCTATCAGGGAAGCGTCCGTGGTTATCATTGCTGACTGTGTGGGTAGCACAAATGGTCTTCCGCTGGATAGGTTGCAAGTCTGTAACCACCACATTAGGTGTGATTTGCACGTTTTCGTTATCAATATTTCGTGAGTTAGTGGAAGTTGTTGGAATGACCATTGTGCAAATAGAAGCCATTGTAGCACTCTCATGTGCAGTCTTCCCAATGGTATTGCTATGAGAGAAGCTGCCATGAGACCCAGAACTTTCAGAACAATTTTGCTGGGGATTTCCTGGACGACAGCAGAAGGGAAATGTTGGATTGAAGTGCAACTATTCTTTCTGTTGGAAGTTTTAGAACTAACTGACGAGTATCTAACTCCGCTCCTATGAATAAGATATGCTGTGATGGCTGTAGCAAGGATTTCTTGAAATTTACTGAAATGCCAAGATGTGTGCAGAGTTGTAGGGAGTAATCCCTGGCATGTATCAGTTGGCCGGTGGTGGCAGACAGGAGCCAGTCGTCCAGATACGGAAACACCTGGAATCCTAGGCGCCTCAGATGAGACGCTACCACTGCCATGCATTTGGTGAAGACCCTGGGGCTGTGGTCAGACCAAAGGGCAGGGCTCGAAACTGATAGTGACTGGCTCCCAGCCGGGCGCAAGTGATCTCTGGGCGCCCTGGCCATTTTGATGTGGTAGTATCGTCCTTCAGATCTATTGAGCACATCCAGTCGTCCTTCTGTAAGAATGGAAGGATCGATTGAAGCGTGACCATTGAACTTTTCCTTCTTGACAAAGGTGTTGAGATGACTTAGGTCCAGAATTGGCCTCCAGTCCCCTGTTTTCTTTGGAACTAAAAAGAACCTTGAGTAAGTTCGAATCCTATTTGGTCCGCTGGGACTGGTTGGATGACTCTTTTCTTAGCAGCTTTGAAATTTCTGTAGCTGCTGGGTCTCGCAGATGGGGTGGTACATCTGGGAGTTTCTTCTTTGGAATGGGGTGGATAGAAATGGGATTTTGTAACCTCTGGTAACAACGCTTTTACCCAATTGTCTGAAGAAAGGTTTTGCCAGGCCTGAGGGTATAAAGCTAAGCGACCCCGACTGCCTCCAGAGCAGGACAGTCGGGCCTCCTCTCAGGAGTGCTGAAAAGGTTTGCCAGGAGGTTATCCCTGTCACCTTGGTTTTGCGGACCCCTCTGCCGCCAGGGCGGCGTCTTCCACCTCTGCCCCCTCTGCCTCTAGAGGGGCATCACCCTGTGTGTCTGGAAAAGATCTTTGGGGTTTTGAAACCACATTTTCCCACCACGTTGCCCTTTGAGTGCGGTCTAGAAGGGTGGAAAACGGACTCCGACAGCAGACAGAGTCTTTCCCTCCTGTTCACACCGGGTAAGGGTCTCCTTTACTTTAGGGCCAAAAGTGTGGCTCCATCAAATGGGGCGTTAGTAAAGGAAGACTTGAAGGCTTCCATAAGCGAACATAAGCGCATCCAGGATTGCCTCGAAGAGCAATCGCTGAAGCCGCTGCCCTACTCGATCCTTCGGCTGCATAGGATATCAGCCTCATGGACGAGGTCACAATGGGCGTTAGGGTGTTGAGGTGCGCTGTAACTTTCTCTGGGGCAGCGGCATCTGTAGCACCCTGGAGGGTATCTCCCAACTCTTTGACTAGATCCCTCTGTAAGCGTGTAAAATGGGTCAAATAGTTCAGGGAGCATAGAAAGCCGCTGAACTGAAAATCGCTTCCCATATCTGTCCATGGTCCTAGAATCTTTGTTAGGCGGATGGACAGATGAGGAAGACTCCGACATCTCCTTTTCGTGGCGCTGCCACCACCATGGCGTCTACGGAACTCCTTTGGTAAGGTAAGCTTTGTCCTGTGGTGCCGTGATGTACTTATTTGGCTTCCTAGGGACAGGTTCCACCGTGTCAGGAGTCTCCCACGCCCTTGAGCAATCAATTCCATTAACTCATCAAAGGCGGAGTGACCCAGGAGGAGGAAGGGCGGGCACCAAATGCCTTCAGCAAAACTGACTCATCCTCAGAAGGGGGGAGGGCTTGCCAGTCACCTCTCTGTTTAAGGATCTCCAAGATGTCAGCAAAGAGACATCCTCTGAAGGTGACTTAGGGGACCCTTCTGACTCATCTAAGTCAGTATCAGATGTCAAGGATTCTTGTGGAGAATCCAAGTGTCTCCTCTTACACAGTCTTTTCCTAGGAACTTCTTCGTGGGGAACATCCGAAGAAGCCTCCGAGGAAGAGGGGCACCCTCCAGGGGTGGCTGAGACACTGGTGCCCGGCGCTTGGGCGTGGCCGTGGGTGCAGAGGAGGATAACGGTCCTTTGCGGGGAGGAGAAGCTGTACCTGCTGATGTGGTTGTCTGAGTAGACAACACCTTCCTCATGAGGTCGAAGGCCCCGGGTCCCGAGTCGAGGTATCTCCGGTTCGAAGAAATGGGAAGAATCCCGAAACAGGAGCGAAGGCACCGACCCGAGGCGGAACCGAATCGATCCGTGCGAGGCCCGAGAGGAGAGTCGGAACGAAACATCGGTCCGACTCTCGGTCCCAGAACCCAGGACAGATCTTCGGGCCGAGACTCCGGTACGGATCGGATGGAGTCGAGGTAAGCGGTGCCGACCGAGAAAAAGACGGTTCTGGCACCGAGGGCTCCACAATCATCAGGTCAGCCTCTTCCGGCTCCGAAGACTGAACAGGTCTCAAAGGAGGAACAGATGGAGATAGTGGCAGGCCTTCAAGTCTCGACATCAACTGAGAGGAGACCGAAATAAGCTTGGACAGGGCCGTATGCTCCATAAGTTTCTGCATCAACCGGTCCACGTCGGTGTCGGAAAGGGCTCTCGAAGAACGAGTCGAAGGGATCGAAGACGGAGCCGACCTCAATAGAGTCGGTGGAGGGAGCTCCGTCACGGTTCCAAGACTCGAGGCTCGGAAACTGCCAACAGTTGAATACTCGGCCCGAAGTCTGTGGAACCGGTGATCCAACTAAACTCGAAGAGCTCAGAGCCGATGTCTTTGGCTCCGGCGCCTTCGACCCTTCCGAACTTGGATGCCTGGTCTGAAGCATCCAAGGCCTCCTGGAAAGAGGGTTTCAGCAATCCTCTATCCATCAGTTTCCTGCGCCTATCTGTCATGACCCTCCCACTAAAAGAGTGACAAATAGAGCAGTCCTCTTGTAAGTGGAGAGGGCCAAGACAGTAGACACAGGAACTGTGGTTGTCTGTGACCGACATTTTTTGGCCACACTGACAACGCTTGAAGCCAGATTTTAATTTTTCTGACATGACAACAAGAAAAAAAGACAGTCCAGTAATTAAAAGTCACTTCCAAAGAGAAAAACACAGTCAAATCCGGTATATGTGTCAAATCCTGTAATAAGCACTACACAATATTTAGTCCTAGTTATTTAAGTAGGGGAGGTAGGCCCCGAAAAAAACTCTGTACCCTTTAGTTAAACTAAGTAACTAATCTAAGGAACCGAGATATCAAAGTCCACTCACACACCTACTCTAACTATTCATTGACTATAAGAATAAATATTTTTTTGAAAATTTAAAACAGAAAGAACAATTCTTATCTGTAAAAGCCTCGAGCTAGTCCCCAGCGATGCGTATGCAGCAGCGGCAAACTAGATCTGAGGTAAAGGCAGAGGGGGATTGTGGGTATTGGATGTCCTCGAACTTCTTCTCGATGCAGAGCTTGCAGTCGGCCGGCACGGAGCCGAGGATCGGCTCCGAACCCATGTGTAAGAACAAAGGCGAGATTGAACACTCTCACATGACTGATGCAATGATGTTGGCTGCCTTGCTTTATAGCACTGACGACCTGACATCAGTCAAGTGACAGCAGCAGACGCAGAATATTGACTCTGGTATTCCGGCTGGCCGAGGGCTACCACAGCAGGGATAACCCACAGGTGATTACTGCAACAGTGAAACACGAAGAACATCTGCTAACTCTTTCGAACTGGCACAGTCAGGAAAGGTTGAAATATTTTGTTTTAATTGTTCCAAAGTGTACTGCGGATATTTTAACATATGGAACTGACAGTTGAAAGCTCTAATAGCTAAGGTTGCACAGGTGTATACTTTTTTACCCCATCTGTCCAAATCCCTGCAATCCTTGTCAGAAGGAATAGGATTCTTGGCAGAACTAGTCTTGGCTCTTTTAGGGCCCTGTGTAATGACCTCTGGGTTTGCAGCAGGATTTCTGTACATGTACTTGTGAGAATCCGGTACTCTGTAATACCTATCTGGTTTACTGGGAGCAGGAGGGAGGGCGTTGGGGGTAAGCTGGAATCATGGAAAACATCCACCACTTCTAAAATGGAAGGATGGCCAGGGGTCAGTGCTGGGGCAGGTCCAAAAACCTGTCCAAGTCTTTTCTTAGATTGGGGGAAATCCTAAGATTCCCATTGGGAATGTTCCCTGAGGGTGTGAAGGGTTTCCCCAAAGGAAAGGTCTTCTGGTGTGGAGGCAGAAGGAACTGATTCCTCTTCATCTGAATTCTCATAAGCAGACAGAAGGTTGTTCCTCTTCAAAATCTGAATAATCAGATTTCTCAGAATCCTGTTCTGTCAATTTCAGGAGAAGGGTGTCTTTTCCTTTTAGAAGTTGTGGCCTGACTAGCCCTAATAAGGGAGATGAGATACCCCCCCATTTTAAGCATTTGTGCTTGGGGTGGTGGAGCAGGAGCAAGATGGTGGCTAGAGGCAGATTTTTCTAGGAGTGGCCTGGCTTCTATGCCTAAGAGTATCCATTGGTCTGAGAGAAACGGTAGTCGGATGAGAAGACTCCAGTTTTTGTCTAGATTCGGTAGTGCGAGAGGCCTCCTTGAAAGCTGGTGCCTGCGTTGCGGCACCGGACCCAACCGAGGCAGAGATAGCCAAAGGATTGGAAGACTAAGATGATTTTTGCGGCACACCGGACTCCGAAAGGGTCTTAGTAGAGGCCTGCATAGATATCAATTCGGGCAACAGGGCCTGCAAAAGCGCCTCACTGAATTCTGGAGTACTGATGACCTGCTTAGCGGTAGTCTCGTCGGAAGGCTTAGCCTTGTGTGCTGTCTATCTTTATCTCTGCGTTTTTTTCAGAAAGTCCACGGATTGTTGCCTGACGCCAATTCAGAAACCAAAGACGAAAATACCTGTCTACAAAAAGAGCTCTACAGCGAATGGTTCTCGCATTAAAGAGGGCACGGAACTGGCAACAGGGGACATACTTAGCTTTAGAAGTTTTCAGCTGCAACTCAAACTCTGGTAGCGACCGACCGGCACACTTTCAAACTGCTTCTGCTACGGGCTCCACGGCAAGAAAGAATGATGTAATGGCGTCGGATGCCTTGCTTTATAGCACTGACTACCTGACGTCAGACTACAGGCGACAGTAGCTGCCGCAGAAAAACAATGACTCTGGTATTCGGGCCGGCCAAGGTGTACCACATTAGGAATATCCCCAGGTGATGACTGCAACAGTGAAACACGAATGACAGTGACCACCTGTCGCAGACTGGAGAAGTGAAGATTGCAGTACAAAATGCACCAGTTCCAAAGATGGAGGCCGGTTTCTTTTTTTGGCTCCTAGTCTGTTCCGAAGGCACTGAAGGAGCCAAAGGAGCTTGTGTCTTCTTGGACCCGACAAACTTTGTTTGTCCTGACTCTTCGACTGTTCCGAGGCCGGAGCAGATGAAGTTGCTCTTTTGGAGGGCTTATCAGATTTACCTGTCTGGCTCCCTTCTACTGATGCCTCAAAAGGCCCTTTGAATAACCCTCACACAATTAACTTACTCTTTCACTCCTGCAGGACCCTACAACTAAACCCATGACATATGGATTAAGAGTCCTGCAGGTGAACAGCTCCCAGACAGTACACACAACTTGTATGACTATCGGTCAAAGACATTTTGTGTGTGCACGAGCCACATTTTTTGAATCCAGAAGGTTTGAATTCTTTGCAGGACTCCTTAGACATGTCTGACAACGAAAAGCCAAAACACTAGAGCCAACAACCCTAACTGCAGAAGAAAAACAACGAGAAGCAGACAGAGAAGGCAAGTTTTTTTTTTAAGAAAAGGAAAAGAAAGGAGAGTCTCTAAGTTAAAAGACAGCTCCTCATACCAAGGAGAAGCCTCTAACAAACTGTGAACTACTGAGAAAGGGCAGTAAAAAGGAGGAAGGGGAAGTCCTCTAACTGAAACGGGCTGAAATTAAAGGCAAAAAACGAATCCTCCAACTAAAATGGATTTGTCAGGGACTAACTAAAAGGAATAGCAGGCATGGACCGGAAATGACAACCTCAACAACAAACAGCAAAAAGGTAAAGGGGCACACAAGCACTTAAATTTCTTAACTATAAAGCAGAACTATAAAGAAGAAATTCAGCTGTGTACAATTACCATAAATGTTAGAGTGTATTCACTGTTGCAGCCATCACATTTGGGTTATCCCTGCCAGGGAGGCTCTCGGCCGGCCCGAATACCAGAGACTTAGTATTTCTGCGTCGCTTCAGGACTGACATCAGGTCGTCAGTAGTATGAAGTAAGGCAGTCAATGACATTACGTCAGTTTTTCTGGCCCTAACCTGTCAGGAGCCCCCAAAGAAGAAGGCCAGGTTCTGGTGGAAGAACCCACCAGTGGAAAATAAATACCAATATGTCCCTTGTAAGGAAAGAAAGAGAATAAAGGGGGAATGGAGGGAGGGAAACCAGGACTGCAACAATGAATACACTCGAACATCTGCATTTATGGTAAGTGTACAAAACTGTACTATGTTCTTTGTGTTTCACTGTTGCAGTCATCACATTTGGGTAGATTCCCAAAGCTGAGGAAACGAATGGAGGCAGTCAAGGAGAGTAGGGGCTGACTAGGATGCCCTGCAAGACTGCAAAGGCAAACTCTGCACTGGATTTGGAGAAGAGAGGCAGGTGGTAATGCTTGGTAAAAGTGTGAACAGATGTCCAGGTGGCAGCCTCAAGGATGCCCCTGGTGGGGACTCCTCTTAGAATAGCTGCAGAGGTGGAGGCTGCTCTGGTGGAGTGTGTCCTGACTCCCTTTGGGAGAAGCTTTACATGCTGTTTGCATTAGGAATGGATGCAGTGGGCTATCCCCTTTGGAAATGGTTTGCTTGGAGATGGCTTTGCCCTCTGTTCCTATAGCAAAGCTAACCATCAATTGATCAGTCTTTCTGAAGGATTTAGTCAAGTCCAGATAGGATCGGAGTTGTCTGTGCACATCTAAAGAGAGTGAAGAATCCCCCGCCCCCTGTTCTGGGGATTAGGAAAGAAGGTGGGCGGATGAATGGATTGGCTGACAGCCACACTGGACATCACCTTGGGTATGAAGTATGGGTTAGTTCTGAGGGATACCCTGTCTGCGCTGAAGATGAAGAAGGGTTCCACAGCCATAAGTGCTTGCAGCTCAGACTCGTCTGGCTGAAGTGATGGTCAGAAGAAAAGCAGTCTTCCAGGATAAAAATATTAGCTCTGCAGAAGAAGCTGGTTTGAAAGGGGGCAGGGTGAGCTTTTCCAAGACCAAGTTAAGGTCCCAAGCTGGCATTTGCGCCATTCTGGGGGGGGGGGGGGGGGCTCAACTTGCTAGCCCCTCTGAAGAAGTGTTTGATCGAAGAAGTGTTTGATCAAAGGGTGTGAAAAAAAGGGGCTACTCAGTGGGAAAATGAGCAGAAATAGCAGAGGCATGAATTTTTACAAAGGAGAGACCACTGTGTTGCAGGTCAGCTAAGTAATCCAGGATGAGAGGGATGGAGGGCTGTGCCATAATGGCTCCCTTAGACTGAATCCAGGTGCAGAACCTTTTCCAATTATCTGGATAAGACTTTCTGGTGCTAGGACGTCTAGCTTCACGGATACCATCCTGAACCTGTTTACTTAGAATGACAGAATTGTTTGGGTTTAGGGAATAAGCTAAAATGCCAAATTGAGTGTCTGCAATTTGGGATGCATGAATTCCCCCCTTCCCTCTAGGTCAGGAGTTCAGTAATCTGAGGAAGATGCCATGGAGGCAGTGGGGACAGGCTGCGGAGCAAGGGGTACCAGTATTGTCGGGGCCTAGTCTGGAGCTATAAGAATGGTCCTTGGTTTTTCCTCCCTAATTCTGAGCAGTACCCTGGGGATGAAAGGTAGGGGAGGAAAGGCATGGACTGACAGATTTACCCAGGGAAGGGCAGGACAACCACTTTCCAAGCCATGCAGTGATGCTCCCTGGTGCAGAATTGTCTGAGCTGATGGTTGGTGTGGGAGGCAAAGAGGACGACCTTCGGGGTTCCCCATTGCTGAGTTATTAGGGTGATGGTACTTCTGTTGAGTTGCCACTCGTGTGGGTCCAAAAGGTTTCTGCTTAACTGGTCTGCCAAAAAGTTGAGAGAGCCTGATAGGAATTGTGCTAACAGGTGTAGTTCCATGGAAGAGGCTGAGCGCCAAAGGGTCATGGCCAGCCTGCATAGAGAATAGAAGCGAGTCGTCCCCCCCGTTTGTTGATGCACCACATCACAGTGGTGTCTGTTTTGATCTGGAGAACCCCTGCAAAGAGAATGGGCTTGAAAGCTACAGCCATCATCTCTCTTTGACTGATGTGCAGAGGGATTTCCTGGGGGCTCCATTGGCCCTATATGCACCTGCCATTCAAGTGTGCATCCCAAGTGTAGTCTGATGTGTCAGTGGTGAGGGTCTGGACAGAGGGGGGTGGGGAGAAGGGCAGTCTCTTGTTGTGGGAGCATGCTGTTGCCCACCAAAGAAATTCCTTTCTGAGGCAAACTAAAGGCTCTTTAGGTACCACTGAATTTACCTCATGTGCAGTCTGGCGCATGGAATGAATAGCATGCAAGATGCCATGAACTTCAGAGCTTGCAGGATCTTCCTTGCAGACAGCTGGGGCCTGGTGGCTAGCTGAGAGAAATAAGTGGTCAGGAAAATTTGTTTCTCTGGTGTAAGGAATGCCATCTGGGATGCTGTGTCCAGACTTGCTTCCAGGAATATTATTCTTTGGGTAGACAGCTGTTTGGATTTCTTTTTATTGATTGTGTATCCTAGAGAGGTTAGTAGTGTCTTTAAAAAGACCAGGTTGCTTGAGCAGCTTTTCCTGGCTGTCTGCTTGCATAAGGCAGTCAAAGTATGGGTAAAGTTGAATATATTGGCAAAGGCTCTTGCTACCCCCATAGTGCCTTTTTTAGGCAAGGCTCAAAAGACAAACCCACCTCCATAGGTATCAAAAGGGATAAGAAACTAAAAGTAATGCTACTCAACGCCAGAAGTCTAAACCTCAAGATGCATGCACTCGAAACTCTCCTTAGCATGGAGAACATCGATATCTGTGCATTAACAGAAACCTGGTTCAAGGCTCCCGAGAGCACCCCAGCACTACCAGGTTATAACCTCATACCATGCTTTTCGGCCCCAAAACTTGGACCGAAACACAAAAGTAGGGGGAGTATCAATATTCGTCAAAGATACCCACACCTCCAGCTTGGTGGCACAGCACGAAGCATCAGAGACTATCCATGTGCAACTAACAGTGGGTAAAACTGCCTTCCAGTTTATAGCCTGCGACAGACCACCCGCCCAAACACAGGAACCCCACTCGGCCTTCCTGAGAATACTGGAAAATATGAAGGTCTCTCCAAACACCATTATATTGGGTGACTTCAACTATGCAAACAGACTGGGAGCATTACTCTAGCTCCAACACCCTAGCCCAAAGGTTCCTAGACTCAAATGCTATGTAACAACTTGTTACCACTCCCACATGAGGGGAAAACATACTGGACCTGATCATCATTAACATGGGGACACTATGCTCCAGACCAGAAGTGTATCCCTCACTGGTAAGATCAGACCATAAACTAATCTCACTGGATATTCACATCCCGACCCCACCCCCTGCCCAGAAAACCACAGTGAAAAACTTCTCTAAAGCAAATTTCACACGCCTCAAATCCGAGGTGGAATCCTTCAAAGCCCCCGGGCCTGTGGAAAATACGGCCCAGACCGCAGAATCCTTTATAAACGCATTCTATGAACACCTTCAGGAATGCATGGATCATGCAATCCCAAATAAAACCAAGACCCAATCCTCCAAAGGCAGACGTCCTGTCTGGTGGACCCCAGCCATAAACAAACTATACAATAGAAGGAGGAAGCTACTACATGATAGAGCAAAATCCCAAAAAGGGAAGGCATCTCTGATCAGTATTAGTAAAAACTACGGGCACTCATAAAATCGTCTAAGGCCAGCTTCGAGAGAAAAATTGCACAGGACACTAAGGATAATCACAAGGCTTTCTTTAGTTATGTTAGGAACCTGGGTGGGAATTCCCAGATATGCTCAGAATTAGTCCAAAATGACAAAAAATACACCGAGCCCACAGACATTGCCAACATCCTAGCTGACAGGTTCAGTGCAAACTTCTCCCCCCCCCTCCCCACCAAAAGGGCAAATATCTATCCCAACAGAGTGCTGCCCCCCTGACATCTCAGATGCTCAGGTAAGAGCCGCCCTCTCTAAAGCAAAAAACACAGCATCAATGGGACCAGATGGTGTCCTGGGCTGCGTCCTACAAGAACTCCAAGAAGAGCTAAACCCAAACATAAAACTACTGTTCAATCTCAGCCTTACTACAGGATATGTACCCAAAGAGTGGCGTACAGCAACATTGGTCCCTCTCCACAAAGGTGGTGCCTCAACGGATCCTGGAAACTATCGCCTCATAAGCCTGACTAGCTTGGTCTGCAAAGCTATTAAAAGGATCATCATGGACCTCATAAATAAATATATTGGGGACCTATAGACACTGGATCCTACCCAGTTTGGCTTTGTTAAGGGCAGATCCTGTCTCTTAAACCTGGTCAATTTCTTTGAAACAGTCACCAAGGCCATTGACGAGGGGAAGGTGGTCCACACAGCCTACCTGGACCTCGCAAAAGCCTTCGATACAATACCCCAATCAGGTATTATAGATAAGCTCACCAGCTTAAACATAAACCCCTATGTCACTAGATGGGCTGCAAACTGACTCAAGGACAGAACCCACATGGTTAGAATTGCTGGAGCCATGTCAGACTCCAAACCAGTTACAAGTGGCATCCCACAAGGCTCAGTCCTGCGACCTCTCGTTCAGTATATATTTCTCGGCGGTACAGGCCAACACGGAAGGACTGTGGCTGACCAAGTTCGCAGATGACTGCAAACTGGGCGCCATAATCAACTCTCCAGCCGACACAAGCATCCTCCAAAAGGGCCTCATAGAAACAGACAACTGGTGCCAGAGCCACAGCCTCAAGCTAAATGCCAAAAAGTGTATAGTCATCCCCTTTGGCAAAAACAAAGTGCCCATAAATTACCACATAGGTGGTAATCCATTAAGTACAGAAGAAGTCATTAGGGACCTGGGGACCCAAGTTGATAGCAATCACGTGGCCAAAGTGGTTAGAAAAACATTTTATATAGCCCACCTAATCATGAAGGGATTCACATCTAGATCAGGGGAGGTCATCGTGCCTCTTTACTCATCCCTCATCAGGCCCATAATTGAGTACAATGCCCCTTTTGGGATGTACCTTACCAGACACCTGCAGCAACTGGAAAGACCCCAAAAGTACCTCCCCAAGAGGATCAAAGGGCTCAAACAGATGCCATATGCTGCCCGGTTAAAGAAACTCCAGCTCTACTCAGTGGCATACCGCCTGCTCAGAGGCGATCTGTGCCTGACGTATAAAGCCATGTCCAACCCGGAATTAATGGACATGCTGCACCTCAGAAAATCCAAATCCCATCAAGCTACTGGCTCGAGACTTGAACCTCAGCACTGAAATAAATAGGACATGCTGGAGGGACAGATTCATAACCCAGAGGCTCCCTTCACTCTGGAATAAAATCCCAGTCCAGGTTAGGCAGAGTCTCACATTGACTCTCTTCATGAGGAATCTTGATGAGTGGATGGGAGATCGTAGGTTTACCCCGGCTATCACTTCTGTGTCACTGTTAGACAGAGGCACAGTATACTAACCTCAAAAAAAGGCATAGCAAAATTAATTTAAAATGGGTGGCGAAAGCCAAACACACTCTGGCAAGGCTTATAAATGCCCTAGGGCAGATAGCCTAGTATGAACCTATGAACCTATATCTTTGTCTGCAAAAGGCAATGGCCAGATAAGCCAAAGGGATGCACAGAGAACTGAAAGTGTTGAGATCCTGCCCTGAATTGGAGATATTTCCTGTATGATTCCCTGATAGGAATGTGGAGGTAAGCCTCTTTTAGATCTAGTGTGGCTAGCCAAGCATCCTTGGAGAACATGGGTAGCAGCTGGAGGGTGAGCATTTTGAATTTTGGGATCATCAGGAAGGTGTTTAGAATCTATAGATCAAGGATTGGGCACCAGAAAAAGTCTGTGGTTGAATCCTTGGCCTATCTGTTCTGTAGAAACATGCTCTACTGCTTTCAGAGAGAAGGGAAATATTTGCTTTTGAGCCTCTGCCCACTGTCTTGGTGGTAGATCTGGGAACCCTTTTGGGTTTGGAAGGGAAACTTGTATGCCTGAGACCCATGTTCAGAACCCATTGGTCCTTGGTTATGGTTGCCCAGATGCTTGAGTGAAATGAGAGTTCCTCCTAGGATTAAGTGAAGGTGGACAGAGGGGGAAGGAGGAGGAGGCGAGTCACTATGAGTTCTTACCATAAGGGGGTGGCTTAGAACTCCCTGGTTTTGAAGTGGAGGTAGTCCACTGCTTAGATCTCTGCATTCCCTTGGGGGGGGGGGGGGGGGTCTGTTTCCACGGGGCCTAGGCTGGGCTGGTTTACTCAGAGCAGGATAGGACCAGTGCTTGGAGGGACAGTGTCTGCTGAACCTAGGGGGGGGGTGGACTTACAAGAAATCCTTACCCGTTTGCTAGATTTTGCTTTTTCTTCCATCTTAAGACCTCTTCTGCCTTAGTGCCAAATAAGTTATTTGTGCAATGGGGCATCCAATAATTTAGATCTGGCATGGTCTGGCAGGGGTTGTTCCTTAAGCCATGCATGTCTTCTAATGACCGATCCAGTGACTGCTGCCCTGCAAGAAGATTCTAGGTCGTCAAAACCACAGTGCAAAGTGTGTTTAGTTACTTGGCTTGCATAATGTATTAAGTCTTGTAAATCTTTAGATTCTGCCCAAGCAAGACGGGAAGACATTTTTTAAGGAGTTCAGAGGTATGTTGCTGAAATTTCAGCATATGAAACTGACAATTTAGTGCCTTGATAGCAAGAGTAGCTGAGGTGTATACTTTTTTACCCAATCTGTCCAATGCTCGGAAATCCCTGTCCGAGAGTGTGGGATTCTTACCAGAGGTTGCTTTAATCCCTTTGGGCCCTTGAGAAATGACCTCAGGGTCAGCTGTTGGGAGTTTAAAAAGATATTTGTGTGAGTCAGGGACTCTATAGTACCTGTTTTGTTTTCTGGGAGCAGGAGGTAGGGCATCAGGAGTCAAGCTGGATTCAAGGAAAACATCATCCACAACATCCAGGACTGGGGACAAGGGTCTGTGTTGCAGAAGATCTAAAAATTCCCAGAGTCTCGCTTTAGACTGAGGGTAGTCCTGACTCTCCCATTGGAAATGCTCACTTAAAGTATGCAGGGTTTCCCCAAAAGAAAAATCCCCTGGGGGAGAGGTTAAAGGAATGGAGTCCTCTGCATCAGAATCCTCATAAGTGGAGAGAGGTTGCATGTCTTCATAGTCAGATGCATCGGATTCATCTGACTCTTGTTCAAACAAATGTACAGGGGACAGATCTCTTCCTTTTTGGGGGGGTAGCTTGGCTTCCCCTGATCAGCATGATAAAGGTCTTCTGTCATTTAAGCTTTTGAGACTGAGGCAAGGAAGCAGGTGCTTGAGAATGGTTTCTTGGGTGTGGTACATACCCTGGGCCTTAGAAACTTGGTAGTTTTCGAAAGAATGGTAGACACGAAAGAAGTCATCAGTTTGTGTTGAGAATAGGTAGTGCGAAGTACTTCCTCAGAAGCCGGTACTTGCTCAGCGGCTGCCCAAAGGTAGAGAAGTCCACAATATCCTTAGTCGAAAAAGAATTCTGCGGCATACCAGACTCAGAAAGGGTCTCAGTAGCAGCCCGCGAATACCAAGAAGCAGGCATCAGGGGTTGAGAAAGCACCTCAAAGCATACCGGAGGACTGACAACTAGCTTAACAGAAGCGTCGTTGGTAGGTTTGGACCTGTGCAGTCTGTCTTTACCTTTAAGTTTTTTTCATAAGATCTGCTGTCTGATGGCTTACTGAAGCCACATCGGAATTCGAAGACTGTAAACGAAAATATCTATCTACAATAAGGGCCCAACGACAGGCAATTCTGGCATTGAACAAAGCACAGAAGCGACAAGAGGGGACATCGTGCTCTGAGCCTAAACAAGTGATGCAGTAAGAATAGAAGTCTCGGGTGTGTTTGCTTTCCACAGGCGAGACAATTGTCAACTTTTTCGGACATCTGTTAGTGCAACAAAAAAGGATCCCCAATGGGGTACTTAAGACTCAGAAGACTTCAGCTTCAGTTCAGAGATGAAAACTCAACATAGCAGCCGATCGGCACTTGTGCGAACCGCTTCTGCCTCCATGGCAAGAAACACTGATGTAATGGCGCCGGCTGCCTTACTTTATACTACTGATGACATGATGTCAGTCATCGAGCGACAGCAACAGATACAGAAATACTAAGCCTCTGGTATTCAGGCCGGCCGAGGGCTACCCTGGCAGGAATAACCCAAATGTGATAACTGCAAAAGTGAAATACAAACATCTATTGAAATAATGTCAAAAAATTAAAATCAAGTAGAAACACAACTTAGCCTGGGCCAGTCGCAAAGCAATCCTGTACCTTCAAATGGCAAATGAGATCTGGGTAACTCTCGCTAGGCATGTTGGATAGGGTCTAGCCTTGATCCAGTGGAAGCTCACGAGCTTTAGTATGCAGCAGAGTCGGAGCCAAGGATCGGCTCTGGACCCAACCAGCAAGAATGAAGGCGAGAAAAGGAAACGTATCATGGCTTGTACGATACTGTTTACTACAGCCAGTTTTTCTTTACACCATAACTGCTCCAGGATGCAGTGACGAAGTGGATGTAAACGCATGCATACAAGTGTGTGTGTGTGTGTGTGTGTGTGTGTGTGTGTGTGTGTGTGTGTGTGTGTGTGTGTGGATATCCACACGGCTACACTC